>NW_022884487.1:1800000-2221774 GCF_011952205.1 Bombus bifarius
TTTCTTTAGCGTTTTTGTGTTGTTTCTTTTTTTAATTGTTGGAATTTAATGTAAATTTTAATGTTGTTACACAGATTTTTTCCTGTTATTGGAAACGCTTTTTCATATCTTTGTAATATTTGGTTTTTTAATTACTACAACTCTACTTCCCCTTGAGATTATCGTAACAAAAATGTTTACTCTTGTTATAACTAACTAACTATTATAATCGTTTCAGGTATGCCTATTAGCGTTCCAAAAGAATAATGGCAGGATAATTTTCTTATGTTTTTTGAAATATTTTTTGAAATAAGCACCATTCTCTGAAAAGTATATATATTTAACACAATTATCAATACATCTATTTTTGACTGCCAAATAATGAAAAAGTGATATTATTACAGCTGAAAGATTAACGTAGCATTGACTTTATTATTACTGTCACTATATTTATCCTTCCAAAAAAAAAAAAACGATTTCCGTACACAATTTTATTATATTTTGCAATTTCTATAGCATTACTCACACTATCCAATATCTTTTCGAATGAACAACCGATTTTAAAAACCATATGTATATCTAATGTAGCAATATTACTTATACCTGTTTTTTCCAATGTTTCTCAGAACGATATCAGTTTATTTAGGATTTAATGAAATTTAAATTAATCAAATTCCTTAATATATCTCGTTTCAATTTGCTTAGCTAAAATCATACGATTATAACCTGGATGCTAAATTCGAAGGCGTGGATAATTGCGGACTCGTCGACACGCAACTTCGTTTCTCGTTGCCTTTGCAAACAGCGCTCTTTGACGGTCGTTAATAAGCTGTTTATATTTAAAGACGCGCGACTGACTGTTTACCTTCGTTGAAAGGGACGACGTATCTCATTCGAATTCGAGGAAATTGCTCATGACATGTATGTATCTATATCGGGTGCAGTTTCCTATTTCTTCACCCGGGGGAAAAATAGCTAGCCTGGACGTTAATATGCCAGTGGCATAGATTTTTTTAATTATTAGCAGTGTGAAGGGAACTGATTCCGCGGTAGGATAAATTTGCGCTCATCGCCACCATTGCCTTTTCGACTCGGTCGGTAAACAAAAGCGCAAATTAAAAAGTGACTAGCACCGCGGAACGCGAGAGCATAAAGAAATTTTTATTCGCCCGCAGAGATTTTTCCTCAAATATTAATCGAATTCTCGATTGCTGTTTGCATTAACCTCGAGTAAAATGTATGGGAATTGAAAAAAGGAGGAAAGAAATATACGTGCTGGCACGTTTAAGAGAGAAAGAGGAAGAGGAATTAATATTTTCAATGAGAATAGCAATGGTTTCTGGTGAGATCCTCCATGAGAGCTGCCATGATAATACTAAAGTGTTATTTCGACGTCGTTTCACAACGTATGATTGTAATGAACATTTATGAAGCTGTATGACGCATTTGATTAACCTTGTCTGATTACTAAGACTTGGAATTTATACAGTTACTCGTAAAAGTATTTGAAATTTAGATACCATTGAAAAGTTGTATGTATATATTATATGTATTATATAAACGTTTTTTGACTTCATGATTGATTTTTTTTTTTGATGTCATGATTATATTGGTAAAACTTGAAATCAGGCTGAAAATGTATATATGTATTTGAAAGTTAAAAGATATTTATTACAAACATTTAACTAATAAAAAATTGTTATTAATATGAACAGTGGTCTTAAACATATATTATATAGTTCTAAAGATGGATCTCTTAAATATTATGGCTCATTAATACAACAAATAACTGGCTCTTCGAATATTTCGTAAAATGTATGTTTGCAATAAATATCTTGTGATTTCTATATTTTCAGATTAGTAAGGTATTCATAAAAAGCTTCTATGAGCTCTCGTAAGACTTACTATATGAGATAAAATAAATAAAGATAAAAGAATAGTATAGTAACGTTGACTATGCAAGAGCCACCATATTAGATACATTATTCAAGCATAAATTATGTCTGTATAAGTTATCAAGTCTAAATTATACACATAGTTAACTTCACGCTTTAGTTCTATAAATTATTTAATTATCCATTTTCTACTTATCTGACGAAACTTTTTGAAAAAAGTTGTTCTCTGTTATTCTAGCTAATTTTCATTGCTACACGATAACGAATTATGAAATGACATAAATCCAACAACGTTGAAAATGTCAACAGCAACTGTCGGTGCATCGTTCTGGTAAATATAAAGTAGCATGACTCGGTGATGGGTCAGACCAATGGTCGGTATGAAGCCATTGTTAAACAGCGACGATCTATATCGTACTATGTCAATACCCATTTGTGATATATGTGATACTGTAGTCTACTAGTATCAAGACTCACGATGGGACATGTCTCTCTGTGCCAATTCACTATTGCGATCCATTAGAGGAAATCTGCAGTATTTTGTCGCACGAATGATATGGTGATTCACGCAAATCTTGTTCAATAATAATATACATGCTATTTATGGACGATTAGTATAATTTCGGAAAAATTGTCATTCCATGAAAGATTGATATCAGGTAGTAAAAAGTTCATTTTTCTAAATCTTTGTATAATATCATTCTCCCCGTTACTACGTATAGGTTATGTTATCATCATGCCACTATGTCTAGATTATTTATTTTATTCTACATTATGCCTGTATATCTTTTATCCAATATTCATATAACTCTTTAAATATTCTTTTAATCTATTTTTTATCCCTTTTGATATTTTAGGATCACAACTCATAATGATGCGTAGAAGGAACATTTTCAAACACAGACTAAAATCAAGATTGCGTTCTCAAGATAAAAGACACGTACGAAAATTTGATACCATACACGATAGCTAACACTGAAACTCACATATCAATCTACTTTTCCAACTTAATACTATGCAAACTAAATAATACATCATTTAGGAAACTGATAATAATCTGCAGAAAACCTATCGTCGACTACAAAATATCCAACAGCAATTTTTTTTTTTTTTTTGAAAATTCAGCAGAACAATTTACAATAGTTTCATACAGAACAATCCATCTTCTGTAGACTTAAAAATTCCATCACGATAATCCTGGTTACTACTCTCTGCCTCACATCACATGACCTGTTTTAAACTATCATTAGAATCCAGCGATATCTACACAACTTTAAACTACTCACCAATTCCAACCATCCCTTGCACGTTCATCATGCTCGAACATTCCACACCCCACCCATCATCCTACTTCGCACTGAAACTCAATCACCCTAACCGCGCTCTCTTACCGTATCTCCCTACAAAAAATTGCCATTCATCAACGGTCCACGTTTTTCCAGCCGTCCTGGCACGCGCGACGTAATACATCGATGAACCGAACCGTTTTGTGGCTCTCGCCACTTCATCTTACCGTCGCTTGTATTGCGATTTAAGGCTTCGACGCTATCCTGAAAGCACCTAACCTCAAACCCTGATAATTCCGTGACACTTAAAGGCGGCATTATATGCGCACGCACGCACGCACGCACGCACGCACACCTTTTACTTAACCTCTTTTATTGTTAAAATGATCAAAAATGAAAGATACATTTCAATACATAAAATAGAAATATTGTTGTTCAGTTTTAGTACTCGATATATTTGAATTTCACTTTCTTTAAAATAGCAGAAACTTTTAGATCAATATATTTTGATTAAAAAGAAATAAATAAACATTTTTATAAGTAAAGTATAAATAGTTCTTAAATATTTGGTTTTAGTGTATTTTCTTGTTTAATTTTTAGTATTAGTAATTACATATGAATTCATTTGATCCATTTTTATATATTCTGGTGAAATGAGATTCTAAAAATTTGAAACTGCTTCTTGGATTTATATTTTGGATTTTCAAGAAGTTATTCAACGTACCTTATAGTAATGAAAGCAAAGCCGAAAAAACACCTCCTTCAAAAGATAAAACCTTTCAAAAATCTTTCACAACTGAATAGTAAAAACACGGCCGAAAAGACTATTCTTATAATAATACATATATAATAAGCAATCAAAACAAAGCGAATGTATTAAAAGAAAATTCTTCCGAAATTCTCAGCACTTCAGAAAATGTCTCGAACGTCAAGTATGTGAATCAACATCGACCTACTGCTCTCTACATTCTACGTAGTATCTTATCTGGCTTGCACCACTTTATAGGTGCTCGCGATCGTGAGCATCCCTGGCGTCTCGTCGGTGACCTCGGCTCTGGATCGAACGTGTTAATCTCTCTTCAGAAAGAGGTTTTCGGCAGAAGAGGGATTTGGGGAGGGGATGGTCGGAGGGTGGGCAGAATAGAGATGGTGGAGATGAAGAGTGAAATTTTGAACGCGGGGCGTGCACACGTATGCGCGCGGGCCACTTTTGATCGTAATCGTGGCACATTGATCAGATTCCCCGCAGGCCTACGCGCGTTCGTACCGCGCGATCCACGGATTCTCTGGATGTTTATAAACGCCAATAACACCGGAGAATTTAATGGAACCGCTTGAACAATTTCGACCGTGGACTCGATTCGTTTGCATCGGTTTGAGTCAAGTAAAAGGGTGTGGTTAAGAGAATATATCAAGCGTAGAGAAATTGCATGCGCTGCGGGGAGAAAGTTTCGGAGCTCTGTCGGTAATACAATAGGATACTATTGAGTGCTGTGAAATAGGTCCATACGAAGGATCAAACTTCATAGGAATGATTAGGATGATTTTCGATAAGAGTACAGTATTGTAATGTATTATAATGTTACGAATATATTAGAGTTATAGTGTATTGTATGTAGAAGTTTTTGGAACTTCGAGAACAATATAATATTACAACTTTGCTAACTCTGTAAAGAGAGGAGACTGTAAGTGTGTATACTGTTAACATAATAAGCTTTATTGATAATATAACGGGGCGTTATTGAATGCTACGAAATGAATCCATATGCAAAAACGATAATGGTTAGAGTAATTATAACAATGCTAGAGATATAAGAATATATCGTTTATGTTGTGCAAAATTTTTTGAAACTTCAATAACACTGCAGCAAGACACGACTATAACGATCATATTGTTAATGGTTTCTATTGCCAATACAATAGGATTCTACTAAATCTTATGTAATCGCGATGAAATAATTGCAACAATTATAAAAATGTTTTAGAAATACACATATTTGCATGCTGTACAAAAGTTCGTGAAACTTCGTTAAGACTGTAATAGACATATTATTAATACACTCAGTACTGTTAATATAACAATAAAATGTTATTGAATATATGGAATGAACATTAAGCTGCGCTGAATTGCTTATTGCGACTACGAAAACATCGTATGAATAAAATTATACATTATGCTAACTATCTGAGACTTCATTAGCACGGTAATGAAACACAACTGTAATGGTTATTGTTAAAGCTTGAAACAAGTTGGAAAATGTATACAAAAGTTGCAAGACATTTGTATTAACTGTACGCTTCGAAAACGTCACAAAAGTACTATAAAGTCTGCTATCTGTTATATTAACAAGCCTCGATAAATTTAATAAGACAACTTTTCGTAATAATTATATATTTAAAACAGTCATTCATACTGTATTAAATACTTTTGTGGTCCCGACAAAATTTATACATATTTACAGTAAACATATAACCTCCATACATTTATTGCATTTTTCAATTCATTTTATACGTTATCGACATAACCTCAAATATTACAACGCAAATGAAGCTTCAAAACGTTTCATATAACACATAATGTATCTATTGTTGTTCCAAATGTTTCTTTCGTTTTATAAGAGAAATATGTTTTACATTATTTTATTGAATTACGTATGATTCGTTTCATGCAATTCCAATTCTCCATTTGATCCAATAAAATAATATAAAACAAAGAATGTTGTGCATCTATTACTTCTTTATAAAAGGAAAGAAACTTTTGGGACAATCGAACATAAATGTTTTCCAATGTTTCACACACTTTCATAAGTCACTATATTAACTATACATATTACATTGATAAATATTATTAAATTTTATTTTATCGTCAGTATTATTCTTATCAATAATGTCGACCTTTCATAACGCCGTGTTCATAACTTTGGGATTACATAACCTACATATCTACGTATTGCATATTTGATTTTATGGTTCATCATTATGTTATCGTATTTCATTAGTACTACTATGTATACTGAAGCCAAATAATTGCTTTATTATAACTATTATTTTATTATCAGTTACTAACTTTCGGATTAAGGTAAAAGGTCTCTCAGAGATAAACAGAATTTTACTTATCAAGAGTTAAGAGAAGAAATTCACGTATAAAATAAAAGATTTTATCTTTTGAGTGACGAACATATTAAAGACAGAGAAAAATAATTCTTCTGTATCTTTCGCCATTTTTTATTTATTAAATATATCTACTTATGAATATTAAACAACAGGAAAATAATATTATGCGTTTACTAGGAAGTATGTCGAAATATCTAAGAAAAGTTACCACATAATATGATTCTCTGAAATCATGCTTCGATTGAAAGAGAAAGAATAATCTAAAAAGAAACAAAAACATGTAATATCAGTGAAGTATAAACAAGAATAATAAAAATATTAAAAAATAGTCATATTCGTGTGGTATTTGTATTGAAACATAAACTTGATGAAGAAGAAATAAAAGTTTGTGGAAACAGAAATTTAGCATTTGTCAAAAAGTTGTGTAAACGTCAGTCGAATATTTGGACTGAGATTCGAGATTGGTGATTTTTCATTAGGAAATGAAACGAGAGGAAAGGTTGGGAAATACCAGCAACGATAACATTTTAAGAGATATTACTGAAAATAATCTACGACAAACAACAAGAGAAATAGGATTTTGAGCGAGAGGAAGTCATTCTACCATTATTCGTCGCTTGGCACGAATAGGAAAAGTAAAGAAAATGGGTGAAATGAGTTGCGCGTGAGTTAACCGATATATCCAAGCTTAGACCAACAGATATAACCATCTGGTTATTTCACAGAAATAAATAGAATTCATTCTTCGAAACGTTTCTCGCATTTTCGACGAGAAGTTGATTTTACACGAAAAGTGGAAAATTTTGTAGATACGTTGATATTATGTGTGGCGGATCGGTATCAATAGGACGCCGACAGGTCGAGGCATCAACGCGGCGCAATACCTCCCGCGTCCGCGGGATCCATTGGATCCGCGGGTACCAACCGTCAACATCAGAGGGCTACGAGTCTGTCTATCTCGCTAGCGGTCGAATATACGAGCGAATGATACAAATACCGCACCTAGCGAGACTCCCTCTACGTCTAAGGCAGGGACTACCGGGCATAACCTTACTGATGAGTTCACCGGTAGTCCTGGGACGAAACGCAAAACTCTCTTTTCATCCGCCACAGATGTAAAACGGGGATGCATATCGTAGGAAGATTACTTTCACGTTTGAAGAAACAAATGAAGAGATCACTTGTGCCGCTGATTATATAGAAATCAATCCTGTTACACAACCTAATAACATGTGACACGAGCAAAAATTTATCAAAGTCATACAACGATTTGAGGAATAAAATATAAAGTTTTAATAAATAAACTGTGAGCTTGGAACTTTTGTAAAGGATGTCAAAAAATGGCCATTTACGATAAATTTGAGAATCTTTGAAGGGAGGGAAACCGTTATAGCATTTATGTGAAATGTGAAAGTGAAACGTAAACTAACTGGGAAAGTTGAAAAAGATGAGCGCAAAGATGAAAAAATGGCAGTCAAACTTACCCACGCGTTATACTTAATCTTCATCTTCTTCAGATTCTGATCCACCTACGAAATAATTCTTTAGAAATTCTGCTGGTAAGTGAATTGAAGTTTGGAATCTAACAAATCCGAAGTATCATAGAATCGTTGGCTATTGTTCTCACGTAACAACAATCTGGTACTTCAGATTTGTCCGATTTCAAACTTCAATTGATTTGCCAGCAGAATTTCTGAAGAATTATTATGTCGATATGGACGAATAATCATACTGTAGCTGGGGCAGAATTTGAAAAAAATGAAGATTAAGTGTGTATGTAACGCACGGGTAAATTTGACCCACTACCACTTTTTCATCTGTACGTTCATTTTTTTCAACTCGCCCATCACGTTTCGGATAAACGCTAATAACAATTTTCGTTCTTCGAGGGAGATGCTCTTAAATGAACCGCGGTGCAAAAATAGCCATTTTTTAACATTCTCCTTTGATTTTTAAATTAGAATATGAAACATTGAACACTTATCGATGGATAAATTGTGAATTTGAAAATGTTTAAAATATGAACTTTTTGATAATTCCTTAACGAATAAATTACTTGGAAATTTGCAAAGCCGTCTGGCAGAAAAAATAAATTAATATGTTATACCATATAACAATACAATATTTATATAAAATTGGTTTTATATCTCTTATAAGACCATTAGTTGGAGGAATTACATTTTCGAGTAACGGAGATGCAACTTGATACTTGCTGTTGAAACAGAATCCGACAAATAATTCATTATTTGCTTCATTAAACTAGGGCAAAAAGTAACAGACGAACAATTTTATACCTTCCATAATTAACAGGACAGTTGGATGTTGTAAACTTGAATTAGCGAATAGCTACTGTAGAAACGAAGTTACAAGGATATCAGTACAATGTAATAATACCGATTCACGAAAATGCAGCGACTACTTCATTTACAGCTGTCAAGTATGAAGATTCCTGTTTTATTAAACGTACTACGTTTCATTATAATCTTTTGTTTCTTTGGAAAACAAACGTACTGTAACAAATATCTGCATTTACACGTTTCAATAATTCTCTAATCCACTTTAAATATAATATCCTTCCAATTAAAATTCGCCAATATAATTAACTTAACACTAACCTTACCAGACCTGGTCAAATGACCAGTTTCAAAATTTCATTTTAAGTTGTACATTCATTGTTATTTCTTTGTTATTCATTGTGTTAACAAAAATTGAGAAATTGATTGTTCAAATAATATAAGAATTTACATAAAGTCAGATGAACAAAAGGAATAATAATGAATGTACAATTTTAAATTAAAGTTTGAAACCGAGCCTGGTAAGGTTAGAGTTAAAGAAGAAAAAAGTAAAATAAACGATGAAATAAAAGGCAAATAAAATATAAAAGCGTAGGAAGTGAAATTTAGTGTGAGTATTTATCGCGGAAAGCAATGAATAAATACGATGTAAATATATAGGTATATACGTATAACACGGCGTGAAATACGAAAATTACTGGAAATTCATACGTATATAGATATGGGCATCAATTTTAAATTTCCTTTTGTCTGCTACTGCATATCTATTTTTAAATGTCCAATACTATCGAACTGTAGTTTTGTATCGGATGGCAGAGTTTCGAATTATTTAGCACAGCGATTCTCAAACCAACGCTGTACGTCGCACGTGCACGATGTACATTATGAAATATTTATCGTCGATGTCAGATTAAATGATTTTGTTGAATAATTTTATTAAAACCGAAATAAAAACATATTTCATTTGTTTTTAGTATCGTAAATAACCAATCAAGGACCAAGCAGTAAAGTAGCGCATAGAATTTGAGTAAACATGATACCATTGCACGATGAATTTTAGAAGTATGAGAATTTGAAATTTTGAAAATGTTGAAGAATTAAAATTTGAAAATTTCGTACAATCAAAAATGCGAATGGTGGTACTGAAATTGTTCAATCTCGATATCGATATCTATCTATTTTTACATTTTACTCCACTTAACCTCACTTTTCGCATCGTTCCATAAATATTACTTTGAAAAATTACTAAAAAAGTAACGAAGCCTAAAGTGTATCAAACCAATCCCAACCTCAAATCTCTCTCTCTTTCTCTCTCTCTCTTAAAGAACAAACAAACAGTGACCCAACAAAAGAAGAAGAACACAACTCCAACAATGAAGGAAACGACAACCTTACCCTCACAACTCACAGCAAAGTTATGTTTAACTAACGGAAGATGTTCTTACTTAGACAGGCGAATGTAGTGAAGCTGTGTGCGTGAATGAGAGAAAGATCGTGTTAGATGGAGTAGTTGGCGTGGAAGTTTAACGAAGTATTCGAAAAAGGTAATCGTAATAAGCAGCGAAAGGAGAAAAAGAACCTGTCTTTACCGGAAACGGAACTGGCAACTGATGTAATCGGGTGATTAAATAATTAATTCATAATCCTCATAGATTTTAATGACGAAAAAAAAAGAAGAAGAAATCAAACAAAAAATAGAAAAAGAGAAAGAGGTAGAGGGAGAAGAAAAAGAGCAACCATGTCTGTATCGGGGACGAAACTGATGGCTGATGTAATCGAATGATTAAGATATTGATTCATAAGCTTCATAGATTTCAACGACGGAAAAAAAACGAGAGAAATCAAGCAAAAAATAGAGAAAGAAAAAGAAATAAAATGCAGCAGTACCTGTATTGGAAACTAAACTGATGGCTGATGTAATCGAGTGATTAAAATATTGATACAGAGGCCTCGTGGATTATAACGACAAAGAAAAGGAAGAAGTTAAAGAAAAAATAGAGAAAGAAAAAGAAAAAGGAAAAGCACCTATGTCTATATCGGAAACGGAACTGATGGTTGATGTAATCGAGTGATTAAAAAATTGATTCATAAGCCTCATGGATTTCAACGACAAAAAAGAGAAAAGGAAGAAGAAGAAGAAAAAAGGGGAAGAAGAAGAAGAAGGAAAAGGGGAAGAAAAAAAAAATTAATCCGATCGTTCTGCACGGTCACCTCGTCCACGGTGGGCGTCGAGTGAATCGTGAAAGAGAAACTCCCCGGTGGAAACCCGCCTAAAAGGTGGTCGGAGGAAAAATAACAAAAGGAAGAGTTTGAGCAAGAAGTAAAAATGGACGCTGCTGAAGTTGGAACAGACGAAAAAAGAATAGGTGGAGCACTTTGGTCGAAGGAGGAAAGGAGGGGAAGGAGAGGAAAGAGTAGTGGTGGGGGAAGTTGGAGATCGAAAAAGTTTTTTTATCGACTAATTGGTTCATTGCCTTATTGAATATAGTAGAAATGGTATTGGACAGGAAAATAATAACGGAAAAGAAATCGGTCTCGTTGGAATTAGGAGAATCGAAAGGGTAGCAACAGGATGAACGTGAAACATGAAATATACAATACATATATCTAATTCATAAATCGATGGATACTCACATCAGTTGCATGTGTTAATTTAAATGATCTTTAAATGTGCATACAAGTCGCTAATAGGATTAACTAATTATAGAAGCAAAGCGGTAGTCTAATTGCAATAACAAGATAGGTTAGGTTCAATCATACAAACTTGATAAAAGGAAAGTACGCAGTGAAGATGGCGAATGTTTCTCAAGATTAACGGTAGTCATGACGTAAGAAAAATATACTACCATTCAGAAATCAGATATATCACTACCATGCGTTAATTTGTATATTTTTAAAACACGGTAACATAAGTTGTTATTATTAGTAGGATTAGCTAATTATGAGAGTAACGGAATTAACTCGTCCTGTAGACCCTACATATAGAAAGCACGATATACAGTAACACAGTGGACATTTATAATAGTTCGTCAAATTATTCAACAATTATTATTTGTCTTTTCGAAATAGATTCGTTTTTTAGCAATAAATACTATAACAATACGAACTATAATGCACTTAGATCTAGGAAAAGAATAGAGGATTATATAACTTTTTTTAATGAGATATGTAGTCCATTAATCTTTTTCTTGGGTCCGCCGATTAATACCTTAATTTACGACCTCACTATATCTCTTCCACCAACTATACATTCAGGCTAGGGATAAATGACCGTTATAATTACAAGATGAAGCTGACACTTATTAACCGGGTGTAATAGAAGGAAAACTAAATTATATTATATCTCAAAAATCTTACCATAGACCTGTTTTAAGAAAAATTATATAACTTGTAATAAAAAATTATATACTTGTTCAAGAAAAAATTCATATACATCAAAAATAGATAATTATTTTTTATCTTTCCTAGATATGCAATATACACTTTAAGGTTAAGTTTAACTATTCATTCGAAAATTGTGTACATTCAATCATATTTATTTACAATAAAATTCACTATATCTTTTGAAATCATGCTTGAATTAACGAAAAAAGGTAAAGAATGGAAAATTATATATCCTTCATATTTTATTTCGCTTCTACCATGAAAATTAAATAGGAGTTCTTTTACTATTGCTAACACTCCTCTATTCAAACAAAGGCCACTATCATATTATGTCGTGTATTGTGTCTTGTTACGATGCTAATAAAATTTTAAAATGTTTTATACAGTAAATACAATATGGACATAAAAGTTTTTATGATAAACATCCAAATACTTTTATAAGCCAGTCCATGTCAATAGATATGTCTTAAAAGATTAAACCTGGTAAATGTTTGGCGACTTATGAAAGGCGTTGTACTTCTGTGACCTTCGATAAAGGATATAATTAGAGAAATCGTTTTGAAGGGATTTTCCTCCCAAGGGATATACTTATACTTCCGGTGAAGAGTTTGGAAGGAATGTAATAACTCTAGGAACATTAAATCTTCCGCTAACTTTCTCATCGATCGGAAATTAATTACGCCGGAAGTCTGGTTAACGCCCGCGGGACTGATTCTTCGTGACTTCCCGTTTTCGCCGCGCAGCTCCACGTTTTTTCCTATTTTCATGCTACTTTTAAATGCTTCAAAGAGAAAACATCTCCTACAAATTCGTATACACATATTTTACGATTCGATCAAAATATCTTTGCAACTGTGAAAATAGTAAATAAAAAATAACTGTTTTAATGAAAATTTAGTGATTCTTGTGGCACATAAATCTGTACAGCGAAATTATTAAAAAATTTGACTGTTTAAATAAAGAAATATCTCACCTGTTACGTTTATTTTTAAAAATTGGATACTGCCTTCTCGCCAGGTCGAAAAATATGCCATATCTCATTGTAAATATAGATGTATCTGCCACAAAATATTACTATTGCAGTTAAAAGTATAAAAAATATGAAAACTCAAGATATTAAAACATTAACCAAAAATAATATCATAATATTTGAAAGTCTTTAATTTTCGTGTCCTTTGTATATTTAACTGCTATAGTAATAATATTTTCACACGTATAGATACGATATACAAAAGTTAATTATAATTGTTAAAGAATAGAATTTTATTTGCGTGTGTTTGACTGCTACATTGAACGCTACTTTTTAATAATTATAACTGATTTTTTTACATTTCTACCAAACGATACAATACAATGACGTGAATAGTATCTGTTTCATTGTTGCTAACGATAAATTTATGTCCACCAGAATCTTAGTATAGAATAACCTTTATGAACAAGAGAAAGATACCTAATCGCCAAGTCCCTATATAAATCAACAATTCTTAATATCTCTATAGCAATGCGCCATTTTGCAAAAGATTTTAAATCCAGATATCCATCCACGCTCTGCCGTGGTGCATGTACGACTAGTACGGCCCACGCGACAGAAACAGCGTCGACACAATCATGCAGTTAATCCCATCGCAAACTTCTCCAAACCGAACTTGCAAAACTCACAATCCCTCCTCAAACAATGCTACCTCCCTTGAAACACCTACAACGACCACGAATATTCATCACTAGTGTACTCTATTGACAACTCAAGAAGTAACAACGTAAAATACTAAAACAAATATACAATCAAAAGAGTCGCAAGATAGATGAAAAAAACCTTTATTTATTTGAAGGAAATTTTAATAATTAACCTATTAATCAGAAAAGATAATTTAATTCGTCAAACGGATTCCTAACCTCTCATACGTAATAACTGCCTTACATACGATATAGTATATTTGTATATTATACTGCGTTGAGATTCCAGCTGAAAATTTGAAAAATAGATTTACAAAGGTGAAACTCGATCCATTTGATTCATTCTTAATGTTTTGATTATAGCCATTTCTCGTTAAACTCAGCTAATAGGTTAAGCTAACTGCTGGCAGTTGAACTCATGCACACTAACGTGAACGTCTGTTATACGAACTTCAATTATGTTGGTTAATAACATAAATTCGTCTCGTTTCTATATTTACAACAATACATGTAATAACAACAGGGCTAATTTGCTACACAATATAATCTAAGTTCACATATGTTACAACACATCACATATGTACAACCCACCAACAGAGTCACGTGAATAGAAATCTACTCTAACGAAATAAATAAAACAAATAAAACATCAAATTACAAGGGAGGGATAAACCTAATCCAAATCGAAGAGTTAAAAGAAGAAGGAAATTGAAAAAAAAGCGAAGAAGAAAGCAAGGGGAAGAAAAAAGGGAAGAAAGGCAACACGAAGACCATAGTGTGTGTAGTGCAGGTGTTGACACACTGTCTGGCGTTGAACGAGAGGGATATGCGTGGAGGAGGGACGAGAACTGATACACCAGAAGCAGCCTGTTTGAAGGGGGAATAGGCGAGATAAATAACGGTGAAGAGGAGTGGTGGCGTGTAGGGGAGGGACGAGTTGGTAGAATGACGAAGAAAGGACAGTATATGAGAGAAAAAGGGAGACATTGAGCACTGTAAAGTCGATAGGGTAGGTAGAGAACGCTAGAGTAGTAATGGTGGGGATAAAGAGTGAGAACACGGATGAAGAGCGTGGACGCGAATGAAGAGAGGAGAGGGGGAGGAGAACGATGGGATAGAAAAGATGAAAACGAGAGGACAGGAGGTAAGTGGGGTAGGGGGTAGGGGACAGCAGTTGGAGGGACGATGGAAAATTGCGTATACCGGGCCGAAGGATAGAGCGGGAAAGTGGGCGTGCTCTGTTGCATGGAAGGTGACAGAGATAATGGGCATGAGGAAGAGGAACGAGAGTAAAAATGAGTGAAAGACAGTGGAAAAGCCTGCGAATTGTAAAGACAGACGCGGTGGTACACAAAGAGCCAGCTGCCAGAGAGAACTGACACTCTTAAGAAGGATGGACGGAAAAGACAATGCTTCGTTGGGTGGGAAAAGGATGGACGAGGCAGATGTGTATAGGAGGGGAAACAGGAGGAAGTTCAAGAGATAGAGGAAGAGAGGAAGAGAAGAAGAAAAGAGAGGAACGAGGTGGAATTGTAAAAAGGAATGTAGAAAAGGTTGGAAACAAAGAGGGGTGTATGTGCAAAAGGATTTGAGGGAAAAAGAAGAAAAAAGTGAAAATGAAGAGAAAGAGAGAAACGAACGAAAAGTATTGAGACGGAGGAATTAGGTAGACGAATTGGTGAGATAGTTTTATTCATTGCCTTCAAGCGAAGAATCCACTCTAAGATACCGGAGTTGTTAGAGATAAGGGTGTAGAAGTTGATTAAGAGGCTAGACCTGGTAATGAAATGAATAATAAAACGGGCTACCGCTAATTGAATATCAATGATACATACAAGATACCGGGGGACTGCAAAAGAGAAAGAATCGTTTCGTAATTGAATACTATTTGATTCGGAATACAGTTCCAGAACAGGGTAAGGAAACTTTCCCGTAAAAATGAACGAGGACGACGATAGTAGCGAGGAAAAGGAGTTTTCGGGAATTCCAACGCGATCAAAATTCAGTGAGAGCGTAAATTTGTAAAGACACGGACGAAAGCCGCGGTTCTCGTTCCGTATGCCGTGGAGCGTGGCGACCGCTTCTTCGGGAAATAATTGAATAATTCATTTCGTAAACTACAATTTGAATAATTTCGAGTCTATTCGCGGGAATTCGCTCGCCTCGTTGGTAATACGTGTATAAAAGGATACTCGTTAGCAGGGAGGAAATTAAAAAAACGAGAACAGAGAGAGAAACGAGTATGAAAGAAAGTGGGGGGAGGGGAGGGAGAGGAAAAAGAAAGGAAAAGAAAAAAATGGAAACGTGGCGGTTGGGAAAATTAACCTTGCTTCTGGAGGCAGGTGGTTCCCTCAAATATTCCTTTAACCTAGTTAGAAAAAATTACATAATTAAGTGGCCGATATGACCACTTCTGACTCCGATCTTGCGTCGTGCGAACAATGTTTCGTAATTCACTGTACCTAGCGTAGAAAATTCTGTTTTCGCCCTCTTCTCCCGTCATCGCATCCTATATTTTATCCCGTTATCGTTTCGTAGTTTCTATATGACTTGGGAATTTTTCTGCTAATATGAAATTGAATTTATTAAAATTACACGTTGAACGTCGTTCCCATTAATTGATCTGATTTTAACAGGATTCCCCTGTTATTGTTATCGGATACTACTATACCGATATAGGTAACAGAAAATATGAAAAAAGACACGACTCCGTGTTCTTGCGATCGGGATTAAAGTTATATACGTTTATCCGTGTCTCACGTTAATGGTGATCAATAACGTTCTGCTCGCCCTACTTTCGGCTCTTTCTTTTTCTGCGATAATTTATACGAACGGGCATAAAATGATTTGCGCAACACACACACGCGCACACACACACAATGTATACACACGTATATACAGTCATATATCAAAAATGCAATACCTCGTGGTCATGGGTCCAATAAATGGCGGTCGGTGGTTCGGGGCTGTGACGTACCACGCAAGTGAGATTCATGGTGCTGTCCTTGTTTATGAACATCTCTGGTTCTCCAACGATCGACGTGACAGGTTCTGGACAATAGAAAATAAAGGAAAATATGACTCACCATACGTAATAATTTCTCTTCGAATCGAACAAAAATAAACAAGAAAAGAACGATGTGAAACTAAACCGGCCAATGAGGAAGGGAATATATAAAACATACACTATGTTCCTCTTTCATAAGGTGAAATTCACGCGGCGATGCTGTGCACACAAATTGGCTACACGTACAATTGACGAGGAAAAAGACAACTGTTTAATTGAAATTCACAGTAAAGTCAAAATTGCGAAAAAATTCTCTATAGCTACGCTTGATTGCACGCGGCAAATTGTACAATTGCTTATGGACACGTTGGTCGCGTCCATTCGATAGCCGTTCGACTGAAATGAAATTAACGAGTATCCGGTGACGAAACAAGAGAGACAGGCTGATGCGACGGGAAGATTGCGAAACACAAACACACGAATGAAGAGTAAAGAACAGCATAGATGTGAACTTACCGACGACGGAGAGATGCATCGAATGGCCGATCGGTGGTGTCGTTGACACTTGACACTCGTAGATCCCGGAATCACGACGCTGAGGATATTTCACTTGGAGCGTCCAGTCTTCGGTTCTGGGAAAGTGTGATGCCACGAATCTTTGGTCGGATGTATACGTTTCAACGCCAACAGTTAAAAGATGGATATCCCTGTGCCTTACCCAGGAAACCTACATACAGGACAGGTATATGCCATATATATATATACACGTATACACGTGTTGTAGCATAGAAGGGATCAAAACACGTAGTAAGCACAAATCTCATAAGGTGAACATAAAGCAGACTTGAAAGCGGATCAATGGTGGCCAGCGGTGCTATCACGTGTAAGTAGATGCCGTTGAATAATAAAACGACCATCGACGTGTAATTTTGCGTGTGAAACTATTTAAAGTTGAAATCGAACACTTGCGTTTAACTATCAATTCGCATGAATAACTGCTGGAAATTGATTCCATCTCTGATATCCGATAAGCGGCGGTCCGTTTAAATAATATTCTCTATCGGCTACCGAGAGATAGTCGTATATACCGATTATTTGTTGACTTTTCCATCGAATAACCGAGGAATGTTTTTTTAAGCTGTAGCTAATACGCGTATCGATGTTAATTCGAACAATAGAGTTTTCCTCCAACCAGGGGTGAGGAAAGAGAAAAAAAAGGAAACGCGGACAATCATAGAGATTTACTGTACCGTATTTTTCAGGGAATGTTCAAAAAACTGTGTAACGTATCCCTCTGATTCTCATATTATCTGACGCGTAAAAACCGCTCGATGGGAATCCCGCGCCGATGACACGTATCACAGGTGTGTGTACACGTGCGCACCGTAAGAAATGTGATGTTGCCAGGACAACAACGACAGCGTAGATAACTGTAATTAATGCTCCTGTAACGCGTCCTGATATATTCACAAACATCAATTTGCATCAGTTGGACACACCGATTGTTGTCGACTAAATAATTATTAACGTTATCCGCTACATGACAAACTTTTTGTCTGTGTGGGTCTCACGTATACGACGCACATACCGGAACAAAATGCGATCCGATATGCATGTGTATATATATGTACATGAAAATCGTTGAATATGCATCATTCGATGTATAGACTCTCTGTCTGTCTGTCTCTCCCTGTCTCTCTCTGTCCCTCTCTCCCTCTTTCTCTCTCTCTCTCTCTCCCTCTCTCTCACACTCATAGAGTCAGAGTAAAACGTTCGTACTTCACGCCTTCAGCGATCGTCATTGATTGCACGCTGATGGTTTAATGCCATTTGTTGTTCTGGCTCGTTAAACCACGTTTCCCTGGCATGCGCGCGCGCTCTTGTGTGCTTCTAAATAGACTACAAATTAGTATTTAGGACATACCGATAATCGGTACATCGCGTCGTCATCGCACAAAAGAATATTAACGAAAAAGTCGTGACGGATAACCGTGGGTCCTGGCTATATATACGGAGACGGATGAAACGCCACCTTGTTAGGCTTTTATAAAACGCACTTACTCAACACCTTGCCCATAGTATTCTGATCGATTGTGATTAACCAGTAGCTATTTAAAATTCAAGTAGAGCTTAAAACGTTACTTGCAATTAAAGCTGACTGAAGATGGGCTGGCTGGGTTTGCATGAGAATTATAGCGTTCGCTTGAAACGGCAGACTGAGCAGTAGACTTTCGAAAAGGACACGCGCGTGTACCGCGATGAATTATGCACCGGATCCCATAAGTAGCTTGATGGAACCCTGATATGTGCATTTACCGCACGACACGTGATCTCTTCGCGTGCTCTCGCTATGCCTGTTAAGTCGACAGTGCTTTTTTCGGTATACCATAATATCCTTTCTTCTCTAATGAGAGATTTCTGACTTGCGTGACCCCAGCAACAGCATAGAAAGAAGAAAAGGTAGAACGAAAAAAAAAGAGACGAAGAGAGAGAGAAAAAAAAAACTTTTTTGAAAACAAAGTGCACTTTGTACAGCGTTATCGGTGCTTCGCGAAAGAAAGGTTGAAGAGCAAGCACGGACAGGGATTAAAGGAGACGGGATAGGTGGAAGGAGTGGAGGGTGCGCGAAATAAAAACTGCTCGGCCGTGCATATTATGAAAAAGCAAAAGCTTTCTGTTTTACTTAAATTTCTCCGGTAAATAGGGGAACTATAGGTAACGGAAAAACGAACGATAGAAAAGAAATAGGAAACTTCGTTCTTGTACCTATCTGTATCGCGATAGCTAACTTCGACTCCGTTATGCCGTAACCGTCTAATGGCCGAACTTAAATTGTACATTTCGCCACATTATGCAGTATATACCAGACCGATTCTTTCGCTTTTTTCTCTCTTTCAGAAACACAACCGCATTATACTCTCTTTGAAAATCGTCATTAACTCCATCGAACACATATACCTGAGCTTGAAAGGCGCTGCTGTTGCCATCCCATTAACGTTTCCAAGCGAAAGTAATTACGAAGAGAAAAATCTCCGCGAATTATCGAATTTCTATCCGTTGCTGACAGCCGATAATCTCGTTCGCGGACAGAGACCACGTGACTCGCATCTTTAATAGAGGAGAGATTACCTACCGTACGATCGCCCAGATTCCGTACTCGACAGGTGAGGGTGGCCGTTTTGCCAACCAACGCGGTGACATTCCGTGACGCTGAGATGTCAAAGTAAGGTCCACGGTCGAGTGGTTCCAGTGCCCGATTCTCGTGCATCTCGGAATCGGATGTGCTCCGGGCAAGTCTTTGCACTTTAAGAAGAAACATACACGGAACAAAACCAAAACAATCTCGCGCGCGTACATGTAAAGATTATATATTTATATATATATATATATATATATATACACGCACACACACAAACACATACATAGAAACAAACACATATAAATGCAGAGAAAAGCAGCTTTCAATGGGCTCGCTTCAATCTCCAGATTGCGGTGGATTGTTCTTTGACCCGAAAGATTATTTCCCGTGCTTCGCTGCACCGCGAACCGCTATAAGGCCGGAAATCGCGAGTAGAATAGAGAAAAGAGGAAATGTTCGCCACGTTTCGTCATTCGTTATCGGAATTTTGTTAACTCCTCGTGTTTACCGCGGAACTCTCGTACGCGCCAGAGGAGGCGTGTACGATATACGGGCCAGAAGTGGCAAGAAATCATTTTAACGTGTCCCGAAGTGGTACGCGGTAAAAGGCCACGTATATAATACATACGTACATATGTATATCTGCACGTACACATATACGTGCATCTCCTATTTTCGGTTTCGGACATAGACCTTGCCTACGTTTCGTCATAAAGTATTAAAGTAACTCGGTAAAGTTTCAACGCAGCAGTTTCAGAAACTACTTTATCTCATAATACGTGGCAGTGAACTATCGCTGGCAACCCGTTCTGTCACTTTTCTCTCTTTTGTGCGTATCCCCGTGGAAAAATATATCGCACCCCGAGTAGCAGCAGCAGCCGTCGCGTTATTATAACGAATGTTCCCAATATTTTCATCGCGGTACCCGTCGTTGCTCGTGTAACCGCGATTATATTCGTATTCGTTGTACTTGAAACGGCGTGCTTTATTCGCCCCGTTTCATACCGCTTGCAATCAGCAGGGTATACACACGAGAAATTACCTCTTTTTCTCATTACCCATTATTTTCAATCTAAACAATTTTTCAAAGAGAAATTCTTTTCAAACCACGGCGGCGAGGTTGAGTGGCGGGGTGAAAATTCAGTTAAATCGTTTTAAAAAGCATCATTGTTCGGGCAAACTACGATTACGCAAACCGATTCAAAAAACAATCCGCCTTGAACAGTTAAACACGTGGCTGATGAATTTCCACTTACCCGAAAACAATAGACCCAGAGTAAAAAATAAACTCTTCATTTTTTGTTTCTCTCTCTCATATTCGATCCACGATGTCGCTTGATAGAACCGTCGCGTTTTTCAAAAAAATCCACCACTATCTTTGTTTCAACCGGCGAGATGTATGGGAAAAAGGAAAAGGAATGGAATAGTAATACGAGGTTTATACGAGACGAGATAGTGGGAGATAAAGGAGTTTTCGCGTTCTCCGCGATCACTCTTCCTCGAGATCAGACTTTCACTTATCAATTATTTCCATCGAACCGATCCATCCCATCCGCGATGCTTTAATCTTCTCCCTGGTATGGTGCAATAATCCAAAGTCGAGCGTTCGATACAGCATTTCGCGATACAAAGACTAGTGTAGAGATCAAACTCGTGAAAAGAGATACGAATCGATAAGCATCCGATTTTCCTTTAGTTTTTCACTGAATGTCGCCATTATGTCTCCGCTATTCGAGATCTACGCGTTGGCATGCATAGAAATCGCCCCCGATACTTCTTCCCCATAATAGTCCGTCTCACTCCCACTTACGTGACACTAGTGCTTCTCTCTTCCCGCTGGAACGTGTCTTTATCCGTGAACTACTTAATTGACCAACGGTACATAGATGAACAAAACCTCTCTTTTTTACTTCTTCGCGTTCTTTGAAATTGACGAACAAAAACAACTAAAAGAAAGGGATATTCATTCGACGACTTGTACACCGTGTTCTTATAATATATATTCTACTATGCAAATCGAACGATCTCAACTGATTTTCATTCTTCTGTACGTAGCAACGGGCGGTGGAAAAAACAGAGAAGTCTAGGTGTAATCTCACGTTCTACTCGTATTTCGTTATTAAACGAAGCGAACGATTAACGTAAAGTAGATGATCTAATTCTTCTGATTCATGGACCGTGTTGTCGAACGAATTGGAAAAAGAGGAGTATGCGTCTGAAGCGTGTGCGCGGATGGATCTTCTCTCCTTAGTGAGTTTGGTACGTTGAACGAGGAGCGCGGCGAGCGTAGACAGAGCACGATAAAACTCGTGTACGAGTATCCGAGCGAAACTGACAGTGCATGCGACACGGCCCGGGAGAGACGCCCTGCCATCTGTCCTTGCACACGCCCCGCTTTCCCTCACCCGAAGTCAACGGGAAGATGGGGTAGACATCGTCCGGCGCAAGCGTATCCCTTTAGTTCTATTACAGGCACGCACACAACGATGCATAACGGGGTGAGCGTGCAGCATCCCTAGTCAAGAATCGAATTCCATACTGGACCGATCGTCGTCCTCGTCGTCGTCATTGTCGTACACGTGTCACACGCACCAACACACGTTATGCACCGTAACAAATTTCATGCAGCGCAACGCAAAGTAAGAGTAAAAGAGAGAAAGGTAAAAGAGGAGAGAGAGAGAGAGAGAGAGAGAGAGAGGAGTCAGTCTTTTGCATCGTTTTCCACGTAAACGGGCTGGATCGAGCTTATCGCTTCGATCGCGGTCCGTATGAAAGACAGTAAACAAAACGAGGCTGTTTCCTCGAATGTTTTTGACCGTTGAAATTGCTCGGACCTGGCTATCGAATATCGTACTATACTCATCGTAATGCTCGCTTTAAAAATGCCAAAATATTTGTCGTTTATGCGGTGTTTGCGACTATCAATGTATTACCATGACCTCTTTGAACGTACGTTTGATAAATAAATTTTCAAAAGAAATCGAAATCACTTTTCGTCATTTTCGGATTTTTGAATTTTGTCATTTATTACATTTAATAAACAATTAATGAAAACCTATTAATTATATTTCTGTTGTATTTATTCAAATTTAATAATTGAAACGTCAATCCTTTAAATATGTAAATATCATATAGCGTGTTATAGATACAAGTATGTTGGATACAATTATGTTAGATACATGATATACAGATATATATACGTATAGATACAAACGATACGCGTAAATCTCGAGAAAATTTGCCGTTCAAAAAAGACATTATGTGAATCTGCTTGGGACGAGAAAAGACTGAGATAGGGTGCTCACTTTAGGAAATCTTCCATGGAACAAGATT
Organism: Bombus bifarius; assembly: GCF_011952205.1. Lineage (NCBI taxonomy): Eukaryota > Metazoa > Arthropoda > Insecta > Hymenoptera > Apidae > Bombus > Bombus bifarius. The sequence continues at coordinate 1,823,106 of NW_022884487.1, forward strand.
CTGGCTAATCTCGGATATTTCGTGTTAGCGGGACAGATGTTGGGTATATCTACGTTTACTTAAGGAACGTCGTTGCACATTTTTCACTGAACGTCAAGATGGTTTTACAAGAAGAGGTTGAATAATGGGCGTTTGTAGTATCAGTCGTTGGAAAGAAGAAACAAGGAGAAGCTTTAGGAAGTACCAAAGCACACCACCCCCTTTTGTTCTGTCGAGTATAATGGACATGCATCGCGTCCCTTTTCTGCTGCTTTTTAATGTATAATTTACACGATGGAATTGAAAGAGAAATCGATGCCCTAAATCGTTAGAAGTGAAACGCACAAAAGACGTACAGCTTTGGTATCAAGGGATTCGACTTGAGTTTTCTCTCTTCGTGAGAGATTTCTTTCCCTCTTTTCTTTCTTCTTTTTGCCTCGGTAATCACGTAACAGTACGCGATGATCGAAAGTAGTGGAAAAAGCGCAGATTCAGTCGATGATAAAACATGCAGTGCACGTTTTTCCGATAAGTTTATCTTCTAATTTATTTACGGTTTAGGCGCTTAAGAGCAAAGAATAAAAACGGAGAAATACAGCTATAATTCCTCGAATTACATTGAAATTATTCTTCGATCTGATACAAACATTTCTTTAAAAATGATGATATAAACAATTATTTAGCGCTATAATAGAATTTGTATCTTACATTTGTAACATTATAGACTCGTTACTAAATCGTAACGTTGCATTGTAATCAGTTAATTGATGAATTATATATGACAATTAATTTATGGAAATACTATATATTATGCTTAATAAGCATTTAGTTTGTGTGGTTATGAACATTTTCGATATCAATGATTTCGATAGTAGAAGCTTCATTATTCGATGTTACAATATCGATTGTGGTTCGAGTTTCAAATTTCAAGATGGTAGTAATGTGAAATTTCAAGTTGTATAGGTTAAGTCACGGAATGACAATATTACGAATCCTTTGCCAGGACATCCAAATATAAAAATGTTATCGTATTTTGGATCTTTAGCTATACGGAGTGATTCAATTGATTAGAATTTAAAAATTATGTCATACGTCGGAATGTGAATTTTTTTACTCTTTAACCGATCGATCAGTCTGCGAAAGCAAACTGTGGTTCCTACAAGTTTACGTACTTGTTTTTCGTACCTCGTAAAAATGGATGATCAAGCTTGCCCAAGATGCAAAACTACCAAATATCGAAATCCATCATTAAAAATGATGGTGAACGTTTGCGGTCACACGTTGTGTGAAAGCTGCGTGGATTTGTTATTTCTGAAAGGTTAGTATCTTTGAGGTTAGTAATCGTTAAGAGAATCTTATCATATAATCTTTGTAGGTTCTGGCTCATGTCCTGAATGTAAAATTCCTCTGAGAAGAGCGAATTTCCGTGTCCAATTATTCGAGGACCCTATGGTAGAAAAGGAAGTAAACATCAGGAAAAGAATTCTTAGAGACTTTAACAAGAAGGAGGAGGACTTTGCAACGTTAAGAGAATACAATGATTACTTAGAAGAAATTGAGACATTAATATATAACTTGGCTAATAATATTGACGTAGTAGAAACAAATAAGAAAATAGAACAGTACAAAAGAGACAACAAAGATCAAATAACAAAAAGTAAATCTAAGATTGGTAGAAACGAATATGAACTGGAAGAGATGATCGAGTTAGAGAAGCAGAAAGAGGAAGAAAGAAGATTGGAAATAGCTAAAGAAGAAATTGAAGCTAAAAAGAAAAAGATCCGTGAAAAGGAAGCATTAATAGATGAGCTTACATTTTCAGAAGGAAATGCAAAGAGCATTGTAGAGACATTTGCCTCTGTCATACAAGCATCTAAGAAGGAACAGAAAGCAGCACCTGCTAAAGTCACTCAATTTAGTACAGGAATTAAATTTACTAATCAGGGAGGTCAGAGTTACATGCCCATACCAAAGATCGAAGAAGGTCCTCTGTATTGTTATACTCCTATTAGACAAGGGACAGATGGCCCAACACCTCCTAGTTGGAGAGAATTGCAAGCTCGTGGATACGTCTCTCATGTACGCGTTGAATCCTCAGCAGAAAGGGCAGGTGGATTTAAAGCACATGTTGCATGCTTAAGAGCCTTGCAAGAATCCATGGCTGGTTTATATCACAATCCTTCACAGAGCCAAACAGAATTCACAACTGTATAATTGTACAAACTGTTTTAATACCAAGAAAATCATATCTCTAGTTTTATATATAGGATACCATTAATGATCGTCTAATTGTCACATACAATCCAAAATCTCTGATAAATCGTTACTCTATAAGTAATACATGTCAAGTTAATTAAGTATATGTGATATAATCAGAAGTTGCAGGTATATGTGCCTTGTATATTTATGTAATTTTAGTATTATATATTGTATATTACAATTATAACATGAACACTACATGACTGTAGTACCTGTGCGTAGATTAAGAAACAATCATTTTTTGTTTCCATGCAAAATAAAATTCATTTTGTTAAAAATAATAATACATGTTAATAATTTTCTCTTTTTCCTTACCATCGTCGAAAGATAAATTTTTGTTTGTGTTGCAACATTAATAGCGGTGTTGGTTAAGATTAAATATGTACATATTATAACTATTGCTAACTGTGTAATGTGTAATCATCAATCACAAACACATGACATTCAATGCTCTTTTGAGTTTCTCATCTTGATAGTCGCTTGATTCCCCATACGCATTTTTATGTCGCATGCGACGTTATCGGTTTAGTACAGTACTAGTTTGAATTAGAATTAAAGTCTTGCATGAAATTATAAATAAGATATAGAACAGGACATGCTATAATCGCAACAAAAGTTATTATTAATTATAATTTAATATCTAATTTGTTAAAGGGTATAGGATATAGCCCTTAGAAAATTGTTAAGAATATTTAACCGTATTATATTTGTTTCTCCAGTAATTTTACGAATAATTGTTTTCGAAACCAGAGAATGCTATAAGTCATGACAATAAATTTAGATTCATTAAAACAAAAATAAAATCCTAAAACAGATCTCGGAAAAAATATTTTGAAATAATTTTGAAATATTATTGAAATGTGCACGAATGTGATAGAACTCCAGGGAGTTAACTCGTATGTGGACTCAAATAATCATATTTGAACATTGAGCTCGACTTACCAAATGTAATACGCATGAATGGATGACAAAATCTCATTGCGTTACATTCGATTTGATTGCATTTGCTTCCTCAAACCTATGAATATGGTTTGATTCCTTGGTTTTGTGCGGGCATGGAGAGTTACATTCCATTCATAGACACTTAATAGTTACACTTTGTATTGGCTCTGACTTTATATGAATTAATTAAATGAAAAATTAAGTATTGTATTGAAAATTAAAAAATGAATTTAAAAATAAAGGATTATTTAAAAGGTTTCAAAGGTTTGGTTCATGTTAAATAAAATAAAATAAATCATTAATTCATTTGTTACAAATTGATGGTAAATTAATAGTGGGATTCTTAACAATGAATGGGCAATTGTTGTAAATTAATATTAAATTATCATAATGTAATTAAATAATTGTTATAAATTGATAGTTAACATGTTATAAATTAATGACTTTAATGTTATAAATTAATAGCTTAATTTTTATAAATTATCAGTTTAATGTCATATATTAATAGTTTAGTTGTTATAAATTAATAAGTTTAATGTTATGAATTAATAGCTTAAGTATGATAAAATAATAGTGTAAATATTAGAAATTAATAATTAAACCATTAATAAGTAAGCAAAAGCTCTGTTTCGAACTTCACAATGCGAAAGTTCAAGGAAAAATGAGTTCGCGCGCAAATCGAATGTTCCTTATATACTCGATAACATACCGTTAACGGTGTTCCGAAAGGTTAGTCGTCTCTTGACTATGCGTGGTGTTTACTAATGTCATGAAGAGAGGTTTTTTCATTATAACACAATCAAATTAAATAACTTGTTAGTTTTTATTCTAACTTACCACCTTTAACAATTTGTTACAATAACCACGTTTATTACTTTTATATTTTTTACGAGCTGGAACTAAATTTACACTTCTTTAGTACTTAGGATTGTGTTAGCCTATTGTTGACCTATTCAATGCTATTTTGTGACAAAAATAGTTGTATTGCAATATATAAACATGAAATTGACCACTTGTAAAGAATGTACACCCATCCCGAAGAGAACAGAATTTACTTATACATATATATATATAATGTTTGAATTTATAATGGTTACAGATTTCTCGAAATTTTTTTACTAGATCTGTGATTTTTGCCACCCGTGGTAATATATTTTAACAAATTATAAGTCTGTTTAATTTAATTTTAAATATACACTATTGCTCAACAATTAATTATTAAAACATGTTTTCTAATGCACAACTCTGTTTTACTTTCTAGTATAAGAATAATATAATATAAGAATATAAGAATCTAATATAATAGATTTCACGGTCAGATAAATGAGTTTAATGATCATAAGTTTATTTAATCCAGTACTGAACTGAAGTTTTGTGTGAATAAACGGAGCGTGTTCAAGCATATAGTTCAAACGGACTTATAATTACAAGTATCGCGGCGTGAAGTTACTCTGATTTTTTTTTTAAGGTCTGTATATTAGAATGTGAATTATGGAGTCCCATTTAACGTCAGGTCTATCTTGTCCTTAGTTAATGAATGGAACTTCGTATCTCATGTTCTTAAATGCCAACCTCAGAAGAAATAAGAGTGTTTCTTACACCCTCTAAGATTTATTATGGCGAACTTTTCAACAATATCTGGTATTAGTACTGATGATAACAGAACTATTGATCGACTGTAGGTATTTTCCAACATCGATGATAAATGGAACAAAAATCGAGATAATCGGAGCGTATATAATTTAATTCCATATTGTAACATTCTTTGTAAACGATATTTTGTATTAAAACATACCACAGTAACATTATTAAAAATAAAAATTTTAATGAAAGATTGACAGTGATCGACAGAGCAAGCAAAAGGTACATGAGCAATTATCTAGACAGTGGAGACCTATCTAGAAGAAAACACTGCCCCTTCCAATGTTCTTTTTGCATTTAAATTAATCATAAAGGATCCATTAAAAGGAAAACATTATAAAAGCATATTTTAAATTTTATATAACTTTACATTTAACATCTTAAAAAGTACTGATATTAATCAACACGTTTTACGTATAATATGCTGTTATCGCGATAATTATAGTTATTTTATATATGTAGTTGTAAAATGTCGTTCAAGAGAAACACACGAGAAAGGTTAACTAAAATGCATAGTTCTCAAAAATTCTTTTTCCTGAAAAAATTATAATAAGTTATCATTATGTTGAAATCCGAAACTTCCACTTAATTAGTTCACTTCATTTCACTCAACTATAATTAGATAATTGTGTAATAATAGTGTACAACTGTCCATTTTACTTTACAAATGGCAGTAATAAAACGTACATCAAATTAATAGCAAATATATTTCGTGATAATGTATTACAGTACTTGACTTATTCCAAATAGAATTCACAGATTTCCAATATAAATACGATCCTCGAACAAAAACAAGTTTCAATAGTAGTTATTTAGATTCTGAATAGAAACAAATAAGACGTTTATTTCATCGATCAATATTTACGTATCGAATTGGCAGCCGATTGAAATAAATCAATAGTTGAAAAGTAGATAAAAGGATACGTGTAGCCCAAACAATAAAGAAGTGACAAGTGACACCATTTTACTTTAGTTGACTTTTTGTGAATGTGAGGTTAATAGAATGTTTTCGTTAAGACATCTGTTTGATGACTGAAATATTTATTTTCACATGAAGTTTACGTTTGTTATAAACAAGTGAATGATACAGAATGTAAAATAAAGTTCTAAAAACATAAACCAAACAGTATATTAATAACATGCATTAACTTCGACACGTAATTTTTTAAGCCTGCAATATTATAGGTCACGGTATAGATGTACATATTTTCATTACACATAACTGTATAACATGATAGTATATATATATACATATACACATATTGGATACATTCTAAGAATTCCACGGATCGTAAATGTCTAACAACTCTAACATAACAAACATAACACGGCACGACACGAAACGATGTAAAATACACGCAACATATGTAGGTAAGCATGTGTAGTATTTGCTTGAAAATTCTCGATTTCAGTTACTTATTTTATACATATGTATATCTTATGTTAGAAGAAGTGATTTCTTTTGAAAGCTATTTAACAATTATTCAGCAATTAATAATATCAATGAATCTACAAATATCAAGTTGTAGGTTATAAATTCTTTTTTGGAATTTTACATTAGACAGGATAACCAGATGAATTGTAATTTATATTCTACTACATTCTATCTACTTTGGAAATTAGATTTAATTGCTATACAAAAGAGTTTATAAATATTAATGACTATATTGCAGGTTTATCATATACATATTTACAACGGTCATTTGAGGCTGCAAAAATGTATATTTTACTTAAAGAATAAGACAAAGTTTTATATATTTAGGTTATAATTTTTTAATTCCGATCATCAAAATATGAATTTGTATAAATATTCCAACAATTTATAATTTATGACTCGTAAGGTTTCACAATAACATTAACTAACTTACGTGTGTAAGTTAACTTTCCTCATTACTATATATACATACAAAATACAGTTCGATTATCGCAACGAAATCAAATCGATTTTCATCAATCAATTCGTACCGCAGTTTACACTCTGAGATCTAGAAGAATCGCGATAACATAAAATTACTCACGCCGCTGTCCCAACGTTTCATTTTTCTATTATGAAAATATTTTAGTGGCTGTGTTTCCGGAGTTTCCGAGTAAAGTCACGGAAACAGACGGGGTTGGCGAACGAATCGCGAGCGAGCGAGCTTACGCGCGAACCTCGGAGTCGGGACGGAGTGCCGAAATGCTTAATTAACGCGAGTGGAGCCTCGGTGGGGGGACTTCCGCGATACAGCCAATCGCGCGGCAGTAAGTGACCGGAGGTTCCGCCCATCGAGAGAGCCCCGTTGCCCTTTTCCTCGTGACTAGCAGCCACAGTACGTACGCGAACGTGCATGGAGTGTCATCGCGTTCGTCTTCGCTTCGCATTTCCAAGAGGAGCCTCTTATATTCTTCGCGCAGCACGATTCGCGAATTTTTAACTTTTACTTCAGTTACATTAACATTTATATACGATATAATACAAATTCTCGCATTATTCGTGCTCTCTTACCATCTGTAAAACATTTCGCGCGCTGCGAAACTCGACTTAATTCAAAATTCGCGGTTCGTCTCGCGGTATTGTGTGGTCAAAGAGTGCGTGTCGGGACATAAAAAGTAGTATATTTTTTGATCATTTATCGTATTTGTCACGAGATCAGTGATATATACGAGCCGGGAAACATGTAAGAAACACAGTTAAAAGGAAGAGAAAAGAAAGAAATAAAGAGAAAGCCGTCGCGTTCTCGAACTACGTCTGGAACAACGATCGAATCGGATCACGGACGACGTTCGATCTCGATCTGTCAGCCTCGGGATCGACTGCCGATGCGAATCCTCGATCGATATCGACGCTCGTAAGAATGCGTGGCTGAAACGACGGACGACCTTGTCTTTTCTTTTTTTTACCATTGAACCAACGAACGAACCAGCCAGTGTCCACCACGCTTTAACTTCGAATCGAAATTGAAGATGCGGCCCGTCGTCACGACCTTCTTACTCGTACCATTGCTGTTCATCGCGTGGCAAAACGGCGCGCAGGCCAACTGGTGGTGAGTTTGTACAACACGATTGTTTATGTCCACTGTGCAGATAACATCTAGTCCGTGTCATTAAGAGGCTGGATCTTCCCTCCAATACACACTCGTATTATTCCCTTCGAGGGGCACGCCTTGTGTCGCGAATAATTTAAATACATCTCCATACGACTCACTGCTGACTGTATAAAGATTACGTCTTTTTGTTTTTCTTTTTTTTCGTTCTTTAACGTGTTGACTGCCACACGAATTACATATATTTTGTCTTGGAAGCCACAATAAATTGAAATATCATATACTGTAAGATTTAATTTCTGCAAAACATTGTATTATATTTGCCCACTTTTTATCTTTCATTTATGTAACTCATAAAAATTTTTTAGTCACTGCATGACTATCGTGGAAGTCAACATGACAAAGATTTGACGTTACGTCGAACACCTTTTCAGTTGATAAAAATACTTCGTGGAAAACGCGAACGTGTTTTGTCATACAATATCTCAACTTAACCTATAACACTGGTTTTTGACTTGATAAGCAACTTGTGCGATCTGATCTGTTTAAAATGCAACGAGTATAGTGAGTCACGGAATTATTCATAGCTATATGTATGTGTATACGAAGATAACGTAATTGTGAAGAGAAGAAACAGACTAGATCTTGCTAAAAAATAAATATGTATTGAAACTTATTGGATTTTGGCATAATGGTATCCTCTGTGATGAAAAGAAATTTAATATGCAGTACTAGGATCGGATGATTCTTAAGAAGTATGGAAAAAACCAAATAGGTATAATCATACTACTAGACTAAATATTTATGCTGTATAGCCGTTACTAAGGTAACAGCAAAAGGTTTACAGACATACATCAACTACTTAAACATGGCGCTAGTCCCACAAAAAATAATACAATTTTCCATACTATCACTCAACTCTTTATTTATTATTTGTTTATTTTATATAACATTCTTGTATTTTCTTTGTAAATTACTATAACTGGAAAAATACTCAACACCAGCAGTAAAAAGATATAGATACTTTTATACTATTTGGCGATTAAGGAACAACCTGAGAAAGCCACATTTTAATGCGAACGACATGACAGGTGTAAATTAAGAAATATTTTCAGATATTAGATCAAATCTTATACATGTTGCAGTGTTCGATTTTTACTCATTGGCAATGTAGAAATACCAATATTAAGAAAAAAAAGTAGAAACAAGTTTATCAGCGATATGTTCCATAAAACCCAACGTCAAACATAATAAACGATCAATCTGCTGCGCGAAAAGTGTGCGACAGTAATTCGTGATAGTCGGCGTAAACGAGACGGCCGGCGGCCGGTCGCGCGCCGCCCGGTTATCTACGATCTACATTTATCCGATCGGTATATCCGTTCGCGTAGAACTCTCTACTTTCCGATCATGATAGTTTTCTTTGGGAGACGCATGGCCAGTCAATCGCTAGTTCCCTGAAACTTACTATTTATGAACTGAGTGAAGTTGGCACCTCCAAGTGCCCAGTTCTACACAAACCAAATAGCATTCGTTTGTCTACGGTTTGTCCACATTTGTCCAATTATATTTTTCGTTTTTCCACCCATGAAAAAAAGGTTACTATTAAATGAAAATTAAAAAATACCGTGGACAATTACATCCCAATTTAAAAATCAACGAAAATGTTCGAGGAGCGCCGATGTAAAATATTTTAAAATCTTCATTTGATGATAACCTTCTTATGAAAGGTGGACAAACGAAAATTTTGGACAGTGTGGAAACATTGTGGGTAAACGAATACTGTTCGTTTTTTTTGTAAAAATTCTTGTAAAAGTTGTATGGGGAATATCAACTAACTATATTTATGAATTATTCTATTTGCGAATCGTCGAAATTGCGATCGCGGTGCCGATATATACGATGATCTAGCATTAACTTATGCGCAGTGAGACAATGCGCATTGCAAAGTGTTTCACAGAAAATGTTTTATATAGTGTATAAATGTTTTTATACAGTTCCCTTAAACACACTGTAAACAAAAAACAAATTTGATGTGAAAATAGAAAATAAAAACTCTGAAATAGATTACGTGAACTACTTAACAGATATAATAATCGAATTATGTTCTTTCTACCTTCCTTCTATACAATTTCTCCCACACGAAGAGATATAGTAAAAAGCACAAATCTAAATTGGCTACCATTTCCTACGTGCATATCCTAACCTAATCCTTTCTCAGCGATATCTCTACATAACCTAAGAAAAATATTCCAATGATTACATCACAGACTTTGATTTACTCGATTAAAGTTCCTCACATATAGGTACTCCACGGTTTTACTTCTAATTTCATTTGATGCAATTGCCAATTAATTATCGTCGCTGTAGCATGACTATCGCGACTATTCTTATGAAACTTATTACCGTAATGAAAAATTTTTTTCATCTCCAATAGAGGTCATGTTTCGTATGATTAACGATCCGGTATATGTATGTACTTCTATACAAGTTAGTTAGCACGATTATTTATCTCGTGAGACTGTTTTCGCAAGATCCTTCGAGAGAGTACAGTCGAAAGAATGAGCTACTGCGAAAGTCGTGCGTGTAACCGATCGAGTTTAGCGTGAGACGCATGTTCGATAGGAGGCCGGACTCTCGCGAGATTATGGTGGCATTTTTATAGGAGCAACGATATGTTTCCGCGGCGTAAGCGTTTATTTTAGCGTTTGAAATACACCAACGACAAAGCGCACCCAGATATGTATATTCGCGAGCGTAAAGGTGCGCGTTTCACGTTTCCGTACATAGAAAGGCACGTACATATGAAGGAGACGATGACGAAACGTCTGCTTCGAAGGACAATTTTCTACAGATCGTTTCACCTATTGTTTGTAGATATCGCCCGATTGCTGTTTACCTATATGTATTTGTCTCGCTGTAATCTCAAACGTGTCTCACCAATCGTCAGTATCTGCGTTTTCCTTCGTTTTAGTAACATGATTCGAAATCACTTTTTAGTAATATTTATATATCAATTCCTTTATCTTTATTGGTTGTGTTGAAAAATTGCAAAATAACCTACAATAGTACTCAGTGTCTCTATTTTTCACAGTTTTACCGCTAACAATAGAGATTACTGAGGATAAATAGCGCGAATACTACGTATATAGAAGATACAAATTATTTCTATAAAAATATACAATTTTGCAATAATATACATTATTACTTTCATAAAAACATACGCAAAAATAAAAAGTTCAGTTGATATTTTAAAATGGAAATCAAATATTCTTTTTGCAAATTGCCAAAAAAAGATATAAGAAAAATAAAAAGAACACAGTTTGACGTGCCTATTTATCAGTTACGAAAGTGAGCAAGTCACGAGAGTAGCGAATAGTTGAACGTAAAATTGGCCGGTCTAAAGTGCCTTATAGACGACGAATCCCTTTCGATCGGACACGCGAGTGGCATGCACGATCGGGGGAAGCCCCGATGATAGCGATGATACGCCAGCATAGAGGATGCACCGGGCGAAGCGCGTCGATGGTGTCGACGCGCCCCTGCAGGGCACACTTTTAAAACAAGAAGGCCGGCACGTTGACGTCTTATGGTCAAGCAACGATTCCACCGGGCAGATTTTATTTCCGACAAACTGGTTCCTCGAGGCGATTAATCGGCTTCGCTGGCGGCACCAAGCCTTCCGGTATATACTTACATATACATAATACATATACTGATTCGCGTCTCTTCGCCTGTCGCTTTATCTTGCTCAGTCAGTCTGGGCGAACACGCGACGCGTGAACTGCAAACGCTTAATAATTCACGTTAAGTCGCGCCTGTTAGCCTTGCTTTAACGGACAAATAGTCGTTGGCTTTTCTTGCTTCACCGCCTCCTCCCCCTCCCCTCGACCACTTTGTCGTTCGCACGGTCGTACCATCTTTAGGAGATTTCTCGAAGCGAATCCTCCTTAACACTCGCGCGATAGTGAATTTTTAGATCCAGAAACCAATTTTGTTTCACTCATCTTTTTAATGAATTTTTTACGAGACTAATATTTCTTGTCTTACCTATTCATATACTTTATGATTGGTCATTAGATTACGTACTTATGTACGTATTGTATTTGCTGTACATTTATACATACAGTAGTAGTAAATCTAAGTACTTAACGTAAATAGAGATTTATTTTACTTCTTAAATATTATAATGAGTATTTAATTTAGATAGTTTATTTATTTTGCATTTTGTGTATAAGGAATACATAATCTATTAAACATATAAATACCATTGATATCTCTAAAAAATTGAGATAATTCTGTTTTCTAAATTTTCATTCAAAATTATTATATGATATACATATGTCCTATACATAGTTGTATGAACGTTATATGTAGTTATAAGATTTGTGTCTAAAGAAACGTAATGGCGGCTCTCTATGTATGTATTATTTCGGCTTTAGTGTTAATGTATTTTGTTAACCGCTCGATTATTTCAATAAACTTTGTCTAACTGTCGGTTACCATCGTCGCGAATGCTGCGTTGGAGTAGTGTACTTGTTATTGAAAGATGCTCCTCATAGTGGAATATCATTAGTATTGTTCGAAAGTTCATCGCTGTCAGTTATCCTAACCTCTCCCTTTGTGGAGCGTATTGTGTTTGGTGATTCTGAATATGAAATATAAGAGGAGGACAAACGTCGAGTGATTATCATTAGCCGAAGCTCTCTAAAATAGGGTAAGTGAATTTAATTTTATTGATCGAAGTCCAAGTCGTTTTCGAGTGAAGAGTATCAACCTTTTTGTATCTGTATAGTTCCAAGCAATATATGATAGGTTACAGTCATTGAAACACGAAGATTACACAAATAACAGCACGAAAACCAAAAATTATCATAAGCAAAGAATATATAGGTAACTATATCTAATAAGATTCTTGCGAACATGTGATCCGTCGATAACTGTCACGTTAGCACGACACGTACAAGGGAACCAGCCAGTAAGACAAGATTTTCATTGAAACGCTTGTCAAGTTGAAATAATATTTCCGCGGTGAAACGAGTGACACCTCGCCTTGCCGTCGTTTTACAATACTATGTACTGTTACGATCGCGTCGGTGCCGCATAACGGTATGGTAAAAAAGAAGTAAGTACAGGGTCATTAAACAAACCAGTTTGATATTAAAGAACGTCCGTTCACGTCTAAATCCGCCGGCGGGTGAGTACGCGTCATACGACGGAAACGATTTCACCGGGCATAGGATACATTGGCACTGTCCTTTCAGTCGTCACGAATAGTCACGATCACCATAAAGGGACAGAGGACGAACAGTATGTCGTAAAGTAAACCATCGAGGTTTTTAGTGCGGCGTAGGAACAAAAGCGGGGGAGGCAGATAAGACGGGACGGAGTATCGACCATGAACAGAGAACAAGATTTAATAAAAGCATCTTTATTGCCCGAACGCGCGAATGTCCCCCCCCCCCCTTCCATCTTTGAAAACGTTCGAACGCGTTATAGTTGCACGCGCGATCTCTTTACGACGAGCGATTAAAATTCGTATTAACGACCGAGCGAGAGTGGCGACCTTCCTTTCCACGACCATGTTTCGCCGTTAAATTGCTCGGTCATCTCTGGAACGTCGATTTGCCCTTCTCTTTCTCTTTCAATCTTCTTCCCTCTCAGAGGTCGTTGCTTTATTTCGCGAGCTTTAATCCGGCCATATTCCGGCCGCCTTGACCGTCGTATAAGTCCTTCGCCTATGGAAAAGAAGAGCTTCCATCAGTTTAACGCACGCTCGTAACTCGAGCAAATGGGCTACCTTTCTATAGATCCGATTGACGTTTGCAGCGTGTGCGAGGCAGAGAGGGAGTAGGTTTACGAACAGGGCGCGCTCTTACGTCGACGAATTGCCTCGCAACGCGTCGGTAGGAGCCCGTCGAACCCCAAATTGCGCCTACTTGCGAGATTCAATGGCAGGATAAAGTCAAGACGACCCCTATACTAGTCGTTGTTTTTCGCGGCGGTAGCGTCGCTTTATTGAAAGCCCAAGCACTCATTCTGTAAGTAACAGGAAGTTATGGTTACAGTGGATATGTGTTCTGACAAATACGTCAAAGCAATCAAATATACAGGGTATTTTGCAGTATGAGGGAATCATTTCAAGAATTGATTGTATAGCTGAAAATAGTGAAAAAGTTCATATAAATGTATATTCTATTTGGTCTTATTTGTGAAATACAACGAGTTTCTGTCATTTTTTATTCACTTTATAGAAGATACACACATTTCTATGAACATTTTTTTATTGTTTTCTGGTGTACCAGCAATTCCTAAAGTGAATCCCGTATTTTGTGGGCCACCCTATATAAATTCTTACGAGTATATGCATTTGTTCAGATGTTACATTCGCCAGAACACGTATCCAGTGTAACCATAACCTAATAGTTCCAATATGAGATATGGTTAAAACGGTGTCTTCGTGTGTCATACTACTTCCTCTCATTTATCGTAATACTTTTTATAAGACTAGTATAAAAAGTTACAAAAACATATATACGTACCAGTTTCGTGTCTCATAAAAGCGGACAACATTGCCGATAACAGGTTCCCGCGAGGGCACCGTTCTCCTCAGCCCTTACTGGAAAAGTAATGGAATTAGACGCAATGGTCGTCTGGCGAATATGGCTGACCATTTGCTTCCACACAATCCGATAAGGAGTGTTTGGATTCGTTGTTTTTGATTAATAAGTTCTAAGAGAACCGAAAATAAGCTTCCATAGACAAAATTACAGTCGTTGATTCGTTTATTTGACGTCAAATAGGTTTTCAGCCATACCACTATTGGTTAGCCGCCATATTGGATTATTTAAATTGTCGGTTTTTATGACGCCATTTTGGTTATCTGTTTCCATTAAACACTTATCTTTAGATTTTTTCAATACAGAAGAATCTGTCTTTCAGTATTCTGAACTTTCTTGTTAACTTAATTTATGTATAAATTGTTTTAAATTATTCATCCATAAATTATTTTACATAAGAATAAAAAATTTGGGGATAAAATACACGAAACTGTCTTTAGTCAGATTGTCTTGCGTAATATAAAATTGTAAAGTTAAAAGCGGGACAACACACAAGTTTACAACCTACAATTTTCAACTTTTCGATTCATTAACATCATTAATTAGTAGTTTATTGTGCAAGAGAAGCTAATAATAACGCCATTAGCAACAAAGCGGAATCACAGTACAAACAAGCAATAAATCACGGTCTCATGAAGTCGCTTATTTTGAATTACAGCTGACACTTTGACCGACCTAAGATCCACTCCTTACTATGTCCTCCTAGTCCTAATTAAACCTGGCGTTAGGCGAGTCCGTTGATAGAAAACAAATACTATCAGCAGTCACAAGGAAAAAGTTGTACTGCTCCCTCCATAGCTTTCTTTTCGCGACCGTAAATCACCGCAAAAATCACATATACCAGTTAAGGTAATGCTCAGAGGGAATAATATATGTGAGACCTTTAACATCACTTCGCAAAAAGTGGCGGGGAGCCTGAAAAGGCTCTGGGTGTCTTCATTTTCTACGGATCGCGTGATCGAGATAACGGTCTTCTGTTTTTTTATCTGGCCACCTATAATCGTTCGATCGAATATACCAGTGGTAGAATTCTCGTTCGAAACAGTTTGCCCGGTGAGGGCAATTAAGATCGCGACGTCGATTCGTGTTGTCTTATCATCTAGATAAGTCGTTTGAAGACCGTGGCGTATTCCAGCATCCTTATATCGCCGTCGATATCGAATCGAACCAATCGAAACGAATTAAAGATACAGGGCGGATTTTCAAGTTGCATCCTGGTACGTAGATAGGTCAGTTTATATATATTATTTATTTAAAAACGAATAATGAGGTGATTCGTCTTATATCATTGTATCGTTAACTTAAAAGTTTGAACGATTCATTAACAATTCCTTTTATTATTTTCCACTAATTATTTCTATTTAAGGTTAGTTTATTTACCGATTTCAAGTAATTGAAGGTAAGAAATTCCGAACTTTTTTTTCAGCCTGTATAATTAAAACAACGAAAACATATAATAAAATCAAAATCAGAAACAATGAAATGTGGATCTTTGTATAGAAATAATATAGAAATTCCTACAAATTCGGAATTGATATGCAGTGATGAAAAATTGAATGAGATTTTATAATCTATCGAAAGATATAAACATAATTTTATCTGAACAGAACCGTTCTGTTACTGTTTCGTGTCTGACCGGATAATATAAATTATAAACCAACCAGAACGCAGCAAAAACCTAATAGCGTCCTGTTTTGTTTAGCGTGTCTATACTTCTCGTTTTACGTGGCGCAGCTCGGTGATGTTGATGGGTGTGGGGGTAGGCTGTGATCTCTTCTACGCGCGGCTTCCTCCTCTCGCTCGAAGAATCTCCGACAAAGGATGCCGCCGCAAGCTTTCGGAGCATACCTTCAGGACTTCTCGGCCAATGTTTCCTTCGGGGCCCAGATATATTGTCATAACGAAGAGGCTATCTCTGGGGGATGGCTACGACATACTCTGTCTCTCCTGTCTTCTTTCCTTCTCCCATCTTCTATCTTTCTTTTCTTTTTACTTCCCTCTCTTTCTTTTTTTTAGTGGAATATCGCCGCCACGATTCGTTTCTTCATAGTCTTCTTCTTCTTCTTCTTCTTCAAGTTTTCGTTCGATGACCTGTCCTTTCCTTAGTTTACTTCACTTCTTTATGTTTACTTTTCCTTGTCATCAGCGCGACTCTTCTTAAGTACTGAAACTTGGTACTATTCTCATTATATATAAACCATTGTTTTTAAAGTTTCGTTTTTCCTCTTTGGGACACAGGTTTTGGTGGATATTTGTATAGGTTAAGTAGTTACATGGTAGCTAATGATTTTATAAAAAATTAAAGTTTCCTATATAGAAAACCAGGATTCTTTGATTATGAAAGATTCAATATTTCATGATTAAAGTTGAAATTAGGTTAAAATCTTTCATTTAGAAAATGTATGATTTTGTCGCCATCGAATGATCGCCTAGAATTCGTCCTATTTACATATTTGCGACAGAATTTTTCTGCTTGATATAAAATATAATAAAATAATATTTTAGAATGTATAGTTTGTATTTAAAATTCAAATTAGAATTTAAATATTTAAATCTGAAAGGATAGCAATTTCTTCAACTGATTACACTTTGCTTTAATAGTGCTGCAAGGAACATTTACACATATTAAATATTTAAGACCAAAGATTAAGCGTTGAAAATCAACCATAACCAAGAAATGAAAAATTCTCAAGAAATTGAAAGGAATTAAAGGAAAGAAATTATGGAAAAATCGACGTTCTACGACCATAACGATTATGACGAGAACGTTAACTGTCGGATTTCAATGAAGCCTCTAGGAAACACGTTCCGCATCAAAGCCGTTTGCGTTTGCACACCGTCGAACGACTGAGAAAAGGGAGTCCATTAGGCGTGCGTATATACGCGACGGCACGTCGCCGTCACACGCGACGCCATACGTCGTTTCAGCGATTCGTAATTTCCTTTGGCACGCCGCGGTTACCGCCATGGGATCCATTCTCTTAACGACACCGCAGGACTCGTTCGCCAGCGCAAAAAATCCGCGAAAATTACGGTACTACCCGATCACCTTTGCGGTTTCTTGCGAATTTTTTATAAGTTTTGTACAGTGTCGACAAAAAATATTTATGTAAAAGACTTTTACATAATTTAACTAATTTGCTCTAAGTATATTAAATTTAGTAGTTTCATACATGACTATAAAAATTGGATACTGTGAGAATGAAATGTAGATCTTAATAAAAAAAAAAAAAACATCATTGGAAAATAAGAGTTTATGCGAATACTTTTTGTAAACACTGTACATACAGGGTGGTTGGTAACTGATGGTACAAGCGGAAAGGGGGTGATTCTACGCGAAAAAGAAAGTCGAAAATATAAAATAAAAATTTAAAAAAAATTTTTTTTTTAATTTTTCCATGGAGACAACGATCTACAGTGAGATCCGTTATAACGAGACGCGATAAAGTGCACGCGTACCGAGCGAAAATTCAAAGTCGATTTTCTCGAAAACAAAGCCTCAAATGAAAAATTTTTATTCTATATTTTCGACTTCTTTTTTCGCGTAGAATCGCCCCCTTTTCGCTTGTACCACCAGTTACCAACCACCCTGTATATACGCACAGCCTCTTACGAAGTTGGCCTTTTTTGATATAAGCAGATTTCTCTTCGTTTCATTCATTACAGTGTTGAATTACAATAGAGTAGCTAACAATTTTTAATTGCGATACTATAGCTAAGAATTAGTGATTGATGTGAATAAACTATTTACGTTATAATCATAGAAATGTTATATTAGGTTATCCGAAAAGTGTCTTTCTTTTACAGACACGTCTTTATACAAACATGCATCTTTATACAAACATGAAACCTAATCTTTCGAACGTTGTAATCTTTATCTTGATAAAACAGAATGGATCATAGGTAATTCGATAAAATAATATAACACGGAAAATGTTGTTTCCTTATAAAACGAAAAAGACTTTTCGAACGACCTAATAATTAACGTTTTAAGATGCGAACAATGTCTAAACAAATAGGAGGAAAATAAATGGATGTGTCGTCTTCCGTAACTTTGTGGTGACAAGGTGACATACAATATTTTAGGTTAAGACGCTATCCTTTGATACTCTTTGATGGCCTAATTGGTTGAGATTGCAGAGGTCTCACTTTACCGATATAGTAACAGTTGAAAATTTTTTACAACTGCTTTATCTTATACTTTTTTAATTCTAACTTCTATTAGGAATTTTATCCTGACATTATGATACATACAAAATAATATTTAAGAAATGTAAAAGGGTAGATAAGTAACCTTTAAGTCACGTGATACTTCAGAGGAACAAATAATTATTTTGCTGTAATGGCATCTTAGCTTTTTACTTTTCAAATCCAGTTGAGAAAAGGCAATTAATTGCAATTTCTATTCGCATAGGTAAACAAAAGAATAGCAACAAAATATTAAATTATTCAAAAACAAAATATTAAATTATTAAAAAAAAAAAAAAAAGCTTTTACCTGTTTCTCCATAATAAATGATGCTTCTTATACTTCATTGAAAATCTACATTGTAGCTAATAACTCAATATCTGCTAGTAAGTAATATTATAATATTTTAAAAATGTAAATGGATGGGTATCCAATTTTTAGGTTATATGTTATTTCTTAAATAATCATTTTGCTGTAATGGCATCTTAGCTTCTTACTCTTCAAATCCAGTTGAGAAAAGGCAATTAATTGTAGTTTCTATTCACATAGGTAAACAAAAGAATAGCAACAAAATATTAAATTATTCAAAAACAGCTTTTACCTGTTTCTCCATAATAAATGATGCTTCTTATACTTCATTGAAAATCTATATTGTAGCTAATAACTCAGTATCTGCTAGTAAGTAATATTATAATATTTTAAAAATGTAAATGGATGGGTATCCAATTTTTAGGTTATATGTTATTTCTTAAATAATCATTTTGCTGTAATGGCATCTTAGCTTCTTACTCTTCAAATCCAGTTGAGAAAAGGCAATTAATTGTAGTTTCTATTCACATAGGTAAACAAAAGAATAGCAACAAAATATTAAATTATTCAAAAACAGCTTTTACCTGTTTCTCCATAATAAATGATGCTTCTTATACTTCATTGAAAATCTACATTGTAGCTAATAACTCAATATCTGCTAGTAAGTAATATTATAATATTTTAAAAATGTAAATGGATGGGTATCCAATTTTTAGGTTATATGTTATTTCTTAAGTAATCATTTTGCTATGATGGCACCTTAGATGTTATCAGTTCAAAGTTCCAAAATCCAAAACTTCAAAATTTTAGTTCTGAATTTCAAATTTCAAAATCCCAATGTTTCGAAATTGCTTATGATACTTCATACTTATACTTCGTACTTTATAACACTTTTCAAGTTGGTCTGAGAAAATATAATAAATTATAATATGCACTTACTTATTCGTACAAAGAAATGGAAGGTTAACAACAAAATATATCTACACCATCCGCTTTCATTAAAATTTTTCAAAAACAGGTTCTGCATGTTCATTTATAATAAACAATGGTTTTTATATTTCATTCGAAATCTCACGTTTCAGTCATGAAGTAAGCAATTTCGACGGAAGCGTATAAAGCGAACGCATTAATTTCTAACGGCTTCAATTTTGCCGGTTGGGTTTGGTAGAGTCATCGCAGCGGGAAATATCGGGTCCGCGGAGAGCTGAAGCCAGCACGCGTCCAAACAACGTAATTAAAAGTTTCGTGTGCCACTAGCCTCGATAAACCACGGCCGTTCCAAAGTAAATAGACGCAGCCCCTGGCTGGTTAATTACGCGCCGAAATGCGTCCTTATAGAAATAATTAGCCGTAGCGTGTGCGCGTGCAAACAATCAAGGGAATGGGGAAAACATCGCGTTGAACCTGCGGCCATTGTTGCGTTATAATAACTCGCAGGAAAAATTCGAGCGAATAATAGGTCGACGACCACAGCCGGCTCGTTTCTTCGATAATTTTCATCCCCTCGTTGCAAACTCAATCGATACATCGATGTTTCATGTATTTTTTATATGTGCTATTAGATTCTACTTAAAGTCAGACTCATTTTATTCGTGTTATTCTATTTGTAGGTTAGGATACTGTTTCGCGCAGTTATACTTGAAAATATATAATTGAAAAATCAACGATTTTAGCGGTAATTAAATAATATCCTTTAGGGAATTTATTCGGTGAAAAATTCAACTTTAGGAATTTCTAATTTTCGAGATTCCAGACTTTTGGAATTTGAATTTCAATATTTCACACACATGATGTACAAATTTTGATGCAAAAATTTCATAATTCTAAATTTCAAAATTTTAGAGTTCCGCAATTCCAAATTTCGAAATCTTGAAGTTTCTAGATATCAAGTTTCAAAATTCAAATTTCTAAATTTCAAAGCATCGAAGTTGCAAAATTCAAATTTAATAATTTCCGGAAACGGCCACTTGCACTTCGCGTATATCATTTTATTTGCGTTGTATATTTTTATTTTATATATTTGTCATTAAATATTATCTACTATATTTCATAAAAAACAAGGGAATTGATGAAACATACAAACAAGTTAATATTTATTTTTAATTAAACGTTTTTCCTGTAGTATAGTTTCCGAAGAAAAGAAAGAAAAATTGGTGCAGTCAGTGCGAATAGCGGAAGCAACAGCAAAAGACTATCGACGAGACATACTTGTTGAACGTGTGGTTTATCTTGGGCCATAGATCACTCAGAGTCTAACGTATATGCGCTTTCCTTTTCTCAGCTATCTCCCGTTCTGCTACGACTAACCTGTCCTATAGCTTGCGAAGGCACGCCTTCGGAAGACACACGTGCCAATATCCGTTGTTTACGATGAGGAACACAACTCGAGAATATTCTTCAAATGGAATTTATCCAGTTATCCTTTTATCCACTTCCGCTTGTTCAGCTAGCTATGCAATTATTCATGTCTCGTTCGCTTTTCGTGTTTTTATTATTTGGTTGAATTTCAGTGAAATGAAAAATATAGTAATTCAATGGAGGAAACTATCATAATTGTCATTCGTGATAATACAAATAGCTGGAATGAAAAGGTAAGTAATAAATAAGAATAAAACAAGTAAGAGGCAAAGATTCAGCATTAAGAAAATGTTTTAATTATTGAATGGACTTGAAGAAGATGCATTCAGTTTTAATACTGAGAAATAATCTATAAATGCTACAAAGGTATTGCAATTATGAAAGAATACAATTTTTTCTTATATAATGCACTCAAATATTGCAATTACAGGAGTTTCTACTTCAAGATGCAATTATACTTAATGATAAAAAATTGAGCGCAACAAAGGTATTACAATAACGTGGATAACTCTTCAAAGAGATAGAATTACATTTCCAATACTAAAAAAACTAACAATTGAATGCAACAAAAGTATTTCAATCGCAGACCAATCGAAGCAGTAAAATTACATCTGCTTCTAGAAAATAATAACACAGTGCAATAAAGTCATTACAATTATGAGAATTGGTTTTCAAAGAGATATAATTATTTTTGAAACTAAAAAATAATAGCTGCACAATTATTACGATCACAAAAATCACTCTTTAGAAGCAGAAGATTATCTTTAATAATGAAAAAATAACAATTGTGCATGACAAAAACATTGCCATCACAAGATACGCTCTTCAAAGGGATATCATTATTTTTCACGCTAGAAAGTAGTAATTTAGCACAATAAAAGTACATTCTAAACATAGATTGCAGAAAATAATACAACAAGACTATTACAATCGTAAGTAGTAATCTTCGAAGAGATATGATTACCTTTAATATTAAAAAATAACAATCACAAGAATTGTTCTGTAGAGGGTGTAATTATTTTTAGTACCTACAAAAAGTAACACCAACTGACCGTTACAAAAACATTGTATTTCCAAAAATTCCCTATATCAGGAAACATTTATATTATTTATATTATGTCGTATATTATTTCCTAACCTAAACAAATAACAATTGAGAAACTTACAATAATAGGACGTAGGGTGAGCTCCAATATTTAAATTTTATTTATTGGAAGAGCAAGAAAGAAATAGATTTCATATTCAAAGATGTGAAGGATTATTCCTGCGAATATTAATTTATAACGCTTTTAAAACGACTTGATTTTGTTCGACTTTACTTAAACCAGATCCCTGGAAAGTGGAGCTGTTTCTTTCTGGCAGCTTCAATTGGCAGTACAAGAAAAAGTAAAACACATCGCAATCGCAATAGTCACGATCGACTACTTCGGTCTACTTCCGTGGCCCCACTTCTTCCCCTTGCCCTCACCACGGCACACCGCTTTCCTTCTTCTTCCCTTAGCAGAGCATCTCATTTTTATTCCGTCTTCTCCTGTGCTTTCTCACCCTCTTGGACGTTATCCACGCTGGCCATAAATTACACGCTCTCTCCTTTTATCCGCGGCGAACTTAAGTAACTAGATCCGTAGCGGGGCTTGCGAGGGTTTAAACGGCCGATCCGTGTTCCTCCTTCCTTATACGGGTCTCTGTGTGCCCGTGTGGCCAGCCACCAACTCCCCTCCACTTCAACCACTACGTTCTGTTTCGCTCGCTCAGTCGCTATATCTCTGTCTGTACGGCTACTCTCATTCCGAGCAGATGCAATTGCGTTGTCCCGCGGGGGCGAGAGCGTGTCGCGCAGCCGGACCAAGGGGTCCAATAATGGCAGCCTGAATAATACAGGGGACGCACAGGGCGGGGAAGGGTGCAGAGTCAAGTCGTTGTCGCCGCCATGCTCCTTCTCTATTCATGTTAAATTTCATACCCGATCCGGACGGTCCGTGGAAAGGCCAGACGGACCTAGCAAGGAAGAAACGCGGTTCCGTTTGGACCACAGAAACAGGTTGCTGGCGGGATTACGAAAACCGGATTTTGCGATG
Organism: Bombus bifarius; assembly: GCF_011952205.1. NCBI lineage: Eukaryota > Metazoa > Arthropoda > Insecta > Hymenoptera > Apidae > Bombus > Bombus bifarius. Next base: position 1,846,503 of record NW_022884487.1, read on the forward strand.
GTTAAACTACTATTAGCCTAACTATTAATGGCGAGTTTTTCCTTTATTTAATTTTCACAGCTGTTCAAATGTAATTAATGAAAAATGATTTTTCAGTGTACAATATATAGGGTGAGATTAGTATCTGGGTCAGGTTATATTTGTTGGAGAGGGTTAACTTATTAAATGACAAGTTCTCCTTTTATTGGTATTATTATTTTGATTTGTGCATGTTATTATTATATTGGTTATTATATTTGATTTTATTGATTTTTATTAATCTTCGAGTAGATTTAATGGCAATTTATCTTGATTTTATTAAATACACAGGCTGTTTGGATTCATAGTTAGATGTGAGTAACTGAGTTAGGTTATGTCCTTTCTTCTATCGAGAAAACTGTTTTAATACTATTGTTCGATAACTGACGGACAACGTACTGAATTTTCAAATTGCTGTCCTGCGAAAAGCAAGGTACGTGATTTACTGTATTCTCATCCTTCTTTCAGTTATTAATCTTAAAATATTAGCCCTTTCAAATAACTTCGTATAACTTAACATATTTTTGCATAATTTAAATGATGACCAGAAAAGCACATTTCTATAGAAATAATATCAACTCGTCTATAACATAACCTAATCTAGTAAAAGTCACAGGTTTAAAAGTAAATCTGTTATAAAACTATTTTATTCCCTGTTTAATTTCGAAGATTTGGCTGCGTTTGAGGTTAGAACAGCTCGGTCGGCTTACCGGTCGGTTTAGATACTTCACGGTGGTGAGTTTATACACTCTCATTCGTTCCCGGTGGATAGTGTGATGGGAGGCAGAGGGGAGAGAAGATCGTCGAGAGTCGACAATCCCGTGGCCTGACATAAATTAGTCGTGGCTTAAATCCTGGCCTAATCCATCATAAATAACTCCGTGCAGATGCGTGTATATACGGGGAGATTCCGTCCCCTAAATTATTTCGAAAAGATCGCGGCCCACGTGCTGCATCATCCGTTTCAGTCTATCTGTGTGTAAGCGTATAAGTGTGTATTCTCGCGTGTATATGCGTTTGTATGAGTATGTCCGGGTCTGTATTCGCTAGTGTATATGGTCGCCGGTAATACGCGGCCGTATATGCCTCGTCGAGTGCTTAACCACCTGCCAAATGCACGAGGATTCTTTAATCCCCCATTGACAATTTGTCTGTCTCTTTGTCGCTTAAACGGCCACGCTTACACACGTTGAAAAATTCTTACCTTCGTTGGTGGTACTTACGTTTCATATCGTTCTCGTTATCTTTTTTATTCAGGTGGAATTCTTGAGTTTTAAGGAGAGACAGCCATTTTTTTATGTTGTTAGGTTACGTTTTTGGAGAATGAGTGCTAGGTCGTTTAGAGGATGTAATAAATTTTTATTGAGTTTCATAATGGAATAAAGATTCACGAGATTGTCCTTGGCTTTTGAAAAAAGGGTTTACAAACTGTTTAAAGAAAATGACGTATTTTTATTATATTTAATATTTGAACAAACTCTTGAACGAAGAGTTATTTGCCTTTGATCATTAACTGTATTCATTATCTATGTGATCGTTATTACTTATGTAACTAACATCTTTTTTATAGACCAAGACACAGATAATCATTAATACGTATATGCAAAAAGACTTCGACAACAATCAACTCATAATTAACGAATAAAATATGAAACAGTCAACAAAATGGATAAAACGCATCAAAAAGCAAGACATACAAGCTTCACTCCCATCACAAAAATTCATCTAACAGATCACCACGCGCGTATGTATACATATACTTAGATATTTACTAGGCATATACAACTATTCTTTTAATAATTCAGTCGTCGATAAACTATCCTCACTACAGCCCCATTATTGTCATCATATTTCCTTCACAAGCGGACTCATATATACGGTAATCCTTACTATTAACGTGGTGAAAACCTGATCGTATTCTCGGAGGGATACGATTCATAAAACGCGTGCGTGCGTCGCGTCAAAATCAACCCCCGTTGACTAGTAACTTTCGGAAAACGCCGCTCCTTTATTTACGATTTAAACGGGGACACGGCCGCGTTTACGTTGGATGGTTATTATACGTGTAGGCGAACGTGTGCTTAACACGCGTTTCGCGATGCTAAATCTATCCTCGTGCATTCTGGCCGCGTTCTGTAACCCCTCGCGTGGCTGCACCTCGCTTCTTTAATATTAATGGACAAGTTAGTGGACATTCTCCTTCGTCGGTTGTAGTGATGCCGCTCGTGATTCCGCGTACGCATTTATTTGGCCACGCGGAACCCTCTTCTGGTGGTTTTTTCTTCTCCTGATTTCTTCTTTTTTCCTTCTTTCTTTTTCTTTTTTCTTCTCTTTTTTTTTTTTTTTGTTTTTGCTCAAAGGAGCATTATAGTAGACAGAGTAGACTTATTCTTGCGGCTCCTTTTTTTATTTTGGATAATGTGAATTCTATTTCTTCTTAACAGATAACATTAAGATAATCTTTAATTCTATATTTTTCTCTCCCAGGGTGAGTAGGTTTCCACCTATAGATTTGGATGCGTTCCGTAACTTTTGTGAAGGGAATGATTTGTTTTATTTTTTATTCCTGCGAATGCTGAATTTGATGAATTCTACTTTTAATGAACATTCGATGAATCCTCGCCTGCAAATTACGTAAATAGATTTAACCCAATATGTTTCATTTTATTTTGCACTTTTGTGAAAAAGTGAATTTATTTAATTCTTGCTTTTATGAAGCATGACTGTTATAAATTCTATTTTTAGCGGATATTTGCCGAATATTTACCTGTAATTTGTGCGTTTTTTTTCTTCTGCCTGTTTTCAAGGGGTGGGCAGATTTCCTCTCCAGACTATCGTTACTTTTTGTATTTTTATAAGAGAGCGCTGGTGATTAATTAGATTCTCTAAAATATTGCTTTAAGAATGTTAAGATTTGTTTTTTGTAATTTTATTTTTTTTTCTATTTTTTAACGAAGCGCAGGTGGATTTCTTATGATAAACTTGTTTTATTTCCGTCGAGGAATGATAGATTTTTCTCCCATGAGCAAGCAAAATTCTGATTATCGATGGTTAAAGCCTAAAGCAACATCGTCAAAAGCAGAGTGTGCGCCGAACGCAATTTGTAGCCCAGAAACATCAATTTGTATTCATCCATAGCGAGCAGTAGTTGGCTAATACACACTTATAAGTATAATTGCGTTATACATCAACGGGGAAAGGAATCACGTGAAAGGCTCGCACGTCCAACGCGGAATGGCGCGCATTAATTATTACCAATGCGATACACCTTTCGTCGAAATAAAACAAAGGGACGAAAAAGAAGAAAGTGAAACAAGATAAGAGAAAAAAAGAAACAATAAAAATAAGAGTATATTTTAGCATTACTGAAATACTTCTTTCAATACTTCTTTCAATAATACTTTCAATAATTCTTATGTCTCTCATTCGTATAATGAGCAGCTTTTATTTTAATAGAATTTTTTTAATAGAATTTTATAACGTTACTTTATCTATGACACTTTCTAATATTGTTACGTTTCAATACAACTTTTACATATCTCACCACTGAATCCTCGATGGATTAAAACCATCCTCTACTTTCATCCTCTTGTTCCGATCTAAATCCTCTATCTCTTATTACATCCACGTCTCAACCTGTCTGCCTTATTCAAAACCATTTTTCCACTTCGGTCTCCACAAGTTTAAGGATGATTTTCTTAGACAAGCTTAACGATTCCCACTTCATTGTTCGAGAGTTTGATGAATCAGATTCTTATAGACGAACGACTCAAAGGTATTTTGTTGGAAGCTTCTTCAACTACTCGAGGGTTTTTCCACCCTCCGTTTGACCTATCTCGATTGCGATAGAGGAAAACCAAGATCAAACTGGTTGTTCGGTCTTTCTGTTGAAGCATTGTGAGAAGGCTGCCAGCCAGGTAGAAGTTAGGCTCTCTTTTTTCCCTGACCTCCCACCCTTTTCGGGTATTGCTTGCTCACGCCATAAGTAAATATGGATTTTGGTCTTGGACGATAGGCGGTTATGGTTTTTTTAGCTTTCTTCTCAAAAGTGTTCATGAGATTGGCTCATGATTTTTGCTTAGTAGCTGGATTTGTTGAAGTGTTTCAGAGTTTGGTTATTGGGAACTGAAAAGAAAATTGGAAGTTTTCTCATTTAGATTAGGGAATGAGATATTGGTTGGAAAATCTAGCTGAATTTTTATTTTGTTATCGTTGGAAGATTATTTAACTTGATAGATAAATAGATTTCAAAAGTGAGCTTGAGTTAATTTGAATCAAGCGTAACTTAAATACTAATTTATCTATTTTATTAAAAGCTTTAAGTTTAATAACGGAGATCGTTTATCTCGAAATGCTGAAAAATGTTAATCTGACGTAAGTAAGCAAAAGATTGTTCAATTACATTATTCGGTAGTAATTCTTCTAGAAAATTAATTCCAATTATCCAGACTAATTTCATGTAAAAAGAAGAAAAAGCTATGGAATAAAATTTGTCCACTTTCGGCTGAATCTTCGAGAAAATCGAATTTGGAAATTTATCAGTATACTTGAACATGGTTAAATAATCGATAAGAGGTAATTCTACGTGTGAAAATAAGACGAAAATGTAAAATGAAATTTGTTTACAAGATGCTTTGTTTGCGAGAAAAAAAGTTGAAAATTTATCATACGCGTCTATTAGATCAATTAACGTAACTAAACATGTTCAAAGTCTATGTTCTGGAAAATGAAAGTTTGAACAGAAAGATGTTTTCGATTTATTTTCACACGTAGAATGGCCTTCTGCCGATTATTAAGTCCCATGTTCAAATATACTGATAAATTTTCAAATTCGATCTTCTCGAAAACTAAGTCGAGACAAGATTTTCTTCTATACTTCTTTCTTATTTCCGCATAAACAATCACATCGTTCTCTCTTTTATACGTCACCAGATTGGACTCTACAGATCACCAGTCCAATTTATTATACACTTAGCTATCCACCTTAATTTGATCTAAATCTTCCCATCTAATCCAAGTTAAGTTACTAGTGTAATCCAAGTTAAGTAGCCTACACTTAAATCTGACTTCTCCCCTGAAAATTCTGAAACATAACCAGAACTCATTCGGTAAAATTCATCACCTAAATCTAGTTACCCATCCTAGTTTAATCTAAATCCACCAATCGAGTCTAATCTAATTTAAATCTAAGCAAACTAAACCGCCATTTTTCCCCCCAAAAATTCCTAAAGCTCGTTCCCCAAAATTCACCATAAGTTCCCCCACCGCAAAGATCCTCAAACTATACCAATTACGCGAAACCCTATCTAACCCCTCTCATAAAACCCCCTAAACCTACAATAAAAGTCATTCACCCGCATGCACCACCAACTCCTGCACGATCCTGCAATAAAAAAAAATCCCTAGACAACTCAAACAATTTTTCCATCCACCCATCTGCTGTTCACGGTGATCGACTGACATATTACTCGAAGAGCATGCACAAAGGCCTCGGCGGAAGAATAGCGTGGCAGAAGAAGCGGGGCACATTCGTCAGACAAATTGACCATTTCCATGTCAGACTGACCCTATATAACATATGTATGTATATAGATAGATATGCGGCTGGCCGAGTATGTATGTAGGTATATAGGTAGTTTGAGGCCCGAGGCGCTGTCGGAGGAGGTCATTACTCGGTTGCGTATACGCGGCCCTCCGTGGGGTAGCCTTCTTTTTTTCTTCTTCTCTTTTTCATGGCAAGGTGATTTCCGTTCGGTTGGTGACTCACGGTCCAACAACAGCGAACGAGCTTGGAAAAGAAGAAAAATACGACGAACGAAGGAACGTTCAATCAGTGGTTGCTCCGCGTTCCTCTTTGTTTGGTCCACCTATACCACTTGGCTGGAGTACGAGAAAACCGCGAAAGGAGCTATGGAGAGAGAAAAAAAAGAAGAAAGAACCTAGAATCTAGAGTCCTAGCGTGTTCCTCCAGTTCCCCATTTTTTTCCTACTTCTTCTTTCCTCTTTTTCTTGCTTACTCTCCCTCGATGAACTTTCTAACCCTCTCGCGTTCCATTTCTGGCTGCTTTTTCGCTGGGTCGTCGCGTCGCTCCTTTCTCCGGAATATTATTCGAATGGTTGGAGAACTCGAGCCTGCAAGCAGAAGAAGAGTATAAGGACGGGGGAAATCGCGGTAACTGGGGCGTAATGCGTAGGGATGAAATCGAGTGGGCAGCATATATACATAGGGGTGGAAGGTACCTTGGTGGAGATGCCAGGGTGAAGTACCGAAAAAAATCATACGTAAGAAGGAGATGGAAGATGAGGAGAAGCAAGAAGAGGAGAGAAAAAAAATAGCTGATAGGGAGGGTACTCTTGATTTGCCCGGTAGCTCGATTTTTCGTGGTCGACCTTTTGTCGAGGCAGAGGCCGATCTTTTCTGTTCTCCTCTGGTTTATAGCAAGAGAGAGAAAAAAGGGGGCCATGACATGGAGGCGGTGTACAAGAGGTGTACGTGCCCATGGAGAAGTAGGGGCGAAGGAGGGTGCCTGTATGCTCGAGGGAGGAGTGAAGGGGTGGTGGGAGGGGTTGGGAAAAATGGCGAATCTCACTAACAAGCTTTCGAGCTCGAAGCTTGTGGGAAACAAGCTTCAGGCTTGTACGTTCGTCGTTGGGTCTCGTCTCCTCTCCTAGTCGAGAGTAGAGGAGGAGAAGGGGAGAAAAGAGCAGAGGAAAGGAAGAGAAAAGAAGAGGAGAAAGAAGTACACTCGAGCGGAGAAAAGCCGAGCGTGCGGTGCTAGTCGTGTGCTTACACCGCTTCATCCCTTGGCTTCCTCCACTCTCTTCCGTTCTATTTTTCTATTCTTCCCTCTCTTTCTCTCGTTTGCTCTTCTTACCCCTTCTTCGTAGCCCCTCCTCGCACCCTCGATGGTTTGGTCCCAGGAACGCGTACATCGCGTACCACATACGCTGTTACACCGCTTCTCCAGCAGTCTCGAGCGTCCTCGAGCGCTCCACCCTTTACGCCGCGCTGCCCTCTCGAAAATCCAACCCTTTTTGGGTCGTTCGACCAATCGTCGCCAGCTAACTAAGGCTAGTTACGTATCGGTCTCTTCTACCACTCGATGCAGTCCACCTTTTTTCTGTGTCGCCTCGCGTGTGCGTGGCCTCTTCTTTATTTCTTCCTCCTCTTTCCTTCCTTCTTTTTAATTTTTCATCAGCTCCGTCTCTTATTAGGTGGAAAGTGCGTGACTGTACTGATTGTCGTTACAGTATACCGTATATGTGTACACGATTGCCATTTTCATCCCGAAATTCTATTTCGTTTACAAGTGTGTGCAGTGTACCGGAGTGCCTTCTTCGTTTTCTTCCTGCCTCGCTATATGGCCGCTCTATTGCTCGTACACGCTGGTTGGTGTGTTCCACTCGGTCGAGAGGCTTTCCACGTTCGTATGCTTGTCCGTTCTCTCTCGCTTTTGGTGCACACGATTGCTCTTCTCTCAACCCGCTACACTTCCGCCTCCTCTTTGCACCCTCCACTTCGACAGCTTCCTCGTGGAGGATCCAGCCAAGTGCTGCCAACTCCCCACCCCACACGCACGAGCTTTTGTCTCTCCGTTTCACTTAGGATCTGTACCGATCGTTGTTCACGTGTCTCTTCGTCGGACACTCTTCGCTCCCCCTGGCTTTTGCCCCTTCGAGAGCATTCTACTTGGTTTCTTACTCGGTTTTTCGAGTTCCTCCGAGTTTAATAGCCTCTTTAGCCTCTTTTCTACTCTAGAACCCGACTCTCCGTGGCCCTATCTGTTGCGTTTCCTTGAGGGTTTGCTTGATTTCTTAGTCGGTACTTTAACGTAAGAGTCTCGTGTCTCTTGCTGTCTCCTGTTCTTCATGGAATATGTGAGCTTGTAATCTTTTACAGTTCATAATTTTATAGAAATTTTGTATCAATTAATCTTTCCTAACCGTTGGTTGTTCGTAGCACTGTTCCTTGTATTCTTTTAATAGCTTGTTTCATTTCTTCATTGAACCCTAAATAACATATTTTGTGTCTTTTATTTTATTCTAATTCTTTACCGATTTTTCTTTTGATGATTGCTATCGCTTGCTTAAGTTCTTATTCAAACTATAGATACAAGACTATGTCCACTACAACTGTGTCCTACTTTATCCATTTTATAATTTCATGGTCCCATAGTCACCTTTCTTCTTAAGAGAAATCTACAACGTTTCTTTATAACCTAACTTATTTACCGTGCTTTTTGTGGAATTCATATAAACATCGCGTCGCCGATACTTCGAATCGCCGATACGTGAAATCATTTCTAACATGTGTTAACGACCCGAACAAAGGATGCACGCAATAATATTTTATAGTATTCGTGAAACGCATTCCAACGAATAAAAGCAACAATGTCCGAGGAATTCGAGAAAGGGCAAAACAACCAGGCAACCAGGTCGGCCGTTTCGCACGGGTTTGTCGAGTCAGTGACGGAAAAACTGTACCACTGTTGAACAAAAAGAGAAGAAACTGATCAAGAGTCGACCTGTTCCACGCTTTTCCACCAGTCGAACGAATCGGGGAACCAGTAACGCGACAAAAAGAGAACAGCATGGTCGGTGTGTTTCCAGCATTCTACTTGTGGATGTCAATGGCGAGACCAAAGGGGAAGAGGCTGCAGGCGGATGAAAGTAAAGAAACAAATCGCAGGAAAGAATTCGTTAGGGGAGAAGGTTGGAGTTCCTCCCGCGGGAACGTGGCATCTCCACGCCTGGTCGCGTGCTTTCTCGTCCGCGAATCCATCTTCTGCGTTTTCTCTTTTTCGTCTGGATTATTATGTGACGTTGCATCTGGCGAAGATGATTTTATTAATGGCGCTTTAAAATTCGTTGGTGTGCGAACTGTAATGTTATTGTAGTACTGTATAGCAGAAAATGGTATTAAATATTTAGATTCGGAATTAATTTCTAAAATCTTTTTAGGTTGGGGTTAGGTTCGGAATTAATTTCTAAAATCTTTTTAGGTTGGGGTTAGGTTCGGAATTAGTTTCTAAAATCTTTTCAGGTTGTTAATTTATAGCGCAGATTAACTGGTGTAGGAAATATAACATTATTATTATAATACTTTACGGAAGAAAATATCGTTCAATATTTAGATTCCGAATCAACTTCTAAAATTCTCCTTTTAGGTTAGAAATTTTATAAAGAACATTTAAGGTTTAATATTGTGGCGATTAGATTTTATATTAATTGCAGCATACCAGCATTAGAGAGATTAGAGATAATAAAGTTGACAAAGAAAGCGGCGTATTTAATATGACCTTTTCCACTTTCTACCTTTCCTACAAAACAACACAACACATAAGCGTAGAGTAAACCTATACCTAACCTCTAACTCTCGACTTTGCCTCCAACCTACCAAATCTTCCATTCTAACCAATCAACTACCTTTTCCTTCACACGGTCGGAATCTCCATATATGAAGATCCTTAGACCGAAACGTGATCCAGTCACATTCGTCGAGTGGCCAAACGCTATGTGTTCATTGGCCACGCTGGACAGCAATGTGCGTGCATATAGATGAGAGCGGAAATAGGCGCGCAAACAAACAGACAAACAAGTCGCATTCAGCGACCCGCGGATTGTTCCGTGAATTTTGCAGAAGTCATATTCATTTCTGAGATTGGCTTCTTCCAACTTCTCTCGTTGCTTCCTCTCTTTTGCCGCTGTTTTTCCGCCTCTTGGACCCGGTCCTCTTGTTCAGCATCAGCGGCTAGAGTGAACGAAACGAAACGATTCCATCTATCGGAGATGCTGGAGATAGCGGAACTCGGAATAAAGCGGCGCAAGATAAAAGGAGGAGCACAGATCCTCTCTGTTAAGAGAAACAGGGAATTCAGATTGAGGAGGGAGAGAACGAAAGAGGATGGGGAGAAGGAAAGAAAGAAAGTGAGCGACCGGACGGAGCCGATCGATCGATTCTTCTTGCCAGAAAAGTTGCGGGCTCGCTTCGACTACGTCCTCCTCTTAGGCTTTGCCTACCTACTCCACAATTTTTCGTGCAGCCGTTTACCGATAAAGCAGCGCGCCGCGACGCGTGTCCGCGGAATCTTATCTAGCGGGTGTACACTGTGAAATTGACTTTTCCGTGGTTGGAAATGAGGTTAGTTTCTTTGCATCGAAAGTTACGTTATCCTTCTGTGGAGTGGCAATGATACTTTCGCGATACCGGAAAGTTTCTTATAAATGAAATCTTGTTGGCACTTGATTCTCATGGCCTTTTATTTTATATGGGGTTTTCTTTCTAATTTTTGAAATTCGTTTCATAGATATATGGTACAGAAGAGAAATTCTGTTATATTTTTGTGAAATAATAACGAAATAGCGACGAAGCGAAAATTAGATGCATGTATACTACATAGTACTTTAAGGTTAGAATCAGGATCATAAACAATCTTATAATCGCTCTTGACTTGTATGACCTTCAAAATAAATTGCGCAGGTATTTTTCAATAAGTTTGAAGGCTCAATTAATGACACACAGATTGTAGTGTTTAAGGTTACGAAATCACGCTACAAGCCTAATCTAAACTTATCATGAACTTTCCAGTTCAACAACCATCCAATTTCAAGTCCAAACATCGGCTACCATACACAAATCAATCCCTAACCTCATCAGCTCAAGATTATACCCAAGGGCAAGATCAATTTGGTATACACATGGTCATAATCCGGGTAACACGGTTTCCATCGAAAAGCCGATCACCGGAGGTAATATTCGGCGTAATAAGATAAAAGAAAAGGCGGTCTGGTTCTCTCTGAGGAGAGGAGTTCCGGCGTAGATTGCACCGAAGTGGTCTTCCTTGGAATCCTAGCCGTTCGCGTGGCCGTGCATCCTTGACTCCTCCCCACCCTCTTATCCCCACTCCACTTTGGTCGCGGAACGCAACAATCGAGGCCAGATCGCAAGAGGAGACGCGGAATCGTCCACTTCCTCCGTGCATGCACCAAATATTTCCACGAGAAAGAAATTCTATGAATGGGAACTCGTGAGATTGTTTGTCGACCAAATTCGATATTCTTACAAGACACGGAATGCAAAAAAAATAATATTTATGGGACGAGAATCGAGAGCTAGAGTCAACGGTGGATAGCTCTTGAACAGAGAATCGTGTGGACAGTATTGCAGGAGTAAAGGTAGGCTCCTCAACTGTACGCAGATAAGCGATTTTACGAGCAGTCTTGGAATTTCAACTCGCTAAAAGTGACACAGCCTTCCCGGGCGCTTTTACGCGGCCTTTGAGTTTCATTTCTCTAACCTTTCTTTCGTCGTTTATTTTTGCCATAGGGTGGTCTGAGATTTCGATGGTATTGGTAGTAGGATCTTTTGTAAAACATTCTGTAATTCAGTTTCACATTGAATGTTTAAATAATTCACGTGTTCAAATTCGACTATAATACGAAGTAATGGCAATACAGTATTCTTCCTATTGTAGTTCCCATCGAAGCAACAGTCTTTCGCCGCCTCTTGTCATCTTTTGTTACTGTATGTTGCAAAACATTTCCAACAATCAGAAGTTCCTTAATGTTGCTTTACTCGAAATCACTGAATCTATCTTTGTTCTTTTCGCTTTCACGTATCGCCTACTATAATGGAAACCATATTTTTACCAAGCCCAGAACCCCATCAACATATTATCTCCATAAAACCATACTGATCCCTATTTGTGGTTAGTTCGACAATTTCCTGTAAATTTGTCAAGCCAAAACTACTACTACCTATCCAAAGAAACATCAAATCGCCATCGACGAAGCTTCTACCCGAAACCGATACATCGTTTGGATCACCGCTTACTACCTGGCCAAGCAACACCTCCCTGTAAAACACTTAAGGGCCGCTCCCGCGAGTCGAAATTAGAAGTCGATAAAATCCTCATTGGCGTGTGTATCGGTTGCACGGAGGTCGATGTTTGCGATATACTGGCGAATGGTCGTCGGGATACCGGGCCAGTAGAGAAGTGGATTTAAATATCCTTCTTCCGAGCTGTCCAGCATCTCGATAATTCTCGTGATCCGACGGCCTGCTGGACAACCTAACGAACGTAGCTCGATCGAGAATCGTTAATGGCGGATGGAGTTAGGTTAGGGTGGGGATCAAGCAGTCGCCAAATTCACAACGCTAATGCCTGCCGGCCGGTTCTCTGAGCCTATTTCCGATATCGGACAGGGCCGGTTTATAAAGTTCACCCGGCAAAACGACGCACTTGAGTGACGTGCGGTCGGATCGTACTCGTTAATAAGTACCGCGGGAATGCTCCTGAAGCAGAAAGCCGCTTCCATGATCCTTCTCTCTCTCTCTCTCTCTCTCTCTCTCTCTCTCTCTCTCTCTAACCTATGGATAATATTCTTGAAAGCCTTTTCTCCAGTAAAGATCTCTCTTTACGTAGAGATTTATGGTTTTAATATATCTTTAATATATGGTGCTTGTTTTGTTCTTTATTTGATGGTTTAAAATTATGAATTCGTGTTGGTGGTTTTTAAGCTCTCTTTCTCTGCCCAATCCGTGGATAATATTTCAGAAGGTATTTTGCATGAATTTATGATTTCAATGCTACTTTTGCTTTTTTCTTGGTTTTTTTATCTTGATGATTTAAAAAGTGTAGTTTTATATTTGTGGTCTTTTTGATAGATTTTTTGCTGAGATGTACTTGTATAGGTATTTTTAGAAAAGATGTTGCAGTCTTGTTTCAATTTAATCAACCTTAAAGGTTTCTTTGACCTGATAACTGGGTCATCTCTGAACCATAAACTGTTTTGATGCATGGGATTAAAGATTAGGCATATATACTCACAATATAATATATGTATATTATAAAAGGTGATACTGATGCTATCGCTGTTTAGTCAACTCAAAGGCAATGCCGCCAGCGATAACGCCCTGTCGGTATATTCTTTGCTGTGATTGGCGGCACTGTTTTGTGTTAACTACACAACATATATATTGGAAGGAAACAATGTGTGTATTTTTAATTATTTTATTAGCATAAATTTCATGATATAACATAACCCAAAAATGATGCATAAATAAATTTCTAAATCCAAAATATGAATAAATAGTTTGATTTACGCTTATATCTATAACATATATTTTATTGTGAATGTCTTAACACGTCTTTTTATATTATGTCCTTTCTGCAAATTCTTGCACCTTAACATTTTCCATATATGTACATACCTGTACATAAACATCCACGATCTATTTATTAAAACTTAGAAATTTATTTATGCCTAGACTTTCATATCTTGTTATGTCATTAAGTTTATCTAAAGAGGATTCTTGATAAAAAATTCCTCATTTTTTCTCAATTACGTTTGCATCACGTCGAGACCACTCTGTAAATCCTTGAGGCTATTTCTCGCGTTCCTGAATGCATCGAGAGTCGCGGTTAAATCGCGTCTATTCTCGGAAGGTGGAAGTCCGCCACGGGCGACGAAACGGAGGCGGCGGATCGTGCCAAGGTATCCGCGACATTTCATAAACACGAAATCAATTTTAATCCTCGCCGAGTGAGGCTGTCCTCCTCGCCTGGTCTGAACGGTGCTTATTTATAAGCACAACCGGGCCACTTCCTGCACGGGATCATGCCGCGAATCTCGCATCCTTGTGATCGCTTTGTAACCGGGGAACATCGCACGTTAATAGACTCTGTGTTGTATATTTGTCTTTCTGTACATTCATCGCAAGATTATCACGGGAAATGGCAAACTTTGTGACGATACTGGAGTGCAATTCAAGGTCAGTTGGTGAGGATAAATCTTTATAGGTTATGACGTTCAGGTTAGATAACTTTTATATTATCTCTGTTTTATAATTATTATATAGTGAAATGCCAATGTAAATATTATAAATATGAGTATTTGAAACCTCTTAACCAGGTCATCTATTAACCAGAAATTTCTATAATCATGAAATTGGAGGTTAGTATTGATACAGCAATTTCAAATAGGTTAAATATAATTCTTGAAAATGTAAGTATTGTATAATAAAGAAATTTTTCAAATAACTTTAAAAAATAAAAAATCTATAAGTAAAAAAATTATTATTAAGTAATTGTAGCAGTAAATCCGTTTTTTGTCTTAATCGTTAAAAGTGTAAAATACAAGATTTGAGAAAGACAATTTTTAGTACTATTAGTATTAAAAAGCTTCTTAGCTTCCATATTTGAAAGAGGTAAAGGTAAAGGGGAATAAACTGTATTAATTAATATAGAATTATGGCATTCTTTGTTTTTCTTGTGTGATACTTTTGTCGTCGGTGTTACCGTTTTCTTGTTTTTTAATATAGCTTATGTTACACAGAAGGAGGTGTAATTTTATAGGTTATGTTTGATAATTGAAGGGGAATTCACGAGTAGGTATTGAGTAGTGAAATCTAATGTTGTAATTATTAAGCACTGAAAAGTTAGAATTATTAAGTTCTTGAAGAATCGGATTACTTTCCTACAGATGTGTGTGAGTATCCTGAATAACGAATCTTTTATTCTTTCTATTGATATTTCCATATTTTCTCTAATAAAGTTTAAACTTCTATTAGCTAATAATAAAAAATGATGTATTTAAAAACTAGTTTTGCATAAACATTAAAGTGGTAAATTAATACAAAGCGATCAGTGGATGTTGTAAGATCGTTGAACTTGAACTTGCTGGCGGGTAAAAGCAGATGGCAGATAAAAGGTGTGATTTTGATTAGAAAAATTAAGTTCACCAAGGTATCAATCTTTATGAGAAGCAAAAATGACTTCGAAATTAGGTTTAATGCTAGTGTTTCTCTCTATATTATTAACGTTAATTCTCTGTTCATAAAACGTGTAATACACCTTTCTGAAGTCCATGACTTTATTGCTCCCTTACGTTCACTTTACCATAATCTCAATAATCCATCATCAATCTTTTCACTGCAAAAATGCATAGTTATTTTTTATATACGTTCAAAAGATTTTTAATATTTACAAAAAATGTTTATAAATCATGGATATCTTAAAAATAAAAAATTAGTGAAATAGTTATGAGAACTTTATAAAATTTGTATACAAAATTGTCAATATAAAAGAAAGAATTTATTTTACTAATAAATATAAATCTTTTTTGAAAATTCGCTATCACTTTTCGAACGACAATAGAACACCTCAATTTCGCCCAACAATTTATTTCCACCAATCCACTGAATGGCTCTCGCATACGTCTTCGTTCCGGTACTTCCGTCGCCGCATTCGTCGAAGACCAGTGCCACTGTCACTCACCTGCCGAGCTCGGTGTAGCTAGAAAATTTAATTAAAGCCGCACGTGGCCGTAAATTATCCTGCTATCGACAGGGATACCGGATCGTGGTGGCGGCTGTAACTCCCACAACAAGAAAAAGAAAAGAACGGAGAATAAGTGTGGAAAAGAAACAAACGAAATGTGCCTATACGTTTGCTGTGTTTGCGTATGGGCACATTGTGCCTGTCGTGTACATTGTATGGTTGTATATACTTGCATATGTTATAAATGCTTGTGTATATTTGTGCATGCTGTGTGTGGCTTCCTGTACGTGTGTATTTGTCCTATATATGTACAGATGTCATAGATGCTTATGTATAGTAACCATACTACATACATGATACTATCCTTATTGTATATGCTTGTAATACTTGTGTTACATGTATTTGTATATTCTTCTTTGTAATATCAAAAATTATCCACGATGTCATGTGTTTGTGCATATTTCTATACGTCACAAATATTTGTATTTTGTTATCAATGTTTATGTACACATATTCATATGTTTCATATTTGTATGTTTATATTTGTCTCGCATATTTTTCTCCTACTTATATTTGTACATACTAGTTTAGTTTAGATTTGTTCTTACGTACGTATTATATCGGTATATAGTTCGATGTGTTGAATATTTGTCTGTATCTTCGTACGTATTTTATACATATTATGTGGAATATGGATGCGTATGGGTGTACGCGTGAAACGAATGGACTGAAGAAAAGTAGTGGGCTCAAGAGGTATAGTAATATTAGTAATACATTCGGCGTGTTGCGGCCGCTGTTAGCACCGTTAAACTAGCTTTTACTGTTCCGGTCGGTCCTTTGAACCTCACCGCCTATGCGGCAGCCACGGGCAATAAAATGCGTTCACCATAAAATACCGAGTCTCTCTAGCCTCGCCACGGCCTCGACCATGCTCTCGTCAATGCTCACGCAACCTACCTAGCCCATTGCACATCCGGTTGCGCCCGTTTTCCCCGACCCACAGATTTTTCACGGGAACCTTTAATTATTCCACGAACGGGATACTCCTTAATGTCGTACGTTTTTTGGGATTCTAATCTAATTCATACTAATCGTATAAGAAAATTAGACTGTAGTTGAAAATATTCAGGAAAAAAATCTAAATCATATTTATCGTTAATACAGATTTGCTGAGTAAGAGCGCGGATCTTATAAATACTTAGTCAATGGTAAAAGTAAAATTCCTGAAAGGAAAGAAAACAACATTTTGGCAGATAAAGAAATTTGTAGATACCGCCAATTATTTATTTTTAATCCTATTAATCGATCAAACTTAAATTAAAACATACGTTTAAAGTGTTTTAAGGTAGTATGAGATAGACTAGATTAGTAGATGTTTGAAATTGTAGATTAGTGGTGATCGACGCATGCGTCCTCTGTTTCCTGTTTGTTTGGACATGCGTGTTAGAAGCTTCGCGATATGTTTTTAGTGCAATTAAGTAGTCTTGTCAAGTGCTATCCTTCTTAAGTCTTAGTTCTTTTTTTTAAGAACTTTTAAAGTGCGTTTTGGTTATTTTGGTTGATAAAAGAGAAATGGTTTTTGGTTTGATGAATGAAGATCTGTCAATGGATACTTTCGTTGAAACATTAAAATATGAGTATCTACAATCAGTTATGTGTATCAAGGAGCTTCTGTTTTCCTGATTCTACCTTTATGGAATCTTTCACACTGATCATGTTACTGTAGAGAAGCATTCGTATGTGAAATAAGAAAATACTAATACTTTAATTTGTATTAAAGCAATTTATCTGCGTAAATTATCTTGTTCTTACATCATCTCTTTCATTTTCACTTATGTCTACTACATACAAGTGATGACGGATTCCACTGGTTAACAGGTTAACACATTTACTGTCACGACAATCACCGATAGCTGGCGCAGAACTTGACATTTACACCTCGTCAGTCACCAATGACCGTTATGTGGTGGATGTGTCAACATTGTACCATACATAATCACCTTACATTTTTAAGGTTATGGTAAGATTTAGTCATAACTTAAAATGCACAAAATTCATTATACATTACATTTTGTGTAGCATAGCATCATGCATTCTATAATGTATTTTAGTACTTATGTTTTACTATGACGTTTTTACTGTATATCACAATACAGTACGATTAATATGGAATAAGCTGTAATCTTTCAATTGCAGAATGGTATTTCTTATTGTATATATTTTCAAGTAATTGAAAAATATCCCCCTTAACCTTTTAGCCCAAAGTCCTTATACTTTCTTCGATGACAATTTACTCAGATAAATCACCTTAAGCGGCCTAAATCAACAGATACTGAGTCACCAGAAAAATCCCAATACGAAGAGAGATAACCAAAAAGTATCAGACAGACGGAGAGCGAGTTTAGCGGGTAAACATCTGGGGTAATTGGTAAGAAGTATAAGGAATTTTCTGGTAAATTGAGCCGGTCACGGAACGAGATGGAATTTTCTCCCTTCTTGTTGTGGCGCAATGAAAGTTTTCCAATAAGAAACGAAAGAGCTAATCAGAGTTTCCAAGGACTCAATGGCCCGTGAACCAACGTGTCTACGCCTCCCTGCTTGGCCGCTTCTCTGTGTCGGTTACCTTTCCTCTGCCTTCTCCTTTTTCCAAAAAGTCGGCAAGCATGTCGAGAACAGTCTGATCTTGCCAGTTTTCTGTATATTCGACTCTGTTCGTGGAGAAAAGGGCCTGCGTAAAGAAGAAGAAACGACTATAGAACCGTGTCGCCTAGAGATTTTAAGTTTCTCCCTAGTCGAAGGCGGAGAGTCGAGACTTGTTTGTTGTGGTAAATTGGGCAAAGTTTGGTCTGACTTAAATTTGGAAATATAGGAATTATGAAGTTTTTGATTATGTACATTTTAGAAAATTGGATTTTATTGTAAAAATTTAGTTTGTGTATCTGTTGTGAATATTAGATTAAAGTAGTTTATAGATATAGATATAAAATACAGAAAGTTAAATCTCTAAGAAAATGTAGAAAATGTAAGAAAATGTCTAAGAAAATGATTTTACAGTTCGGAATGCTGTGAACTTTAGAAAATTATCTTCAAAAGTATTTGTTAAGGTTAATTTAAGTTAAACAAAAAGTATGCTATATTTAATTCTTTGACACTGTAGCCCATCAAGTATAGTATTAGGTTGTCCGAAAAGTGTCTTTCTTTTACAGACACGTCTTTTACAACGACGCATCTTTATACGAACATGAAACCTAATCTATCGGTCGTTGTGATCTTTATTTTGATAGAGCAAAATGGATCACACGTAATTCGATAAAATAATATAAAACAGAAAATGTTGTGCGTCCATTATTTCCTTATAAAACGAAAGAAATTTTTCGAACCACCTAATATTTTAAATTTCTACATTCGATAATAGAAATGCAAAATAATAACAAAGATACGATTATTTTCTCAATTGTCCATCCTGAATTCCCCATTTTATTATGTTGAAAAAGGATTAAATGTCAATAACAAACATACGTAACATCACGATACACCGCTGTCAAAGAGCACCGGTAATACGATAAGAAGACATAGAGAGAAATATCTCGGTGTATAAACGAAAAACGATATCCGTATCACCGTAACAAAACAGCTACGTACAGTATCATTTGATCATGACATTAAAATTCGTCATCTCAATTTTCGTTCCATCTAAAAAAAAAAATTATTAAAAAAACAAAAGAGTCACTAGTTACACCATTAGTGAAAAGTACATCATGCGATCCATAAAACATTTTCTATCAGATCACAGACGTGGTCGGTGCTTAATGGACAGAATTATTACTCTCTCGTGCAGTCCAAATCGAATGGTTTCTCCCAAAGGGGGTAGCGGAGGGAGGGAAACAGCATACTGTGAGGATAATTTGCGGAAATATCGTCCGTGTAAAATGATCCGCGGCAAGTAAAGCTCTCCGCGTCGAGATATATCTGTTTGTATATTACGCCGAGGTAAACATCGTTGTTGATGCAGCGCGCTATTATGCACCGCGGTGCATGATGCAGCATCGTGTGCCACGCACACAAACACGAATTAACTCCACGCGATTGGTGAGGCTTCGATAGCCACCCCATCTCGTATCGCTTCACGATAGATATCCAATTAGCTATTCAATATTGAAAAGTGTTATTCGATTCGCAATTGTTTACAATTATTTCGCAGACCCGTTTTTGTTTCGTTCTAGCGGAACTTAATACTTTTGTTAGCATTGGTACCAAGATATGTTTTACAGTGGCGAACGTTCGAATAGGGGAAATCTTTATACTAAACTTAAATTAATTTCATTTGTATTTAATACTCATAATAATATTTTAGGGAGCGTAATGTAAGAAATTAAGATATAGATTTATAAGCAAAATATAAAAAAGGAAGAATTTTTAAGTCTCATATTACGGAAAAGAAAATACACATTTTTGTTATGTTCTATATTATTATGAAAAAATTGAAACTAAAATATTTCACAATGTAATTAGCTAAATTTTTAGAAATTCGTATAAATTGTTGTCTGTTTGTACAGTCATCTCCATTGTATGTTTGGATCAATATTTACGTTAGATCCTTTTAATATTGTTGATTTAAAATTAATAGAAAATTCTCTTTAGGAAGAGGAAAGTTGTGTACCTGGACGTTGTACACTCGACCACTTAGTACTTTGAGCACTTAAACATGTTGAGTGCTTCAATCGAAGTAGTTTGGAGTATTGGTACAATATTGATACATATTTGCAGTCTGTGGTTCTTGTATACCTAATTAGTTAAATAATATGAGTACTCGAATATATTAAATAAGGTAATTTAGTAATTAGGACAAGGTTCGGATTCTGAAATGTGTTGAAGAATTAGATGTGTAATTCTAGCAAACATCGTCTTGTTTTAGAAACTGCCGTTATTTAAAAACACACATAACAGAACGTTTAGCGAACTCGTACGGAAATAGTGAAGTTAATGTGAGTATAGGCGCATGTACACAACTAGAAAACCGTACTTTCAATTTTCGTTCGCACCACACAAAAATCACAAGCCTGTCAGACTTGAATCTCAAGGATAACAAGTCCGTCTGATAAATTAGGGACAGATAACATTCTTCTTCCTAGTTTTTGTACCCCAGTTGGTTAATTCGCTTTTTCAAAGTTTTAAACTCAGCTATTTAATCAAGATTATATGATTGTCGATCTCGAATTAAAAGAAGATGCTGGTACTATAAAGTGTTTCAGAATAAGAATTTATTGTAATTAATGATAATTAATTAAAAAACGTAAAAAAGAATTTACGTATAGAAGAAGAAATAAAATAAATAAATTTCAATAATAAAATTATATTTCATCTTTCCGATCTACTGAAAAAAAAAACAAATCAATACGTACAGACTATCTGCTTTTTAAAACTCAGGTTTTATTAGGGTAAGTCTTCTTTAAGTTAAAAAAGAATTGCTCGTTCGAATATCATAAATATTCGGCGGTGTGTGTTCTTTCCGATTTATATGTCACGAAGGATCAAAGAGAGATGTGGCACGTTATGCTGAGAATAATCATGAAAAGAAGTTGTACAGCCGCGCTCGATAAATTTTCGACGGGTTCTACGGTCTGTGCTGGGGATCGAAGAGAAAAATAGACACGCGCCGCTTCGAACAAACTTTCTAACCTCAACAATCATCTTTATATAATGTTCTGTTTATTACTTACATTGCAATTTTTTTTATATCTGTATATAGGTAGGTTATATAATTTTCTCTAAATCTCTATGATATTTCATGTCATTTTTAAGTACTTAAAATAATATGTTTTACTTATAATGACTCAAAAGTTTCTCTTTATTATTAGTAGTAATTTTATCCATAGAGAGGAGCTATAAACATTCTTTCCGTCCACTATACCTATAATTCGTGTATCGAGGATCGATGATCGCGATCGAGAGAAATGTTCCAGCAGACCGTATCCAGGAAACGAAAAGTCGGTAACAGACCGGGCCATGGTATTTATTCTCCGTCCCGTGAGAACGCTATACGTAAGCCAGCCTCTCGGTGTGTATTTACTCGCGGAATACGTGCGCTCTCGTGCGGCCAAGAAGACAATTACCTCCGCGGGGCAAACGGGCCCGGTCGTGTCGGCACGCTTTGTGCCGCGGCCACTTCTTTCCAGCCGTTCCTCGAATTTACGAAACGTTTCTGCAAGCGGCGCGTGCACCGCTGCTCTCACCGGCCGCTTGGAAAACCACAGGTATACTTTGTTTCCTTGTTGAGAATCGCTTTGGTATATTACCTGTTTTCATAGAAACTGCAATACAAAATGGAAGGTTTTTGTGGGAAAGAATTGTATTCGAAAGTGTAGATTGTGTAACTATCACATATACTATTGAATTTTGTGTACTTTTTCTACAAGTTTTTCTACAAGTCGTGTTTCTATGAAATTAGATATATCGGGATTTGTGAGTTTCGGGGATAAAACACGGTTTTGGGAATTGGATTATTTTATGATATTTGATCAAGTTCGGTTTCCGGTAATCGAATCTCATTTCCCTGAAACGTTTCTATCGAAAGTTTACAATTTGCTTTCGAATAAAGTCTCTGCAGGTGTGACTCTAACACGATATTTGTAATCTGTCTTATCTACTGTAATTTACTCTTCAAACTTAAACAGCGTTTTCGATAATGGAATCTGTTATCCCTTCCAGCATTTAATTCCCAAACATACATGTACATGTAAAACTCAATTCTTTCTTTATCTTAAATTTCTTTATGAAAACAATCTTAATATACCAACTAATCACATTAACAAGTACATCGACCTCGAATTGCTTTAAAATAAGCTCATTTTTCTATACATACTCTACACTTACAATAGCATGACGAATTAGGATTTATTTACCATAACTCTTTTTCTAATCTCAAACTATATCGAACTTGCTGCAGCAACGTAAAATGTAATATTCCTCCCATTTATTATGCCAAACCCTGCTCTCCATTCAAGCCTTCATTCTAATCACCTCTATAAAAATCCATCTTTATACTGGAACCAGCCATCAAAGCGATTCAGCGTATTCATTCGGTGCCCCCTCCCTGAAACGAATCTACGTGTCGAAGAGGATCTGCGACAAGAAGTCAAGACAACCCGATTATCCCATGCACGCTTCTCGGCGTGTAGTCTCGGTGTCTGGAGACCGGAGCTCGCGCATGTGCCAACAGAGTGTACATGCCGGTGGAGAGCGGCAAACCCATCCACTCGACCAAGTCAAAGTCTCTTCTCTTCCTCTAATTTTTCTTCTTCCTTTTCCTCTTTGCAGTACCTCGATCTTCTTTTCCGCCCTTCATCCTCTTCTTCTTCCTCTTCTTCCTGTTGGTTCTCTGCAATGTCCCATGCCTTGGCGGCGAGTGGGCGTCGGACGGCAATTAGCATACTCGCGTGATCAAAGCAGTGGGACACGTGCGACAAGAATTAACGACCACCAGCAGAACGACTCTTTCTTCACGGAGTGCGCGCGCGATAAATCGCGCTTCCGATGCCTTCGTCGACACCCGCCATGCCGCCCACACGCGTGGCCCCTCCCGTCGTGGTTTGTCCACGAGCACGCGGCGCCCTCTGCCCACTGTTTTCTCATCCATTTCGCCAACGGACCCAACGATCCGCCTTTGGCTTTCGGTGATCGTTTCGCACAGGTTATATATAGGCGGGCGCATTCTTTATCAGGCCATTGCCGGATGAATTTATACGGGATAATCCAGTGCTCGTTTCCGCTTCAACCACTTATGAATTATGTCTTCTCAGAAAGTAATACGTATTTGGCTCTTTTTGGAGGTGTATAGGTAGATTAGAAGTGAAGGATGTGTTTGGTGAGTAGAACTTGCGAACGACTGGTTTCGATTGCTCAATATAGTCTTGTAGATTGTTGAATATGTATTATAGACACTTGTTTTAGGATAAATCCAAATATTATTAATTACGTATCGTATAATTTGGAAATTGGATACGTTTTTTTATTAGTACTAATACTGTAAATTAATAGTGTGATTCGTAGAAGGTAAGATTAGGATCAGATCTAGAATCTGTTATTATATCAGGACTGTAGCAATAAATTAATATAACGTAAAACTCATTATTATTACTTAATATTGCTTACAAGCAAGAATTTCTGCTATCTAATAATTCCAAGATGTAAAATGTAATCGGACTTAAACGTTATAACCTCAAAATTAAAAGAGACAAAACTACATATATTTCAGATAGCAGTAGATATAAGACAAGCATGCCACTTCACACGAAGGTTCTAAGTGCCATACAAAGAGAAAGAAACCATCGTAGAAAGTAATTCCCCTCGAGGAAATTCGACTATTGACCCCGAAACACTCGAGTGGCCTTTAGCCGGCAGGAAGTCTAACGGAATCGCGATCCCTAAAGCGAATCGAACGGAAGGTACACAGGCGCAAGATGGATTCGCAGCACGATTTTAATATTGCCACTTATCTCGAATTCCCTGTTACACGGGAGTAGCATTTTCTGGTATCTCTAATACATACTTGTTTCGTTGGTACGGGATTCACGGTAATTCTTATGGTCTCTTCTGTAACCACCTACTCACGGAAAAGAATGCCATTGACAGAGTGTATAGAGAGTGTAGAAGCGTGATTTGCTGTGCAGACACGCGTGGTTGCTCGTAATCAGCTGCAACATTGTATGATGATCAGCCAACGGGTGTTTGTATTACGATAGTTTCCGGATCCTCCTTTCATGAGTTCTATTCTTTCACGATTGAGGGCGCGACAGTTTTACTGTTCGTTTTTATTGACAAAATTTTCTTGCTTGCTGGTATAGACTAATAATTAATAAATTACGATTTGATTATTGAATTGTAAGAAGCGAAGTGAGAGTGGAGAAAGTGAAATTCATAGAATTTTCAGATTTAATCAAACATCGATAGAAAATTTTCAATTTCATCGTAAATTATTAATTAAGAAATTAGAAGTCGATTAGTAAATATGTGTAGGGTCTAATGTGACGAAAGAATAAGTGAAGTAGAATTTCAAAGTCTAATAAGAAATCAATGATGAGTGTTATTTCCAATTTCATCAATTCAATTAAATCATTTATCAAACTCATTGGCACAGACTCCTACCTTATTTACTGTCAATTTTGTGGAATATAACCTCTAATTTGTAAAATTTGCATATATTATTTCATTTGTTTTGTTGCCAAACTTGCTATTATTATGCATTGTTAGTAAAGTTTCATTGATAATATTAGCTCAGTTCTGCAAGATGGCTCAGTTGAGCGACAACGAATAAAAGGAAAAGCAAATAAAATCTTAACACCATATCAATAATCTCAATTTTCTTCAATTTCCCAAACACTGACTTCTCCTGATTTCTCCATCAATAACTCTTCAAATGGTTCTCCCCGTAATATTCAGCCTTTCCCCTGGCCATAGATTAACCATAAATCGATTCAGTTAAATTGAATCAGGTTATGGATAGACGGTTATATACATTCGGTATCGTTTGCGTCGCATGCCTCTTCTTCCATCAACTCGGTGTTATACCAAGATCATAACGTCCTTTATTTCACGCAATTCGTCTATTCTTATTTGCTTTAGGCGAAATACACGAAATTCAAAGCAGGAGAGAAAGGGAGGGGGGCAGAGTGAAACGGATAGATACAGAGGCTGAACAAAACAACGTGAATGGTTAGGGGTCGATAATACAGGGAAATGTAAATCGCAATATGCTAATGCAAGCAACGAGAACGTTTGTCAAACCGAGCGTTAAGATCCCAGGCCAGGACTCCTTGTTTCACGCGTGAACGAGCCTTAACCCACCGCAAAACCAACGCCTGAACCAACACCGACTGTTTTCGCGCACCACCGTGCTGTCTATACTGATGAGTGGGTCCTAGCGGGGAGAGGGTGGACATGATGGTACATGAGGAAATATGGAATCTCCAATTTACACGAGTTATTAGTATTATTATTACTGTTTTGGTTACCAGTGATATCAGTGAGATTTTTGAATTGGATTAAAAAATAGGAGTAAAGGTTAGTAATATTATTTACCTTTTACTGATGGGAAATTGACGTATAAAATGGTAGTCCTTGAATTTATGAATTGTTATCGTTATTTTTATTTTTTTCAAGTAATATTAGTTACCAGAGATTTTCAAAGGGAGCTTAGTGTTTAGAATGCAAAATAGTAGTAGATTAATAGCAATAGTAGTAGAAGTAGTAGATTTTTTATATTATCTATGTTTACAAGATTATTAATATAAAATAGTAATCATTTTAGGTTTGTGCAACCGTGAACAAGATTGTTTTTGTAGTCTCAAACAGCAAATAATTTTCCAATATCTAAATATAAAATAACTATATTTTTGTTAATGATAAAATTTATTTTATTTTTATTTTAGAAATTGGTTATAGAATATAAATTTAAATAAGCTAAGGGAAAGTTGTATAAAATTTAAAAAGGAAATATGAAATACTTCATATTGTTGCCTTCATCACTGAATTTGTGATTTAGTAGAGTATAATTTCCCATTGCTGTTTATTACGATTCATTGGCGTCATTTAACTGGTGGAATTGTTTGACTGAGTTGAGAGAGGGGTGGGGGCGGGTGGAAGGTGGAGAAAATGGTATTGATATGTAGTTATATTGGCAGGTTTTCGTGCTGTTGTCCCAGATAGTTTTAATTTGGATTGTACGATGAGGGATAGAGATAGGCAGGCTTTTAAGAAATGAAAAATCCGGCCAGGGGCGGGACAGTAGGAAGGTACGGTGAAGAAAATGAAGCGTGTAGTGAATGCTTTTGTTCTTTGGCCGCCTTTGAAATGAAATCACTGATTTAAAATGTTGCTGACTACGAATCTTTTTGTTTCATCGAGCATTTAGATATTCTTGCTTTCTTGCACAGATCTATTTATTTTGTTATTTAAAAGCAAACATTTAGTACAACAAATTAAACAATCTACTAACGTTCCTACATATTAAAAATAAATCCATTAAGAAATTTTAAAGAATCCTACCTTCTAATAAATTAATGGAAAGTCTAGTGATTTTATTTGTTACCTCGAGATTTACTATAATTATTTTCGCTATAATATATATTTCCCTATTGTAGTTACAGCATTATAATAATAATTACTTAAAACTTCGTCGAAAAATATTACAGTAAAAATACCTTTTTATTGAACGCACCATACTTAATTTTTACTATCAATAACCTCCTCGAACTCAATTAAATGGTCTCCATCATAAAACAAAGTCCTACAATAACAAGCATCAGAATTACTTCAACTTCGATGGAACAATATTCACAATATTTATATAGTTCCACAAACAAGCCCATATGAATGCCGAAAAAGAGTGAAGTTCATTGTTTCAACTGGTCATCATCGTTCCACCGTGTTGAATATCACGTTACACAACGTGTTTGCCAATCACGCACGCGGATATATTTAATCTGGCCGGGTTTCATGTTTGCGTAGCCACTCCATGATCGCTAGGAACATGTAATTAAATTATCCATCGTTGTTTATTTCCACTGTTTTCTGAGAAAACAAGCACGCGCTGATTTCGCCGGTGTTGACGACAAACGAATCATCAGTGGTGTTACAACAGGTCTGTGCATTCATTTGATGCGCGTATTGGGGCTTTCCCCACTCAATCTCCGTTGCTATAACATGTTAGCTATATGCATCATGTCTTGATGCATCAAAATACTACATAACCTATGAAGAATACGACCCTTCTATATCGGCATTGATATCTTAGCTCGTTTTCAATTTTAAGTCAATCTGTTCGGTCGGTAAGGTTTGGTCAGCGCTGCTAGAACTGATGGAGTATAGCAATCAGATAAAAACACAGTGAGTTGTTGGTTCAGGTTATCGGGCTGTTAAGCAGCGCTCACGCGTGAAACGCGTAGTCGTCAAATTAATACTATATCACTTGGAAATTATAGGCGTTATTTATCATGCTAGATTGCAATTTATTTTAATTGCTAGTTAATATATAACGAATAATAAGTATGTATCACTTGGAAATTGTAGCACTTATTTTTATTTATCAAAAAACGTATGAGTTATCAAGCTAGATTGTAATCTATGTTATTTACAAGTCCATACACAATGAATAATGAGTATCTTTTCACTGTGACACTCAATTTAATGCTAGAACTGCCGGTGACAAGTTAGGTATCAATCCTTTCATTAACATTTCCTCTGGATTGATTCGTAATCAATAAGTTACTTTCAAAAACTTTCGGGATTCAAATTCAGTTAAAACTTCAGACTACATTGTCATATTTCTATGAAATTAAGATATAACGTTAAAGTATATTAATCCAAAAAATGAAATACAATGGAGTGTTAGATTCATTTCTAAGCCTGCAAAGAATTAAGGCTAACTAAATGTGATTATGTCAAACTTTACCATAATAGTAAACAGGATAACTTTCATTATCACGTGAAAACATATTAATGTCACTCGCCCACGCGCATGCGCGTTGCGCGCATACGCGATCCACCGTCGATCCAAGGAATTCTGTTCTATGGTAAACGCCGGAGGAGACCGGTAGTACTCTACTTGATATCCCAGGGGCACGGGGGCGTGCACCTTTAGACGCACCACATCCGCGTAGACGGTGTTCTCTCTCTGGCGTGCACCGTACCGCAGAACGGTGCAAAAAGGGAGGGAACAATGGGGATCCCATGGGAATGTATCCGCCGGTGCATCCCCTAATTAAGATTGGCCTTGTTTTAAGCAGCCCGGTAAATGATTCGCCGATCCCCTCGAGAAGAGTCGATACATCGGTTCGCGTACCAACTACGTACGATCGACGAGTATACAGAAGAGTTCGTGACGTAATCCACCATTCTCTTTCTTCTTGCACTTCTCCCCACTCTTTCACCATCAACCCCTACTCCCTCCCCCTAACCTATCCGTTTTGTTGCGTAATCTTTCTGGAACGTTAAATTCTTGAAAGCACCGGTTGAAAGCCGGATTATTCCCTTCTCCGCTTCACCATCGTCTCTCTTATATTCTGGCTGTTTCTCCACAGTTTTCTTCTTCCTCCTCTTTCTTTTTTCACTCTATCGACCTCTGGTCTCGTTACGCGGGAAACGTTTTTAACCGTTCGACCGCGACAATAGGAACGACGGAGGATCACGTGTCGTTATGGTTTATGGCAGTGGTTCTTAACCTGTCATCCGCGAAGCATCTCCGGAGCGCTGCGAGTTCCTCACTCGCGGAACTAGTCATTTTTCGAATAAGGAATAATTATTTGCGTTTTTATTTATTTATAATTAGACTGTGGATTTTTATGCATTTATGAGATGCTTGACGGTACAAAAATGCGCACAGCGCATATAATATGCAAAAGTATATAAAATATTTAAGGTAGAATATTTATTATGATATTTAAACATGAAACGTTTGTATTTACGTTCCATTCCTTTAGTTATGCTCATAAAGATATAAAAATGCATAAAATCTGCAGTCTATTTATAATAAATCACTTCTCTCCAAATTTGAAGTTTGTTGATCAGCAGTCGATAAATGTTTTAGATATACACGTTTGAGGCGCATTACGGATCTAAGCGTTGATTTTAGTCATGGGGATCCGCGACAACGAAAAATTAGTTAAAGATCCGTGGTACACAAAAGATTAAGAACCGCTGGTTTATGCCGTAGAAAAGACGTGTAGGAAGTTGAAAGACGAGAGACAGGGGAAATGTCCGTGGAATGAGGGAATGTAATGAGTAACGCTGGTGAGAGGTTATCGATTATCGAGCGCAACTTACGATTCGTTAGGCTCGCGTGTGCTATCTTGAGGAGGAGTGGGGAGGATTTAGCGAAGACGCACCGTGCTTGTGAAGTGGGAGGAGATGTGTTGCGTTCCGTGTGGATCTAATAAACGCGAGCAAATTGGTAGCTGATGGGGCATAGCAAAGAGGGATGGCCAAGTGTTTCATTTTTGAAGCAATGGAATTCTTTGCGCTGCTATTTCTTTTTGGGGTTTTCAACGCGTTGATTCCTCAAATACGTATTGTGCATCACGTTGCACTTTTCACAGCAGGCAACGTATTAAAAGCTATTTGTAGAAATTAGAACACAGTATAATGCGTCGATTATGTATGAACGTATTAACGTATTTATTGTGCAATTTTGTATACAGGGTGGTTGGTAACTGGTGGTACAAGCGAAAAGGGGGTGATTCTACGCGAAAAAAGAAGTCGAAAATATAGAATAAAAATTTTTCGTTCGAGGCTTTGTGAAAAAATCGACTTTGAATTTTCGCTCGGTACGCGTGCACTTTATCACATCTCGTTATAAGGGATCTCACTGTAGATCGTTTTCTCGATGGAAAAATTAAAAGAAAAAAATAAAAAAAATTTTTGTTCTATATTTTCGACTTCTTTTTCAACCACCCTGTATATAGATTTACTTAGAAAAATGTTCACATAACCTACATAAAGGGAATATTAGTCTGTTCCAAGATGAATGAACTTCGATGATCGTGACATCTAGCATGACCTTGAGGAAACATTTTTCATCATCAATAAATGTTTTGAACACATCTTGGAACTATATAAACTTCTAGTCATTCTTTTTTATCTTCAACAGCAATAAAGATAATTTAGATATTCGATTTGAGCGAGACGTGTTTTATATTTAATGCAAGATTTTATCTAACGTAAAAAGGTAGTCGTTTAAAAAGACAAATATTATGGCAAAGATAGGAGAGGGTACCGAATGCAATATCTATAACTCTCTCGGCCTACTCTTTCGCGGTTAATCTTGTGCGGAGCTACGGCGCGCGTTCCGTTTAAAAGCTTTAATCTTGTTAGAGCTAATTCCTCCGCCTATATCTTGTTAGATTCTGCGTGCTCAAACTATCAAGCTGACTTGTTTTCCTTCTGAAAGAAAATTAGCTGACCGGAAATCGAATGACGAGCCCGCGATATCCGGAATGTTTTACCCGCTGAAACACGTTGAAGTCACTCGCTGAACTCCTCGTAACTCACCTTCTCTTCCTTATACATACACATGTACATGCGTAGAACGATTTTTGAATGTTACCTTTGCAAATTTGAATTTCATGGACCGATACTGTACGTTCGATTTTGTTCAATCATTTTGCAATTGCAAATTTCCTGTAGCAGTTTACTTTTTTAATTTCCAGCACAAGAATTGAAATTAAAAAGACAGAAATGTAGAAATTAAAATTAAGAATTCGATACAATTAAGAATTCTCTGTTCGACAGATTTGTTCAATCATTTTGCAATTGCAAATTTCCTGTAGCAGTTTACTTTTTTAATTTCCAGCACAAAAATGGAAATTAAAAAAACAGAAAAATAAAAATTAAAATTAAGAATTCGATACAATTAAGAATTCTCTGTTCGACAGATTTGTTCAATCATTTTGCAATTGCAAATTTCCTGCAGCAGTTTACTTTTTTAATTTCCAGCACAAAAATTGAAATTAAAAAGACAGAAAAGTAGAAATTAAAATTAAGAATTCAATACATTCTCTGCTCGATAGATTTGTTCAATCATTTTGCAATTGCAAATTTCCTGCAGCAGTTCACTTTTTTAATTTCCAGCACAAAAATTGAAATTAAAAAGACTGAAAAATAGAAATTAAAATTAAGAATTCGATACAATTAAGAATTCTCTGTTCGATAGACAGATTATAATTAATTTTCCTTTTCAAGGAAATAATCTAAATCATTCTAGAATTTCAAGGTAATATATTTTTTTACTAAAGGTTATCGCGACGAAAGGTGAAAAATTATGAAATGGAATTTTCATGGAAAAGGTACAAGGGAAGGAGGACAAGAGTTAAACGATAAGCTGTTCATATCCATGGTTAGGTGAGATAAGTTTTATGACGTCCCCATTATTTCGAGAACCCTTTCCGTCGAAACATTGTAAGCAGACCCTCGGGACACCTATTCGGTGATAATTTTTATTGTCTCGAATGATTTATGTGCAACCCATTAGAGTACACGCTCTAGAAGCTTAACCTATCGATACCTCTAGATATGGTTAAAGAGAATAGAAGAATTCTTGTTCTATTCTTTTTTTTCTTCCCCCCCCCCTATTCTTTTTCTCCTTTTCCTTTTTTTATTAAGTTGTCCGAAAAGTGTCTTTGTTTTACAGACACGTCTTTTACAGCGACGTATCTTTATACAAACATGAAACCTAATCTGTCGAGCGTTGTGATCTTTATTTTGATAGAGCAAAATGAATGATAATTAATTCGATAAAATAATATAAAACGGAAAATGTTGTGTATCCATTATTTCCTTATAAAACGAAAGAAACTTTTCGGACGTGCTAATTAATATTTTGGCTATCAGGAATGTATCATCTTTCTTGTAATTTCTTGTAGGTATCATTCTACTTTTTGTAGAGTGAAATATTAATACATACTAGAGATAGATTATAAATGTTCATACAATTTTATACTTCTCTGGATACAATTAAAGAAGTGAAACTTAAATAGGAATTTCTTTTACCCTTTATATATTATAATAAATATTCAATTTTACATATATTCTGTACTTTTACATATTGCATATATCTTGTGGATTTTTACATATTTAATTTGCATATTTAAATACATAAACCTCAGTTATTTAATACTTAAGTATACAAGTCCTCAGTTTAACAATGAATATGTCTTTCAATCTGTAAGAATTCAAACAATAATTCTAGAAATAATATTGATGAACTCTTAAGGGATGAAAATTATTATCACAAATTATTGTTACACATTATATTACATATATTATACAGGGTGGTTGGTAACTGGTGGTAAAAGCGGAAAGGGGGTGATTCTACGCGAAAAGAGAAGTCGAAAATATAGAACAAAAATTTTCTTTTCTAATTCTTTTTTAATTTTTCCATCGAGACAACGATCTACAGTGAGACCCGTTATAACGAGACGCGATAAAGTGCACGCGTACCGAGCGAAAATTCAAAGTCGATTTTCTCGAAAACAAAGTCTCAAACGAAAAAATTGTATTCTATATTTTCGACTTCTTTTTACGCGTAGAATCACCCCCTTTCCGCTTGTACCACCAAATTCCTAAAATAATATTCTTTGAGGACCGTTATCTCACGTACTAATGAACAACATATTAATAAAAAATCAAAAGTATCTTTTCAGTGGATAATAATTAGCCACTGTGTATAATTATGCGTACATATATGCGTGTATATGTGCTCTAACAAATACTATAGGAGAGCCGCTGTTCCTCTCACAACCGAAACTTTACCTCGTCCTAATTAGTATCGATTACCGAACATCCCCCTTTTCTCTGCCAGCATTATACTTATGCAACGTTCCTCGTTCGTATCTCATTCTGTCCAAAGTGGCCCCCTCGTGACTTTCACGGCGAAAAAAGGGGATGACCCCCGGGCCAAAACTCTGCCCGAAGGGTGACCATTAGATCGCGGCGGGAACATCGAGGTGAAGTTTCCTCTCGTTGAATGTGCACGAGCACCGTGCTCTATGTTCATAGAGGAATCACGATCCGTGTCTTTCCTTCCGGCTAATTAATCCTGATCGACGATGACACGTACAGTAGGAGATGGGATGAAATGATTGGGGGACGAAGCATTCAGAAAGTCGCAAAAGTTCCTGGATCTGTTACGTCTAGACGTTTTATAGGAGAATTAAATATGAAAGTAGAAGTTGTGCAGGAATTTTTCAGTTTGTCTTGATGGAAAAGTCGTTTAAAAATATCTATTGATTAAGAAATTCTATGTTGCTTTCAATTCTGTCCAGAAGTTTCATTTAAAATAAAAAGTTCCCCGGAAGTCTTTTTGAAAAATTATATTTAAAATTTCCTTTGACAATCTTGAAAATACAACTCAAGATATCGATAAGGAAAGATTCTATATTTTAATTCTATTCAAAGCTTTCAGAGAACGCTTCTAAAGCTTAATAAAAATGTCTCATTTGTTACGCTCAGAAATGCTCACTTGTCTGGATTGTTTTAAACAGCCCACCCGACCATTAACGATACAAAATTTCACCCATCTAGTTCACATAGTTTAAGAAATCAACAAGGAGAAAATAACAAAAAGTAAAGAAAAACCATATTTCTCCTAATTCTTCCACAAGTCTTTTTTCAAAATTCTTTAAATATTTAAGCTTAAAACATTAATTAAAAATCTCCTATATTCGAATTCTAAAATTTTATTTGAATATTCCTAAAACATACGATCCAAGACATTGAAAAACAAGGGATTCTGTATTCTAATTTCACCGAACAATTTTCTTTGAAGATTCCTGAAACACTGCATCGCGTACTAAAACTAACTTATATCCGAATTTCTATAAATACAAAATTGCATAATCCTGTGTAGTACTTGTTGTACACCATCAATAAAACGGCCAAAAGACACGCGGAAGCGTTGCCAAGCGCATTCCACGCGCGATTCACCAGATGCCACGAGAAATCTCAGAGGGCGATAAGGATAGTTTCGGTTTGAGAAAATGCAGATCAGAATTGTCGTTAGCCAAATAGAGCGAGCAAACGTAGAACCGTGGCACGGTCGTAAAACTGTAAGAGCCGCCCATGAGTATTTATCTACGTTCCTTTCTGTGGGTTCGTAAACGGAACCACGGCAGCGAATCTTAGCCAGACAACCTGACGAACGGTCGACTTTTCGTCTGGTATCGTCGGTTTACGACCGCGTCGACGATAGATGTTGTCTGATCATCGTCGGTAGCGGTTCTAGTTCTCTTTGCGACGTCTTTTCGAAACTCTTCTCGGTGTTTCCTGCTCCTTCTGCTTGAAACGGATCCGATTACAGTTTTTCCGTCTAGCAGTAGCAGCCTATCGAAGAGTGAGGTTGTTGTCTCTTTGAAGATGAAGTAGACGAGGTTGTTCGTCAGCGTCGAGTGAAGGAGAGGGTTGTATAGGTACGGCGAGAGGAGCTGGGTTAGGTTATCGAACTGGTTCGAGTGGTGTAGAGTGTTTCTTCATGTAGGAATGGTTTCTAGAAGGCTGATTTTCTCGGAATTTTTAGAATAGGATTTTTAACCCCTCTATACACTCACGCTTGGTAGTTTGGTGCGTCCTTCGCCTTTTAGACGAAACAGAGATTTTTGTAGGATTTTGCTGGAAAATAAGAATATTATAATTGTAGCTTCTATCTTTGATGAGATACGAATTTGGAATAGATGTTATTAGTTTCATTATTTTTTAAGCAGTATCTGGATTTTCTAGAAATTTTCTAGAAAGAGTCTTGAACAAAGCTAGTTGAAGTTTGAATTTCTTGCGAAGTGCACCGATGTCTTAAGAATCTTCAACGGAATTAAATATTTCTTTGATAAAAAAGAATCGATTAATACTTTAAGAATTTGAAAGAAGGAATTCCCAACTAGGATGTCTAAAAAATACAGTAAAAATGACGTGTAAACACAAAACAAAAGTTGTCAATGAAAATATTAAAGGCGTAAAATAAAAATGAAAATACCAAGTAGAACAGCTAACCTAAAACTTTTCTTTCATCACGCCATGCTAAAAATATTACATTCCCTATACTATACAATTTACGTTATATACATACACATCCAAACGTACATACAGAAATATATAAAACCATCCACATAGAACCGATAATATCCGGTAGCTTACCGGTTAATGCTACGACAGAACGATGTATGTATTGTGGTCTTTTCGGCTGGATTTATCCTCCATTATAACGTCGGCGTGGAGTGTGTGTTCTCGACATAAATGGGCCCTATCGCTGTCACGTGGACAAAGCATGGGTCGACGTGCCCGTGACGGCAACGCGATACCTCCACCTAACAATAATCATAATAATCATAATCATAATCATAATCATAATAATCGGAATCATAATCGTGGCGCGGCTAAGGGTTTGCCGCCGCCGCCGATGATAAAGGCAAAACGCGGCATATACTCTCTGTACGAACAGAGAAAGATAGAAAAAGAGAAGAAAGATGTGAAAAGGGTGAGGTGAGTATAGTAGTGGTGGGACCTAGTACACGTTCACGCGGCTTCCTCCTTCCTTTCCTCTTCCATAGGCTTGCTTCCCTTTACCTCCTCCCCTTTGAATGGGGAGCAGCCCTCTCGCGGCCCCGGATACATCATCGGATCTGAATATGGATTTCTTTCTTTCCGACCGCCGCTTTGTCGAATTATTATTCTCCTTCCTCCTATATGTACTTACCTTAACCCCACCTCCACCCTTTCTTTGTACTCTGGGTGAATCACCTAATCTTGTGCACCTGAACAATTGATAATTTAGATTAGGTTGAGATTGGTTACTTTATTTACAATTAGACTGCAAATTTTTATACAGTTTTATGCTTTTATGAACAGGATTAAAGAAATGAAACTTACATAGAAATTTGTTTCATCCAATAAAAATTATAAAGAATACTTTGGACAGAGCATGGGATATCTTATTATTTTTCTAGATCATATACAGTCTGTAGATTTTTATGCCTCTAAATTTAGTCTAAAAATCCGTAGTTTAGCTGTAATGTACCTATTATAGTATGAAATGGTATTGTAATTAATTGTGTTATAAGATTTGTTGTGTGACTTTTTGAAGAGGTTAGGATGTAAAATATTATTGATGGACGGTAGATGTTATTGTATTTACAGGAAAATTAAATGCGTAAAGATGTACAAAAGATATTCAATGTAAAGTATTTAGTGTAATATTCAGAGAGTGAAACAGATCTCCAATTAGCGTTCACTTCTCTTATTGAGATCAGAAAAACTTGAGTTTGCCTGAACATTCATAATTTATTCCTAGATAACCTCCATACAACAAATTTATGTTATGATTTAGTATATAATATGTGTACTGTACATCTACATATCATCAAAATTGCCATGTTAATCCCCTTCCTAAAAGATATTCAATGTAAAGTATTTAGTATAATATTCAGAGAGTGAAACAAATCTCCAATTAGCGTTCAACATATTTAGTTAGCATACAACAAATTTATGTTGTGATATAGTATATAATATGTGTGCTGTACATCTATATATCATCAAAATTGCCATGTTAATCCTCTTCCTAAAATATGGACTGTAGACAATGTAGACAAAACTAATAGAGAATGAAAAATGAATGTCAGTATGTATGTATGTGGTTCCAATTCAAACAAATTGCAAGTGCAGATTGCAGTCCATATATATGTTGCATTATAAGTTATAATATAATATAAGCAAACTTGTTTATTTTGTCTCATGTACCTCTTTTTCACATTTTAGTTTCATCTTTTCCAACATATCCTTACATGGTTTCAATTCAATTGATTCACTCCGTTGATGGCAAAATCAGATTGCACCTTGATTGCAGCTCATACATGTTGCATCTAACCTATCTGTTATTCATACATGTTAATCTGTTTGCCTTGCCCTGTTCATTTTTCAATTATAGTTTCATTCTTTTCCATTACTTTTTTCCTTTGGTCGGTTCTTTATTCTCTAACCATCTCGAATATCCGTAGCTCACCGCGAGACCTTATCCCGAACAGAGTGTGCACTCGACTGTTGCATCCTTTTCTCCATTCGTTCAGTTTGCCTCCTTCCCCACCGCTCGACGCTGGTTATCTAGCGCAACGGGGACATCCTGCGCGGTATCGTTTGCCCATGATTCCATTTCGAACGATTTGTCTGGGTAAACGCAGTCCTCTCGCGGGATCAAGTTTTTGCGGTTTTTTGATCGTCTTCAGCGGCCAACTGCGGTTGGTTGTGCGGAAAGGGATCCTTTTTAAACTTGTGGCTTTGTTTCTGTGGAATTCGATTAAACGGAATACGTGTTCAGCTTTGTTATTGGTTTTCGATATTATTGTTTGTGACAACAATTGAGTTTTCTGTGAAATTTTAAAATGAGAATAATTAATAAAACTGTATCAAACTGTTCTGCCAAATAATATATAACGAAAATTATTTAATGTTTTATAAAGTAATGACAATTTTTTCTGAATCTGAGAATTCGAAAAAAAAATTCCCTAGACCCTAAACTGATAACTTTTCAAATCTTTTATCTAATATATTGTAAATTCCATGCATGTACTTATACATTATAATCATAGTTGCACTAGAATTTCTTCTTTAAAATATTCCTTAAATTTTAGATCTTTGTTTCAGTATATTGTAAATTCCATGTATCACGCTATGTAAATTACATCGTAATGTACACACTGCATCGTAAATTCGTCCCACGAATTCATTCTAAGAATTCTTTAGATCGAGGATTCTTGCAAAATCTCTATCTACATTCCTACAACCATTTATGTATATATATATGTGTATTTATCTTCCTCCGTCTCTCGTCTATCTAACCTTGACCGCGTTAGTCGATGAACCGTCGATACCTTTTCCCCATAAGAGCCGGCCACCCGAACCATATCGCCAACCGCCTATTGATTGCAATATTGCGCGACTAACACGTATTTAAGGGTAGCCGACCAACAAAATCTTCTATTTAACCATCGGCTTAGCCTTTTCATAAACATCGATACTCCAAATGACTGGGATGATCTTCTCGTCGATGATGCCAGTACACTATACGTACATATAGGACACTTCCTTCGTCCCTATAATTTCGTGTTTTATGATCTTTCGTAACATTGTATAACATACAATAGTACTTGGACTTTGGCTCACTCTATTTCAGATCTTGTTAAATAAAAATATTTATATCGATGACAATTATCGATAATTATGGCTACAGATATTTTTCCATTTCCATAAACTTTAAATATTAAATAGCGTGATTTCGTTGTGGGGGTGGAAGGGTGGTGGGAAGAGGTCAGTGAAAGAGAGCCGTAAACCGTGGCCAAACAAATCCGAAATAGGTATGGAAGCTAGTCGAGGAGTTTGGCGCGCAAACAAATAATAAACGCTCCTACGCCGTTGCAGCGGTCAGCCTCGTTAGATGACTCATGTGATTTCCGCGCTAGAGATTGAAATTGCTGGCGGAGGATACGGTGGTGATTAGAAAGAGGTTTCGTGGTGATGGTACGTGGTACTGGTTTTTTTGAGAGCATAAATTCTTATAAGGAATTAATATCAGTGGTAGGAAGAGATTCGAGAAATGCTGTGATTGTTTCATTCGAAATGGTAGTAGTAGGAAATTCGAGGAAGTCAAAGGAAGAAATTTTGATTATGATTAATCGACTTAGTATAATTTTTGGTGACTTAAAAGAGAAGGTGAACATTGCTAGCGGATCAAAAAATGTGTATTTAGGAAATGTGGTTGCTTAATTTGAAACGAGTTTTTAAACATTCTACGAAGTTAAAACAGGGAAGTAGAATCGGGAAAAGTAAAATTTAAATATTGACTGAATTTCTCAATAAATATTTCTTTTTATCTACAGTGAAAAATATCGTTTTACATATTTGTAGCGGCACATGAGTCAGAGGACGATGCGAATCGAGAGCGACTCATGTTGTTTTGCCTCGGGACATTGACACCGTCTTGACTACAAAACGTAACGATAAACAAACTCCGGACAAAACAATATCGCCGCTACGTGCAACCGTCAACCGAAGTCGAATTTAAACTTTCCGGTACCCCCCAGACCAATATAAATAAACGAACACGATCTTTAGGACAATTAGTATCGAGCGAACGTAAGCGTTACCTAGCGTACGAATATCGAACATTCTTCTACCGAGTGACTTTGAGCGAACGACAATTGACTCTGTATTCTGTACTATACAGGGTGGTTGGTAACTGGTGGTACAAGCGGAAAGGGGGTGATTCTACGCGAAAAAGGAAGTCGAAAATATAGAATAAAAATTCTTTTTTAATTTTTTTTTTTTTTAATTTTTCCATCGAGACAACGATGTACAGTGAGATCCGTTATAACGTACCGCACGCGTACCGAGCGAAAATTCAAAGTCGATTTTCTCGAAAACAAAGCCTCAAACGAAAAAATTTTACTCTGTATTTTCGACTTCTTTTTTCGCGTAGAATCACCTCCTTCCGCTTGTACCACCAGTTACCAACCACCCTGTATATTTGAAAATACATTTAACGGTACAAGTATCAACTCGTCTCGTTATTGTATAAACCAGTTCGTAAAGTCCACCACGTATTCCACTTAGCCCAAGAAACAAAAGAGGGAAAGATACGCAGCATTGCAAAAATATCAAAGACATGAATGTAAATATCAGTATGAAAAGTATGAGAGAAAGAGGTTAACTTAAATAAGAGATAAATTATCCCAAAGGATTAATAGCAACACTGACTTATCTTCCCTTTAGACCGCATCTGTAATTCCGAGTAGCCAGGCGCTTCGGGAGTAATCGAGTTCGTGGGCAGATTAAAATCTTCTCAAACTCGCATTAAGGAAGCTCGAAGGCGCGTCCGCACGAGAATTGGTCACTCCCTCGGCGTGTGTCGTACGTGTAGAAGTTGACGCGACGACCCGTTCCCTTAAACGTTGCCCACGGGGTTGCAATCATCGTTCCCGGGCCCGGCCAAGGCCACACCCTCGATTCTCATTAAGATTTACCGCCTAAACGACCGCTACCTATGCTCCGAAGGGGGGCAACCTTTGAAAAATAATAGAAAATGACAGGACCACTTCTATTCTTTCTTTTTTTTCCTATATTTCCTGTTTTTTTCTTCTTACAACGCCGCGATTAACGAGAGGCAGGGAACGTTTCCGAACTTCTAGACTCTTTTTATTTACTTTTATTTACTTTTTTTTGTAACTAATCCTTCCTCTGCTGTTATTTAGGATTATACTGGATTGGTATATATA
Organism: Bombus bifarius; assembly: GCF_011952205.1. Classification (NCBI taxonomy): domain Eukaryota; kingdom Metazoa; phylum Arthropoda; class Insecta; order Hymenoptera; family Apidae; genus Bombus; species Bombus bifarius. Next base: position 1,886,602 of record NW_022884487.1, read on the forward strand.
AAGTCTAAAATTTATCTGTATTTGTTAAATTTACTTAAATTCGATACTGAAGTAAGTACGAAGCTTTCTTGTATAATATTTTAATAACTCATACTATTACATTATAATAATTTATCAACTAATAATATTACATCATAGGTATATTGACAAGTTACAAGCAAAATAGGTTAGGAATCTCTTTTCTACAGTCTCTTACAATTTTCAAATAATTTGTGATTTTTACAATTCCCTTGAAAAATTTCACTTGTTTATTATCAAACTTGTTACTATTATGCAAAGATATTGCATTGTTCGTGAATATGTTTGCTGGTAGGTACGCTCCTTAAAACGACGAACTGATCTTTCTCAGTAAAGTTAATTGCAAGCGAGAAGTCAACCAATCGTTCTCCCTACATGTGGTATATATTGAGTATAGGGATAGGGAAGACAGGATATTTTCGCGCGTCTGCACCAGAATATAGGTTTTTGCACGCAGGTACTCATTACGAGTGGCCGGCATTAAATAAATTCGATAATTGAGCCGGATGATCGGACATGTTGGATCTCTTTGCGGCCACCCGTAAATTAATGGAGCTTTACGAGGAATTAAATTCGACACGCTTTCTCTGAGATATACCGTGTACACGCCTCTTTGATTCCTTGTACGCTTTCACCCAGGTGCCGTGAACTTTTCGGGAGATGAACGCCGCAGAAAAAAATGCCGCCGGTTCATGTAGCATTTTATCCCTAACCAAACCCTTTGTAGCAAGTAAATATACCGCCGTTCGTAAGTATAATAGTTAAATACTTAATAGGACATTTATGGAGAAGTATAAACTTGGAAAATCATATTGGGGAATTATTAAAATACTTCTTTCGATATAAATTCGGATCAAAAGGTCGAAAGCTTTAGGTCATTATAGTGAATATGTATACATGATTACTGATATAAATTTGTATTGAAGTATTCTTTCAATAATGAACTGAAGTAATATATTTTTTAACGAAATGTAATGTTTAAAGTCGCTACTATGAATTTGAGGTTATGAAACATATTATATCGAAATGTTTTCCTCGCAATGAACCGAAATACATGCATTCAATTTATTTTGACAAAAAAATATTTAATACTAATATGGAAATATAATGTTCAATAAAATTTTGTATTTTACGTCACTACTTCAAATTTGTAATTACCAATATAAATATTATATAATATTAATATTAAAAAATTTCATTTACATTGAAAACAATTAATAACTTTTACTAGCAAGATTCTTGAACATTCATGTGATTCACGCGATAAGAAAGTTAAGTCTTCTTGTCTCATGTTACGACGTAGACAATCCCTGTTGTCGGTTCTTGCGGATCCTCTTATATTGTCGGGCATCGGTTACCCTTAGCTGTTGCCCTTCGTCCTTTTCCCCTCTATAATTTTCACTCGAATACCTGCTCTAATTATAGGTGGTTCGTCACGGCGAGAGTTCCTTTGTGGGTAGCCTCGGTACGAGCGAGGCTACCGAGTAGCTGTCCTCTATGCTTCGTGAAAATACAGGGTGGGCAAGTAATATATGACATGAGAGTGGGGAGAAGGAAATTCCGCGATTCGAGAATGATAGAGGAACAATATTAATTTATATAGATATACTGGATTTTTTAAATGATAATTTTCAAAATAATATTTTCCTTTTACTTGAAGCTTGCATTGACTGTCTGAATTAATTTTTTGTAAATGCAAAAAGTATATAAAACCCATTACATTAACATACGTTGATAATTCTAACGTTAACTTCATTAAATCTGTAACTCATCCTCACATCTCATCTTCCATTCCAACTAATATAAATATTTTTGTGAAGCTACAACTAATACGATAATTTTGATTAAGATTTTATGACAATTATCATCTATTTGATAGTCCTAATATTAAACTTACTAAATCTGTACCTAATCCTATAACCTAACCCTATCCTAACCTCACATTCCATCTTCTCTTTCAACTTACATAAATATCTTCATAAACCTATACGTATAATAAATTAGTTAGTATTTTATTCGACTTTTATATCAAGCAATTTGGTAGTTTTAATATTACGTTTATGAAACTTCAACCTAACCTCACTTCTGATCAATTCCAACTTACATAAGTATTTCCGTAAATCTATCACTATAAGTTGGTTGGGATTTCGTAAGAAGGTTCACGTAAGAAATCGAAGGATAATAACAATAATGGTTGCTGCTTCCGGGATTGTTTCAGGTATCTGGGTGTTGAGCCACGGCTGAATAGCGGATCAAGTTCTGGAAGCGGTGGCGATGGTCAAGCGCAGATCGTTGGCGCGGGTGTGATCGGGCCGGCAAGCGCCGAAAAGAACTGCAAGAGTGTGCACCTGACCGCGAAGCAGCAGGCGATATGCTCCCGCTCGCCTCCAGTCCTGCAGGTATTTACCTCACGGCAGGGGCAACCTCTCTCCTTCACCGTTCGGATTAATGGCCGGGGAAGCACGCGGCTAATTCGATTCGCCGGCCCTCCGTGCGGCCTGTTGGCCGAACGTTTACGACATTGTCCGCGCGATCTTTACACTTTGTCGATTTTTCAAAGGAGGACCGATGAGAAATCAATATTCCATTTTTTCCCCATACTTATCTTATTTTTATTTTTTTTAAACGTTCTTTTTTTTAGGTTAGTTTCTTAATTGATCAAACACTTTTGATATTGTTCGTACAATCTTTACACATTTTTTTACCAATTTTCCAGTGGAGAATCAACGAGAAATCAGGCTTTTGATCGTTTTTCATCCTTTTTTTTCAATTTCATTTTTTTGCGTAGATCAGAATTTTATTGGCCAAGCATTTGTGATATTGGCCGTATGATCTTTACGCTCTGCGGATTTTTCAACAGAGAACTAGTGAGAAATCAATTTTAGATTCTTTTTTTGTCACTTTTATGTTTTCTAAGGGGGTATTCTGGTCTAGAAATTTGAAAAAATCGAAAATTCTTTTTCATATTTCCAAAGTTTAGACATTCAAGAATATGCCCTTAAAAGGATTTTTCAAAATTTCAACTATTTTATGAGTTACAGCCATTTTTGTGACGCAGCATCTGTTTCGGTCCGACCGGAACAAATGAACAGTAGACGGTAGACGTTGTCCGAGTAAACTTGTCTCAAAACTTTAAGCGCGTTTTTCTCGAAACTACTTTTTTCGAGTTGGCGTGCACGATATCTCAAGTTCTAACGAACCGATTTATTTAAAATTTGGTCTGAATATTCCTTATATACTCCTCTATCGTCCGGACCACGCTCAGCTCAAAATCTTTAATATTACTATTTTTTAAACGTTCGGAATTGTCAAAAAAACGTGCGAAATAAGAAATTTTTTTTCAAACGGCCGTCATTTTGTGAAAAAATGTTGCATTGACTTTTCCAAGATTCAGACGATAGCGGCATCCATACTAATTAAGAATCTGTTCGCTTTCTTTGTTTCAAATGACCAGAAGGGTTGATATCATGCACGCCACGACACCCCATTTTCTTGGCAGCACCCACTTTGCCAGCTCGTAACTTTTTAAATATTGAGCTTTTTTTTTCAGTGAATTTTTTACGTAATCTCGAAATATCAATAAACAAACGCTAAAAAGAAGGATAGCAAAAATATTTTTTGTTTCGCTTGTACAGAGCTTCAAAAATCGCCCGAGATTCATGCCTCTAGACCAGAATACCCCCTTAATTCTCTTTTTTTTAATTTAATACGCTGTTGGTTAATCGTTTGTGATATTGTCTATACGATTTTTACACTCTACTCCTTTGTTTAACAGAATACTAGTAGACAATCAATTTTAGATTCTTTTCCTCTTTTTTCCTTAAAAGTCGAGCTATTGGCAGCTATAGTGTAAAACTTATACCGAAGAAACTAAAATGGAGGGGATTTGCATGAAGAAGTTAAAGTTTAGATAATATTGCCATAAGTGAATCAGTGGCAGAGTGAGCATTTTGCTGCACATATTTTTCGTTCCAGCATATTTTTCTTTACGTTATCTAACGCCAATTAGGTGATGAATTAAACATTTTCGATATAATAGCGTATAAGGATGAATTTTTCAAGGATTTCTTTACTTTCCAAAATTGATTCCCGAGAGACATAAAAACCATGAGATTTTAGTAATAATAACAGTTTCTCTGTATTACCGCCATCGAATTTTGTCGTTAAGGTGAACCGAAAGTATAATTTTGTGAGAAACCTAAATACACGTGCGAAGCATTTAATTTTCGAAGATGGAAAAATCAAAAACGAAAAAATGTACAGCATCGTTAAGGGGCGAATAGCATAATTTCGCATTGAACCGTGTCATTAAATATGCATACGTAAAAGGGAGGTCATGGACAATTAAATGTTACAGGGACGTTCGACCTTTTCCTCGGACGCTTTCTTTTTCAATTTCTATGATGATAGCTATTCCATACATTTATTCTCTCGAATTCTTTTGGCATTCTGTTATTATATTATGTTTTTCTATTAATTCTTCATCTTCAAACACGTTCAAATTAAACTTTCTTCAGATGAAGAAATAATAAATAAATATGGTAATAAATAATAATAATTGTAGTATCGTAACTACTATAGTTAGTTTGTTAATGATAAGTGGATTGAACAGGTGTTAATTGAACAGAAAATAATGTTCGTTAAACATGAACTAATCGCAGCAAACGTATAATAATCAACACAACTAAGTAATTAATCAACGACTCTTATCAACGCAATCCACACTCTTTGACATCTCAACTCGTACTGCTGTTAATTCGTTTATTGTCCCCTAGCAACCCCTTGTCTTTTGTCTTAACCTCACTACATGCACGTTCAGCAACCGCTTGTTTATAATCTGCACAACACCCCCCAGACCCCTCATCCATGATACTACATAATAATAGTACAATAATTTATTGTATATCAGATCTTACGTTTATTGGAAAAAGCTTCCTTAACGTACCGGATTAGTTTCCTTAATATACATTTTCTTATTTTAAAAATAATTATTCTAGCATTTCTTCACGACTATTTCTTATAGCTTACATTAGATAATATAATAACGTTTATATAATATAATATAATAATATAATAATAATATAATATAATAACATTTATATAATATAATATAATAACGTTTAATTGCGTTTGAAAACAAATATAATATATATAACGTAACATAACATATAACACAATAATATACAGGGTGGTTGGTAACTGGTGGTACAAGCGGAAAGGGGGTGATTCTACGTGAAAAAAGAAGTCGAAAATATAGAATACAAATTTTTCGTTCGAGGCTTTGTTTTCGAGAAAATCGACTTTGAATTTTCGCTCGGTACGCGTGCACTTTATCGCGTCTCGTTACAACGGATCTCACTGTAGATCGTTGTCTCGATGGAAAAATTAAAAGAAAAAAATAAAAAAAATTTTTATTCTATATTTTCGACTTCTTTTTTCGCCTAGAATCACCCCCTTTCCGTTTGTACCAACCACCAGTTACCAACCACCCTGTATAACACAATACTCGCTTAAAATAAAATATAGAAAGATATAAACACACGCATCAAAAGATATGAAAACAAAATGTAAAGAGATATAGATTAGTAGAATATAGATAGAAGAAATAAATTGAAATAAAATTTAGAAAGGTGTAAACACACATGTGGATACATGTGTTTCAAGTTCTACGGTGATGTAGAGGGATAAAAAAATGATCCGGGATCGCGAAGGGGAAAATTGAGCGTCGGTGGAAAATGGCGCGAGCGCACCGGTGAATTCGCACGATTCTAAAGAACTCCCGGAATGCAGCGGTCGAGTTGTAGCTTTCGTTTGCCGCGCCTGCAATATTTAATACTCGAGCTCTGGAACAGTCAGGGTCTTCAGTGAACCCTACACGACCTCCTTTCGAGACGCCTCGCAGTCGGTAAATGAAGTCGCGAATTCTCTGATCTTGGATCGAGCCTTGGATCTCCGTGAAACTCTGTTTCTGCCGTTGTAAATTAGTTTGAAACAGCCGAACATTCCAAATGTTTGCGAAAGTTACGTCTACGAGATGGTATTTCAGTTATTTCAAACAAATTTAGTGGAAGATTTGTTTGAGATACCGAGTAGAAACATTATTCAGAGCGTTTAGGCCAAGAATAATTCGTACATTATGTTTTAGTTCAAGAATTATTGCTTGGAAATGTAGCATGATTTTAAGAGAAGTGTAACGTGATGCATGGTAATGCTTTTAGAAATGAAGATGTTTTGGAAGATTTAGTTTTTCAAATAAATATATTTCTTATGAGAAAATATTAAACACCGTGAAATTTTGAGCAAATATTTAGCTGAAATTTTGAAACGAGCACGTTTCAATTTCTACCATGTGAAGATATTCTACAATTTTAACGAATACTCAGATTTTTAATAATCACGAAATACGTCCATTTTAATAAATGACCAAATTATTTAAATTATTTCATTGTTCCTCCAAAAAGAAAAATTCCCTTTAACAGGAATCAGAAATTTGCGTGTCCTAAAAAATTGAAATTGTACAATTACAAACTCCTTAATTGCTACTAAAAGTACTTAATTATACATATATTACTTCAAATGCTATAAAGTGAAACACACTCATTTAAAAATTCCAACCAACAACGTCAAACTTTATCCGACCATTTGCTTCGACTTTCTCCTTGTACCATTTAATTCTACGTTCATTAAAAACCAACACCGAGCACAAGAATTCACTAAAAACAAGAAAAGTAACATTTTATTAGGGATACTTTAACATAACCACATCAACATGAAAAAAATGTCAATACACGAGTATTAAAGTGCTCACAGCATTCAACGGTACAGAATTTACGCTATAATCTCAAAAAGTAATAAAATTCTAAATAATACCTGCATACTAAAATTAACTCCCCATACCAAGGGTCTTTAACCTTTATTCCAAGAAGAGCACCTGCACCGGTACATTTATGACAAAAAACATCTTGCGTGTTAGGTTTACAGAACTGAGAGATGAGAGTTTAGTTGTTATGCTATGTACCCAATTTAATTTTTAAGTGACGTATTTTTGAGTAGTTTCTATTTTATAAGTTGAAAGCATTTGCAAGCTAAACTTTACACTGTGTAATTAATTTAATGTGCAAGTAATTTGCTTTTGTATAGTTTAGATTTTAAGAGAAAAGGTTTCTCATTTGCATTTTCTACTTTACTATACTGTAGTGAAAGAAAATAAATTTTGAACAAGTGGATTAAAACTGTATGCTTTAGAACTGGTCTAATTTATAGATTAATGTATCAACATCAATGTGATATAACCTAAGAAATTAAGATCAAATACAAAAAATCAAATCCATGTTACTATGCTACTATAAATAAATTCCAATTACATAAAGTCTTTGGCAATCTGTCGCAGCCTGTGACGGTTGGATGGCATGGCCGGTAAAAAAGCGGTCAAATGTTGCCCAAAATCGCGTTTACCTCTGCCTAATGCACAAATCTTGTCGTGGTGGGGCAGGGCAGAAGCAGTGTTCGTCTAGAAACCGGTGTCTAGGTAAACTCGTGGCTCGATATATCTCTTTGAACGACGCCGACTACCTTGCTTTTCCAAATCTTGCTTACCGACAAAAGACCACTCTATGAATATTCATAACGACACCGCGACGGACGTTTAATCCTCGGACGATTAACCAGATACACGTCGAACGATCCTCGATTTGTTTCGTGTCGAAATTTCGGCCATCAAGTTATACGTGTTTTCTTTTTATCTTTCTCCATCTCTATGGTTTTTATTCTGACCATGAGTTGACTTGGTTTCAGGTTACGAGTTTCGCTGGAAGTATATATGAGGATACTGTTTGTTGATTCAATCATTGTCCAAAAGAATTGTTTAAAATTTCTGTGTAATAAATGGAATTGAAAATGAAGTTGATATTGATTTATATTCGTCATGACTGTTTGAAATGTGATTGGTGTTGTGAGTGGAATTTGGTACTTTGAGGTTAGAAATTGATAAAGCTTATTAAACTCCGTTTTCAAGTTTTATTATAAAACAACTATTTGTAATTGTTTTAATTATAAGCCTCTTTTATGTGTACCTGAAATTGTTTCCAACATTTCTCAAATTTTACACTTTCCACTTACAAAGCGTTCTCTAATTCTCCCAAACACGTAACCTAAATTAACATCGTCCAACGACAACAACAATTTCCGCAAACAACTTCTAATCAGCATTAATCCCAGTGATCGAAGCCGTATTAATTTCAACCACTTGCTATTACAGATAGTGATTACTAATTGCACGTCAACAGATTCTCAATAGATCCTAATATAGAACATGTCCACCCACTGACACCAGTTCAATTACATTCTAATATTAGAATCAACATTAAACGAATCTAATTACAAGCTTACTATACTAGTTACGTAACATATTTGTACATCCTCAACCAATTAATGAGAAACGATATATTGTACTTTCAGAAATCAAACTGATCTCTATTTTTTAAGAGTTCTCAATTTCACCAAAACAAACATATAATTAGAGTTTAACACATTTTCATAAATCTATTTATTACAAAGATATATAAAATATCACAAGCTCCAAGATAAATTTTCGAAAATTTATTTATCTTTGTAATTTGTAATTATCATTTTTCTCTGCATTTTAATTTATCAAGTTGATCAGCATGGTTTTTGGGAGACTCGTATGTATGCATATTCATGTGAAATTGTTTTCTTTTCCATTCGTGGTTTTCACAGTTTTTACTTTCAGGCAGTCAGCGCGGGCGCGAGGTTGGCCATTGAGGAATGTCAGCACCAGTTTCGGTCGGCCAGATGGAATTGCTCCATCAGCCCGGAAAATCCGGACAACATTTTCGGCGGTGTGATGCTAGTCAGTAAGTAAAATCTTCGTCTTGAAGGGAATAAAGCTTAAGACGCATGCGCAGTAAGAGGAGATCCTCGCAAAGTGGTAGCTTAAGATGAAGAGAAGTTTTAGTTCGACGTGAAAATGGATGTATTCAGAGGTTATGGTTGGCGTATTTGAAGCAGGATGGAAATTTGATTTGACAGTAGGTTTTTGGTAACTGAGGATAAAAGTAGTAACTATAATAACAGTATATATTCAATTTATATTTATATAAGCATATACTGTAATACACATAAATTCGTATGTAGATACAGACACAGACGTAAACATAGATATAGCCATGATTATAAAGGTAATTAAAATACTTCTCCGAGAAAATGAGATTCTTAGGAATTTTGTTTAAACTTTAACTATGTGTTAAGAAGCGTACAATACGGAACACGTAGCCTCAAAGCTTTCATATTTAACACATAATGCAATCCAAAACAATTAAAAGATATCTTTTCCCCGTGAGCGAGAAATAATTTTTTTTAATTAAACCTCCCACGGTGCAGGTGTAGCGGTATAATTTTGTTTTTTATTAGAGTAAAATACGCTAGCAGCTTGCAGAAAATGGAAAAACTTGTGCTACAACGGAGAAATTCCGGTGCATCTTTGCAGACAGTCGCGAGGCAGCGTTCGTGTACGCAATATCGGCGGCGGGAGTTGCTTACAGTGTCACCAGAGCCTGTTCCAGGGGCGAACTCACCGATTGCTCGTGCGACAACCGAGTCAGAACACGCCACCCGAATAATTGGCAATGGGGCGGCTGCAGCGAGGTAATTTCCCCTCTATTTGTATTCCCTTCTCCTTTGAAAAATAACGTGCGGGCAAATGATACCATAAATTCGACTCGTCTTATCCTTTAACCTTCCTTAGGCTTGTTCCTTATATAGAAATCTTTAATAATATTACTTGCTGTTAAACTAACCTTACCAGGGCCGGTCAAACGACCGGTTTTAAAATTTAATTTAAGATTGTACATCCATTGTTATTTCTTTTGCTCATCTAACTTTATGTTATATTAATTCTTATATTATCTGATTAATCAATTTGTCGATTTTTGTGAATATAAGAGTTTACATAAAGTTAGATGAACAATAGAGGTAACAATGAATGCACAATTTTAAATTAAATTTTGAAACCAGTCATTTAACCAAGCCTGATAAAATTAGTATTAAAGTACATGATGATATATATATGAAGTGGAAATATTATACATGTAAGTTTTGATGAGTTGGTAATTAAGATTTTAATTTAAAAATTGGAGATGATACAATGTTCTTTTTATTCTTGTAGGTTATTGGTTGATTTATTGAGACTTCATTTATATGATACAGGATAGAGAATGGTTTAGTTTGAATAAGTCATGATATTTAAAAAGATAAGAGACAAATAGTATAGAAGAGAATTCAGTGATTATATGATAGCAATTCTGTTCTGCTTGAGAATATAGTATATAAACGATACAATATCTTTTTAGAGAATTGAAGTCTTTAATACTACATGTATTTTGTGTCGTGAAAACTACCATTTTGTTTATTAAATTTTTTGTATTACAAACGATACAACCACTCTTTCTTACAAAAATTACAAGGTACTTAAAACTATATGAAAATACATTTATTACATTGCATTTACTGTATTATATCTTGCAAAAAACAATTGCATCCTAATAATATATCAGAATATTATTCTAGGGTTTAATTTCATAACTTGAAGCAACATTTATTCGGGAGTATTTCCACCCTTCTAAAAACCTTGGCAACTTAATTAATTTCGATTCACTTTAACGAATTCCTCTCTTGGTTCTTACGCAACAACGTCCGTTAATTAAGCGAGGCAACGCGCGCAGACGGTCGAATTACATCGCGAGCGGCGAGCTTAAGGCGGCGTTTTCAATTTCGTGGAAACACGAAACCGGAGTCGCTCGCGAGTTCTTGATCAATTTTCTTCTTTTCACTTTATCGTGTATCGATCGTAAATCAATCTAAACGGCTGCCGTGGAACTTAATGAAATTCCGTTCCGCCGACAAACGACAATTATTTTCCACCCTTTTCAGGACTGAGGAGAACAGACCGGTGTATACGTAACAGTATCCTTTTCTTCGTGTTCCGCGTGCAGGGGGCAAGGGACAAACCCCTCACCGATACAGAGAACAACAGTGGTTAGCTTTTTCTCGGGAACTGCTGGTACACTAGAGTCGACAACGCTTTCAACGCTTTTTTTATGCTTTCTTCTCGAGACAAATAGATTTCAAATATATAGCTTAATTACTTAATGGAAATTTTAATAATGTTGGAAATAGAACTTTGAAAAATATTTTACAATTTCTTTGTACGTTGAAATTAGTTTGAGGTTATGAATCTTTTTCCTCTTTAAGAAGAATTTTGGAAACTTATTAAAATTGAAATATTGACACTTTCTGTTGAGATTTAGTGAGATTTTTCTTTTAATGAAATCTTTAGATATTTTTCATTAAATTCTAGGAAATATCTTAGAATTCTTTTATCGACTAGAATTTTATTTGAATGCATAGACTATTTTTTAATAGAGATGTTAAATGGAATAATTTAGTAAATTAGAAATTGACGTAGAAAGTTAAATATATTTCTATTATATACTGAAAAAAATATTCCATCTCTGAAGCATAATATGAATTATTTGATAAAGTGGTCGGCCGAAATCAGTGGAAATTAGTTAATTTGGTGAAAGAGGCTTGACTAGGGTAGGAAAACGCTGTTTCATTCTGAAGTATATTAACTTCGAATCAGTGTTGTTAGTAGTTTATGGGCGGGAAACGTGGGAATGATGTACAGGGTGAACCTCCGTTATCTTGAGTGTTTTCGTCGTTAATGAGCCGATCAAAATGCGTTTTATCCAGAATAAATTGGACTACGGGTAGTATTATATATTCATGATTTCACTACGTTTTTTATTTTGTTTTCTAGGGACCTTAAGACTGCTATCATTTTTTACGCTAGATATTCTTTCTAAGATATTCTTTCATGTGAAGCAAATTAAAAAATTATTATTTCATAAAAAAACATGTAGAGGGTGCTACAAAGATATGGATCTGAAACTGAAAAGAATTTTTGTAAGCTATCAGAAGTGAAATAGAAAAAAGTTGCCCAACTTTGTAAAAAAATACATAAATTTCTAAACTTTTATAGCCATACATAATATATATTTTAATATTTAAAAGTATATAGATTTCTCTACAATAAACATTGATAAAATAATCTTTCTTAAGATTCACCTTCACCCACAATTTTATCAAATTATAATAAAATAACCTTTAGTAAAATGATTTTTAGTGATTTCTTCTGAAGTAACTTTTAACGCAGTTGAACATTCTCTGAACTAACGTCTGTATAATTTTCATTTATCAAAATGAAAATTAAATTGATTGAAAATTAAATGTAAATTTTCATTTATCAAAATAACTCTAGCTTTCTAACTAAAATAATCTTTTCCAAAATTTACCTTTATCAACAGTATCCTCAGATTAAACACTTGTGTCATTTGTATTATTTTATCTTTAAATGCTTTGTATAATGGCTATAAATAGACACCCTAAAAAGAAAAAATAGAAATGACAAATAAAAAAGGAGTAATCTAAGAATCTAGTTATTTTGTTGACCCTGTAGAACGGAGAGGCCACCCCTGAAGCGCACGGGCGAAGCACTGCCCCGCACAGGCATCCCCAATTTGTCGTCTCGATCTCAGCACGGTCGGTCGACGTAAACCTTAACCCTGGAACGAAGACAAAGCTCGTCCTGTAAACGGATGCATTTCATGCGTACGGCTGACCCCTTGTAGACATTGCTAGCTTACAAGGGGATTAAGGGGGCTAAGCTTGTTAAGTTGCAACAACCCGCCACCTCCTGCCCCCGCACACAGCCCGGACATATCGGCCACGTAACTCGGAACGTGAGTGATGCACATGAGAACGTAAATACGTGCAGAGAGAAAAAGAGAAAGAGAGAGGGTAAGATAGAGGATAAATAGAGAGATGGGTGGAGAAAGGGGTGGAAGAAGTGGAGGGCAATTGGAGACACGATGCTCGAGGACAAATCGTGGACGAAAAAAATTGATGGGAGCGGGGTGGAGGAGCTAGAAAAAGGAAATAAATGGCGATAGAGAAAAAGAAGAGGTAAGAAAGTAAGTGGAGATAGAATTGTACCAAAGGGTGTAAAGTATGAAAATGAGAAGAAGTAAAGGTTGTAATTTAACAAGATTACAAAGATTATAAAGAAACAAGAGTGGGGAAGAGGAAAAACGGATAAGAGAAGAAAACATTATATTAGAGGTGCAAGGTATGATAGCGGAAATTGAGAAGAAATGGAAAGGGAAAAGAATTGAAAATTAGAATGATTACAGAGATTATAAAGAAAAAGACGACAAAGAGATGGAGGAATTAGGAAAGGGGAATAAATAGAGCGTGAAAAGAAACAAAGGAAATAGGCACAGAAAGTAAGCAGAATTTTGCAAAAAGAAATCTTCAGAAATTCCTATCCAAGAGAGCAGAAAATCTCCAATTCTAAAAGAAAGGAACAAAGAGAGGAAAGCGTGAGAAAAGACAACAGAGAAAAGGCGAGCGTATAGCGAGAAAAAAAGGCGGGCTAGACAGATGACCGGGGGAAAAAAAGAAGAGAAGAAGCAGCAAGAGACGGAAGGAGGGAGACACGTGCTCTCGAGGAACTCACGTGGCAGGAAGAAGAGCGGGAAGTGTCGGGAAAGTGGCGCTGCTTTTACCTTCGGGATTACCCACTCGCCCACTTCTGCGGCCTCTGGCCTTTCCCAAGTTCCGGGCACGGATTCCTTAACAAGCCCCGCTGTTCTATCCCATGGGATACCACATTTCGTCTACGGCTTCAGCCCGTTGACAGATTTCCGAGATAATGATGTTTGCCGACACTGTCGTGCCTCGAGCTTGGCTAACGAATATCGCTACCACCGTTATACCTCTCGTCGATAAGTCGTCCGTCTGTTAGTTGGCGCTTTCAGTTGGAATTTCTTACCCTCCAAACGAACAATGCCTGTTTAAGGAAAAGCGGTTTAATGCTAAATCTTAACTGGGGAAGGATTAAATGCATAAAAGCTGTCCGTTAACAAGTTTGCAAAAGACATATCAGTGTATAAAAGTTTCTGGTGAAATAGATTTTTCTTCTTATATTCTAAAAGCGATGTCTTTTCATCTTATATTCTAAAAGCCATGTCTTTTCATCTTATATTCTAAAAGCCATGTCTAAACAATTTTAAACAATATTGGTTATGAAGAGATGACAAGAAAAGGAAAAGTTATATGCAGACTGTGGATGTTTATGTAAATTTATATTTTTGCCAAAATATTTAAACGATATAGGTTAAAACGAAATTTGCTTCATCTAGTATAAATTATAGTATGCTTTGAACATTTTATGTAATTTTCCATATCCCACTTTGCAAAATGTTGCATCGTCGAGTTTTCCATATATGCATAAAAATCCGTGGTCTATCTATATAATTAAATACTATTAGTTTTAAAATTGTTTGAAATACCGCTTTTGAAATATAAAGTGAAAAATCTACCCGACTCTATTATGCTCTCTATGCTATCCTTTGCACTCTATCACATTTACAAGTTTGTTTTAAAGAAAAATGTTATTTATGATTTTTCTAAATCTAGGGAATTTTAATGGGTTCCTTTCTTCTTTAAATTCCCAATAGAAGCTCTCGTTGCTAATTGTGGCCCTTTTTGTTGATCAAGACAATTAAAAGGTTTTGAGATCATAAATGGAAAAAATTGAAATTTTCAAGTGGATGAGAAGATTACATGGAATCTTGCATTTGATAGTATACTGGTTGAGATTATTGTTTCCTTTTTCCTGTGGGTTTATCGTTGGCATCGAGAGGCAGATACATTACTAGGTCAATAGTGGTTCGAGTGGTGCTCGAACCGTCGAGTATTGCGAGTTAGTTAGATAAAAGTAGCGCTTAACGAACGAATATATATATATGCATATATGTATAGGGAATCGGTGATCCAAGTACTGCTCGATACTGTAACGAGTGTATTGTTTCAGTTAGATGCATGAAGGGCTAGCAATCAGTTTAAAAATTGTATTTAACAAACAGATACATTTTCGATCACAGATAAATTGACTTTTTATCTTTTCTCTTTAAATAACTATTCTTTTTTAAAGAAATATTTCTTTTTTCCTTGTTAAGATATTCATGAAACATTTATCCCCTTAACATACTTACTAAATATGTAAATATAAAATTTCCCTAGCATTCCAATATTTTTGCATTCTATTGATTTTTTAATACTCATCACGAAAAATTCCTAAAAGAAAGTAGAAAGTACCACTGCTTTATCCAAAATTTAATTACAAAATATTGCGTTACTTTCTCAAAGCTACACCTTTTGAAAGTTTACTCCAAAAATCGTGTCGACTTTTACTAAAACAATTCCTCTGCTCTAATGTCATATTAGACCTAACCTCATAACAAAACCAATTTTGTTCCTCATTCAGGACATCCACTTCGGAGAGAAATTCTCGCGAGAATGGTCTGATAGTAGCGAGGAACCCGTGAAGGAGGGTGTGCTGCACGGACCAAAAGGGCTGGCTGGCCAGCTGATGAGGAAGCATGATAGCGAATCTGGCAGGCGCGCGGTTCGCTCGAGAATGCAACGCGTGTGCAAATGCCATGGTGAGCTATTAACGTGTTATACAGATAAGGTCCTCTATCTACGCTCTTATTTTTCATTCCTCACGCTTTAACGACTTAGGATTTCACCAATCCCTTGCCTTCCCCCACTCCACATCTCGTCGTTGGTTCGCTGCGTTCATGCGTGTACAGATTCATGGGTAGAAGAATCTCTCCTGAGACCTGTTTCAGCCTCAAAGCATGCCGTGAAAAGAAGGAATGTGACGTTCGTTTTATCAATCTCGTGAAACCAGCGGCTATTCTTCCTTGTCCGTTTTTTAGAAGTTTTCATATTGATAATTAGGTTTGAAAAATGAAGAAATACCAGGATCAATAAAAATACATGTGTAGTATGATAAAGAATACTTGAAGTAGATATCAAATGTTTGCTTTAGATACTAAAACAATTAATGCGTTCTTATATAGGAAACAATGAATAGCAGGAAGTGTTTGAGTCACAAATTTGTGATTTACTTGTATTTCAATGTACTTTTTAAGAATAAAGGAGGTTTTCAATTGTAAGGTTAGAGAATCTTATTAGACTTGTATTAAAATATTGCTTATTGAATTTTATATGTCATAAAATACTCTGTAAAAGAATTCTACAAATTCAAAACATTACTGTAGTTCTTTATGCCTTTCTGTACTCTTCAGAATCTTAATACAGAAGATGTTCCAAGTCCCTAGTAAGTTTTACCACTTTAAGTTTCTTAAAGTTCTCCATATTACATATACATACTTATAATCTTTTCTTTTTATTTTTCTAAATGTCTATTGAAACATAATTGTTTTATTGTCTTAGGAATGTCTGGGTCATGCAGCGTACGCGTCTGTTGGAGAAGACTGCCGGCATTCAGGGTGGCTGGGGCAGCGTTAGCCGCGTTGCACGAAGGAGCAGCGTTGGTACGACTGGCACAACGTGGAGGTAGAAGACCAGCGAGATTGAGGCCTGCTCGTCCAGACCTCAAACGACCTAATAAAACGGACCTAGTGTACCTTGAAGATAGTCCTGACTATTGTGAAAAAAATATCACGTGAGAAGTTGAACATTACTATTTTTTATATTATTTCTTTTATACATTTATTTTGTATATTACATTTAAAACTAAAGCACTTATTAAGTTAAAATCGTACTATAACATTTATTTTAGTTACTATTCCACTTTAGTTTACAGTAGTCACTCAGTTCTTACTACTGTAGTTCTCGTTTGAAATGCAGATGGCAGTAATATTCACGAAGGTTCAAAACCACAATATTAAAAGAAATAGCCTTCAGTGTTACCTGATTTCATACAACCCATAACTCAATTTTTGGGTCCTCAATAACAAGAACATTTACACTCAATAAAATCAATTTTAAAATACAATTTTTCATAATTGAAACCTTTTTTATTTAGAACATCTTTTCTAAATATCTCTATTTTTAGGCTCGGTATTCCCGGGACTAGAGGAAGGATATGCAATCGAACATCCCTTGGTTTGGACGGATGTCGATTACTATGCTGCGGTCGGGGATACCAGACGAGAGTCCGGGACGTGACCGAGAAATGCAATTGTCGATTCGTCTGGTGTTGTCACGTGAAGTGCGAGCTGTGTCGGCACAAACGGGAGGAGCACGTGTGCAATTAGGCGGTAAACAAAAGAAAAGATAAGAAAAGGAAAAAAGAAGAAGAAGAAGCAAAAAAAATTGCATTCCGGTCGGCCTACCTACCGAAAGGTGCTTAACGACCCTCTGCGTCGAGGCAGTTTCTCCACGATCCCTCGATACACGATGGCCCGTTCTCATGGTCGCAATGGAATCAGGGTAGAGATCGCGCATCTACCATCCCCGTGTTTTTTCTTTTTCTGATATTTGTTTCTTTTAGTTTGTATTTTTCTTTTTTTTTTTTGTTTGTTTAAGTTAATTCAATCGAGGCCGATTTGGCTCCAGATATGGAAGTCAGTCGCGTGCCGAGTAGAGAAAAGCGCCGCGAGAGGCTACGAAGAGTAACACGTTACGTTTATAGTGCATTCTGTACCTGACAGTCAGAGTGTCGTAAGTCCACCGCGCTTCGGCAACTATCGACCTTGAGCGTATATAATGTAGTTTCCGGACGGTTAGAATGTTAAGATGTCAGGATGTATCTAAACGTGTTTACGATGTACAAAATGATACACGTGATACCTTAATATCTCTGTTGTTTTTGGTAATAGAAACGGATTAATTACACCCATCAAAAAGTCATATTGCTTTCAATTGAAAGAATTGTTACTGAGTTACTTGTGGAAGTGTTAACATATAAAAAAATCTGAACTTTGAGTAATCCTGAATTATTGAATAATCAAAAACAATTCTGAACAATCGCCGAAATATCTCTTAAGATAAACAAAATTTAGTTATTTTAGAAAGCATCATTTTTCATATTATCAAACACCATAGAGATATTTAAAATAATCCAAGCAAAATGGAACATCCTGTAGAAAGAACTTTGAAGTAAAAAAGATGCCTGTCATAAAACTGGAGTCGTCTCAGTATTAACGTTGCGACAGTGAGTCCAAGGTGTCTATGCGGTTGCACAGTTACGTGGCTTATTATATTAGTCTGGCTCTCAGGTGCACCATTATTTATGTAAATGTTAACATGTTGAGGATCGACGATGAAAAATTACCAATTCACCAATTTCCACGGATATCTAAAAATGTAACGGGAATTGGGCTCGACTATAAGAGCATATATCATGCGCGCAATAGTGCTCGTCTTATACTACAATTTACGTAATCGTAGGAAGAGCGAAATTGAACCTTTCGAAAAGGATCTTGTTTTAATCGATGAAACTACTGTGTAGCGATGAATATTTTATTCGACATTGAGAGCAGCTAAACGTATTCGCAGAGTACTGATCCTTGGCTGAAACTCAATATGTTAATAATTTACGATTTTTGCTGACGCGAGAGGGAGAGAGAGTGAGAACATGACGATAATAGAGAAGCGTGCGAGTGTTTCCGCGTGAACGAGATCGAGTGTCCGGATAAGCGAGAATCTGAACACGAGGATGAAATAGAGTAATATAGGCGAGATATTAGGCCACTCGACGACCATTCTTCCCTCTATTCCTTTCTTTCCATTTTTCAACTGTTTCCTTTCTTCCCATATTTTTGTTTTCCTCTTCTTTTCTAATTTTCTGTTCGTGCTCGCACATTTGCGTATGGCGCGAGAGTCTTATTTATATTCGAAGTAAAAACCTCCACGATGTGTAGGTATCTCATTGTATACCAATGCTCTCTAGCGCCTAGAACCACCTTGTCTTCACCTAAATACGAAGCGAATTACAGTGAGCTGCAAAAATACGCTTATGCGCTTTGCAGCCGGAAATGAAACGCTATATAGGTTATACGGAAACTTTTAAAATACTGTTCTGACTATAACGCATCCAATAACTTTTGAACATAATTTTCATATTTAACGTAACATTTCATAATTATCAATAATAAAATATGTCAAAGCCCGAATTATAAAAAAATGTTAAAGATATAACGATATAGTGACCAAACATTGAGTGGTGAGGATGGCGAAGCGACGATCTTGAGCGGCTCCCCCGAATTTGTCCAAGCTATATAGCCTCTTGGAACCATATTTTAAAAGTTCCAGCGTAACTTATGCAAGCCATACGCGTTATGCTTTACGTCTGCAGGCGTCTAAATATGTACTTTCACGACTCACTGTACACTACTCGCAGTATGTCGGCCGCGTATCGGCGAACAATGCGAGTTACGAGGAGCGAGGCGGACTACGAAAGCGAGAGTCTACATCAGAGAAAAGAGTACAGAGAGCGGGAGAGGAGTGTAGGGAACAAATAAAGGAAAAGGAGGCCGCGATAGCAACACATATCCGCTCTCGACAGTTCGCCTCGAGTCACTCGATTCGGGAACAATTCTGCCAATGACTGTACATACTGTCTCCTTACCGTTTTGTAGATTTTACGTCCACGACTGCCGCGCTGTATATAGATAAGCATATATACATACAGAACATGTATTGTTGGTGGAAGCAACATAGTGAGGTTATATAAATTGAAACATTAAACGGCGACATTGATATTGTCGCATCTAAAATCATAGGTGTCTCATAGCGGCATCTTGAACTTCAAGTTATAAACGTGAACTGATACTTAAATGTGTGAATGTATATTCACAATTTTAGTATAATGTGCACTGTGTGAAAAGATAGTAAATTATGAAATTCTAAAATTTGCTTCTCAAATTGTATAATGTACAAAATTTGTTTAAATGTGCTACAAACGAAGAAGCAATTCTGAGTTGACATAATATATCTATGTTTTAGATTGCCGTTAGGGCTATGAAATAGACTTGTAATCACGCTATATCGCTTCTGCCAGCTATGCATGAAAACACGATCGATGTTAATTAGATTCATTGAATGCTGCATTGAGAGAGAAACTGGAGCATTTTGAAAAGAGTGATCGCTCCTGCGTTTTCCGCAGCCTCCCTCCTCTCATCTTTTATTTTTCCTTTCTTTGTTCTTTCATTTCGTTTCTTTGCTTTTTATTCATCCTCATGAAAAAACTTCCATCAGTATATTTTATTGTATTTCTTCATAGGGAGTAACGTTCTATAATATCTCATTGCGCGAAGTGGAAGCTACCGTTTCGTCGCATTTCAGCCACGCTGATCTAGATGGATCACAGTCTAGTCAATTACGAAGTCCGAATTGATCATGTGTCGCGATCTCTTAATTACGATTGCTCGATGATTTTTCGCTTTTACGAGACAATTTTTTAATCTTCTTTTTTATACTAAAAACAATTTTTTATACTGAATATATGTACAGCTTTTTACTCTGTATTTTTTTCTTCTTTTTACAATGACCAATATTTTATACGAAGATCGGTTTTTTTTACACCCGTCTTACGTGACGATGATCTTTTTTTCTTAAATCTATATGAGGTAACGAATTGTTTGATGACATGTGTCGATAGCAACGATATGCGAATGTACAGGGTGTTATATTTAGATTATATCTTCGAACGATTCCGAAAATTATTCGTTGCAAGTGAAAAATGTTTCACTATTATTCTACAAAGATTATGAAGAAAACCTATTTTCATATTTTTCATTTGTTTACAAGATTTCACATATACAGATTAATCCAATGTACATCTTTCATGGATTACAAAAACAGAATAAAATGAAGACGTGAAAATAAACAATGATAACATTGAAATCTCATTTAAATCTCGACATTGAAATAATTTGAATGATATGAAATATCAATGCTTAGAATGGAACACACTGTATATTCGTTGCATGAATAAATCAATCTCTGTTTGAACGGCATAAACAAAGGCAGCTGATCTAATTAGAGGAACATGGCCTTAAAAGAGAGAGAGAGAGAGAGAGAGCGAACGAGCTAGAGAGAAAGAGAATCGAATGAACTATAAGTACTGATTCGTCCGTACGTTTCTAAGGATTTAGGCGATAACGCACACGAGCGAGCACTCGTGCAACGAGACGACATACAGAGCGCAGTATTGATAAATTGTAATTTATTTTTCTCTCCTCGTCGTTGATAATATGCTACATCATACTTTCTAGCTTTTTCCAAGCAAGCAATCAATCATCAATCAATCTTATCGATCAAGTATTCTCGTAATAGTTACATCTCTTCATTAGCAATGAGATAAACCCTAGCTCGTAACATTTGTATTTGTATGTACCTGTACTCTACGTGCATTTATATAAATACATATGCGAAACGTGTCCGTAATTATCTATCCTATCGAATCCATTTTTTTTTTCTCCTCTTTTAGATCAACCACATTTTTATCGTGTATATCTTCCCTTTGATCTTTGTGTTCTTTTAGATATGACTAAATATCTTGCTAACATACAACCTATTGTCGAAAATATTCCAACTATAATACCTACAAAGAGACCAAGGAAGAATTGGAGATCTTCATTCAAGGTCCTCGCTGGACTGATTGGAGTTAGGAAGTCTAAATTCCAATCCTTTGTCCTTGCCATGTAACGCAACCAATAGATTAACCTATCCACAGCAGGATTTATTCTATCACGAATGGTTAAAGATACTTTTCTAGCATTCTCGCGATAGTCCATAGTTTCATGAATCTGAGTCACAGTATTAGCTAGTTCTTCACCAGATGAAATATGAATCTCTTCAGCGGAACGTGCAAAGCCTAACTGAACCGCTCGTGCAGCATTTTTAAATTCGTTGGGATTTCTGGGGAAACATATGACTGGAGTTCCATGGAAAGCAGCTTCGAGGAGTTCTGTGTCTGCACAGTGACTTAATACCACTCTTGTACGTCCATAACCTGCAATAATATGATAATAATATTATCAAAATTATTTTAAAATATATTTCCCAATTAATTTACACGTGATAAAAAAAGTTAGAAAAGAAAAGATAATATCTCTCATAGGCAGACAGAAGAGTATAAGTCATTTTGGTCACTAACAACAAATTTTGCTTTGTTTATGGTTCTAATAATACAAGTCAATTTCATTTCTTTCCTGCTCTTTTATCTATGATTCTAATAGTATATCCAAAATTTAACACCTGATCTTAAGCACTTTAAATATTGTAAGTGCTTTTCTGTCAAATTAATAATCCTGGTGTATACTCTTTTAAATGATATTGTTCTTTAAAATGAAAGAGTTAAAGTAATTAGTTTTAATCAGGAACCTACTAGGATTCTATGAGGAGACAATAATTCAATGTAATCTTTTACCTATTAAATCTTGCCGATCAATTCTCGAGTGAACGAAAAGATTTTCTGGTAGAGTATTATTTGGATTTTGCCATTTCATGTTCTTCCAAACTACTGCTTGGCCCTCCCTGCCTTGAGGTAATTTCTGTGCAAGCTCCCTAATTAACGTCTCATAATTTTCATCCAGAAGAGCCACAATTGTACCCACTCGATACTCGATCAGAGCCTTGTGTAGATCGCTTTGTAATGGATGTGCCCCTCTACAGTGATGACAGCCGATCTACAATAAAGATTATTAACGGGACATTCTTCTTCGATAATTTTTAATTATACACCAAAGACAGAGATGGATATTGCGTGGTATTATTAGGGAATTACGGCGTACGTTACGTGGTAAGAAGAAAAAGAGGAAAGGTATCAAGTTACTGAACTGGGATTCGAACCTAAACCGTTCATTTTCCAAACGAGTGCACTAATCAATTAAGCCTCGCATAAGTTCAATATCATAGTGTAAGTTAAGGGAGAAGGTTATTTTAGAATCGGCGATTGCTGAATTATTAATGGCTTTTATATGTGAAATGTTCTACTTTTTAAATTCTCTAACTTTCTAATTTTCTAATTTTCTAATTTTTTAATTTTGCAAATTTATTCATTTTCAAATATCTAAAACTGTTCCAAGTCCAGTTTTAGCCATTAACAACGAAACGCGCGATTAAATGTACTGGACATTGAAAAATATCTTATTAGGAGAACAGGAAACAGAATCGGAGTAAACATTTTTGATATCTCACTTCCACTATCAGCTGGGTGAGTAATGCATAATCCGAGCGTAGGATAACGTCAGCGTCCCAAAGTATAAGGCGAACATCAGCGTATAAATTATCTAAATTGAGACTGATGTCTGGCAAGTATTTTCCCACTATCCGGAGAGCATACACCGCGTACTCATCCCGAGCCGTGGAGAATATTGACCTCCTTGTAGTACTCATCCACAACCTGGTCCAAACTCCTGTATTCTGGACCGATAAGGCGGCACCAGTATATTCGAAAACATACAGTTCTTCTTCTCGATTGCGCGTCCATATCACTGGAATAGACTCAATAGCTCTTGCCCATGGAAGCAAACATCCATCGTGCCTACAAATTTATTATCTACGATATTATAATTTTCTATATTATTATTTATATAATTTTTAATTATTAAAACTAGAAAGTAATTCATAGTCTTTCTTAGAGAAATCTATAATTTAATTATCAGTTTTATTTTTAATCATTAATACTTCTTTTACTTTTAATCGAAAAATGAAAAATATTAATTTTTTTCAATTGCAATTCCTAATCGCAAAAATTAAAATTAAAGACAAGGATAACTAGAGAATACTTAAAACTTCTTGAGTCAAAAATAATTGTTTCTATGATTCTTGACTTAGAAAGCAACTACCGAAAGTAAATTATGTCTAGAATGATTAGAAAATGATATCAAAATGCAAGTAATTGGAATATACTAAAATTACAAAAATTCGATATATTTAGTACTTTTAAGCTACTACGAAATCGAAGCTACTAAATATTTAAAATGATTTTAATATAATTTTAAAAATTCTTTCGGAAACTACACGGCAATGATACAAAGTACCATCATTAATGAAATTCACTTCGATTGTAAATATATATAACAATATTGAACTATACCAAAGTGCAGGAAATACAGTGAAGGTAGGTTGAATTTCCTGTATCTTCTTCGCGATTTGTTCATCTTTTAACAAAGCTTCACAGGCTTGAATCGTTTTCTTTGTAGAATATGCAGATTTGTCAACTTCCATTTTCACTGTGAGCACTTCAACATCGATCAAAGTTTCGTAAACTTCGTCTTCGTTGGACTCCGGTATGATTAACGTTGTATCGATCCCTTGATCCGACAAAGTGTTGGCTAGTAAAGATATGTCATAGATATCTTCGAAAGCGACAACCACTGCCGATTGCGGGGGTGCAGTTAATGTGGAACCGTGAATTATATTCGCCAAATACATAAGTACGTATAACGTAATAGTTACCGACATTTTGATCGAACAATAGTAACGATCGATAAAGATTAAATCCATAAACGTTTACTTGAAAATATAATATTTTTAGTACATTAAGAAGAAAAATTGCGAAGATAGCCGTATCACATATGTAAAACCGCGTTCATTTTAATTTCGAGCAATCTTCAGTCAGTTATCGCTATATTAACCACGATTTCGAAACTGGGCCAATCATTCGCTAAAAAAAGAAAACTAAAGAATCGTCCCGGAAGTTCTTAATAAAACAATACTACTTCCTACCATCCGTTAATCTATATATGGAAACAATTAATCTTTAATAAGTCGTTAATTTCTCCAGTTTCCAAATCACTAATTCCACACCACTTTCATCTTTCGAAAACACTTATATAAATACGATATATTCATTTATTCCTCGAGTTTACAAATCACCAATTCGAGGTATTTTCTTTAGAAAACACTTCTGTTATATATACGTGTATGTTCTATATAGGCACCTTATATGTGTACAATTGATGTAATAGTTAATACAAGACACAATATAAGTTTCGATGGTTGTGTTTAATTTATTCTACAACATACACGAATCTGTACAATTTAGGTTTTGGACACCTGTTTGAAATATGTGATGTACACAAGGTACAATTTTCGCGCCTTAGATATATACTCTCACAAATTACATAAATAAACAACACTGCTTTTTTTACACGGAGTATGTAAACTTTGCGTAAAGAACGCTGGACAGTTTAGCCCGAGAAAAGATGAATATTAGGTCCACCAGTGACTGATTCTATAACACACAGAATCGCCATGAAGCGTAAACTATCGCGTGGGTCGTAAGTCGTAAGTCGTAACACGCGGCTTTCGTAAGCAAACTTTGCCTCTGAACAAGAAGAATGTTTCACACACGAAGCGGCTAAAAGTTCCTGGAAACGTACACTCTAGCTCTAGATATGAATGCGTGCACTCTATTTAGGCATGATGTGTGATATTATCATATGATGCTAATGTAGCAATTTAATTAAATCCTTTAAACACAGAATAAATATATAGCAATTATGTATTAACGTAATAAAAATTGAGATGTTGATGTAGCGAGTTGAGGTTAAGCTCACTAGTAATACCGATTAAATTCTTGATGAATATAGAAGGGTTGTACAGTAGTTTTCACACACACTCTGTTCTATTTATTCACATTTTTGTACACTATAATAAATGTATCAATCTCTTATGATCAAAAAAGATTTTCTAATCTACAAATTGTATTGACTGATAATACTGTATATAGAATATTAATAATTTTTTATGGTTAATGTAATAATTTTTAAATTAATTTTTGAATGTTTTTTATTACTAACGTCCGTTGGGAAGAATATTCACAATAAATGTCTCATCACTACAATGCCATCTATTAACCTAGAATATGATAGAGTGCACTGTATCTGATTAATTTCGCTTGAATTTGCTTTATATTGGTTAGAAACTGCGAAGTGTAATTTTAAAGAGAGTTCTGTGACAAAGGATCTAAAATAGATAATTGTAAAGTATAAACCGCAGTGTATAAGTATCTTATAATAATTTATTATTTTTAGTTTAAGCATTGACTGTTTATTCCTTAAATGCTCGTATTAAAAGTCAATGACGTTTAAAACGAATAAGGTTAGCTGTAAAACTGTTTATAAAGTTTTTAAATAAAATACATAATGAATAATGCTTAACTTTCTTACAAATTTCAGCATTTTTATACGATAATTAGTAAAGTTTTAAATATGTATTATTTTATAGGTATAATAATATAAAAAATAAAAATGAGTTTCACATACAGTACTCCAAAGTCTCAACCCAGTACTACTACTCCTGCAAGCACTGTACCAACTACAAGTATATTTAATATTTTGTAGTAATCATAAAATATAATTACACCTTATTGTTCTACAATATTTTAATTCTTTTTGTAGCTTTTACGTTTGGAGTCGGTGGTGCTGGAGATGCAGCAAAACCAACGGGATTCTCGCTTACATCTACACCAGTGCAAACTAAACCTAGTGGAGTATTTGGTACTGGATTAAGTGGTACTCCTGTTCAGAGTCCTGGCTTTACTTTTGGAACACCAACTGCTGCTCCTACAACCACTGTACCTTCACAAACACCTGGTTTAACATTTAGTACTGGTACAACTGCAAGTACTGGCATAACTCCTGCAGCAACTACTGCGACAGTTCCCACAGGATTCTCTACACCAGCATCAGTTGGAAATACTTTAAGCTTTAATTTAGGAGGTACTACCACAGTGACAACAACAACAGCAGCGACCTCAGCTTTTGCATCCAAGCTACTTACTGCTGGATTTGCCTTGGGTGGTGGTGAAACTATTGTATCCACTGCTAGAACTGGCTTAACGTTTGGTACACCAAATACAATAACAACAGGAACTGGGTTTACTCTTTCTGCAACACCTGTTGTAACTACTGCTATAGCTACAACCACAACAGCAACAGGTATTAGTTATTAATTTTCATAGTACATATGTATTATAATAATCCAAGTCTGTTTTATGAAAATAACCATTGTTCATTGTCCTTACAGGTTTCTCTTTAGGTGCAAGTGGCACAACATCTGCAGCCACAGGATTTACTTTCGGTACAGGGACAACTTCAACTAGCACAACAGGATTTTCTTTAAATCAGACTGCAGCCACAGCAAGCCTCACATCTACTCAAGCATCATTGGGTACAACTACAACGTATGTCTAGTTTTTACTGTTATTTTGTAATATGAGGTTAATATAATATTTTGTTATTTACTAAATGAAACATAACAGTGTCAGTTCATCTGCGGGTACACTTCAACCTGCTTCTATAAATTCGTTTGAAGAATCCATAAATAAATGGACCTTAGAACTAGAAGAGCAAGAGAAGGTATTTGTAAATCAAGCTGAACAAGTTAACGCTTGGGATAAATTGCTTATAAGTAACGGAGAGAAAATAGTAGCACTGAATCAAGAAGTTGAAAGAGTCAAAATTGAGCAGCAGCAGTTGGAGCATGAATTGGATTATGTTGTAAGTTAATTATTATGATATATTAAATAACATATAAAATATAAACACTACAATTTTACAAATATATATAATTACAAATACAGGTTGGTCAGCAGAAAGAGTTGCAAGACTGTTTAGTACCACTAGAAAAGGAATTAGCATCTCTTTCAGTATCTGATCCAGAAAGAGAATACACATATCGTTTAGCGGAAGACCTTGATACTCAATTAAAACGAATGTCAGAAGATTTGAAGGAAATCATCGAACATTTAAATCAGGCCAATCGCACGCAAGATTCCAGCGACCCTATTGTTCAAATTGGCAAAATATTGAATGCTCATATGAACAGTTTACAGTGGTTAGATCAGCAAACAACTTTGCTGAATCAAAAGATTCAGCAGATCGATCAGATGCATCAAAATTTCAGACAAGAGAATGAACGAAACTTCAATTTAGCATATAATTAACGTTGATAGTCGAAAGTTCATTTTGTATCAATTGCCTTTATGCGTAAAAAAAACTCAAGGGTGTATAAAAAATAAAGAATTTATATTGTATGAAAACAGTTTGTTAAAATTAATGCGATTCAAATAGATACAGAGGGTAAGAAATACTGTATTTTAACATAATCTGCTACATGCAGAAATAAGTTAACCATCTTGTCTTGCAGTATGTTACATTTCACGCCATCGGGATGTGTTATGTCCCAAGCTAGGAACATGAAAAACTTCTTAATATCTATAGTAGCCGATATTTTATCTTCTTGACTTTGTTGACTACAATTCCAAACTTGCAACTTTTGGAAATGTGTAGACACTGTGGCGCTGTCCGTGTCGATTTTCAATACAAACACGCCGGTTTTGTCGGCGCTTAACGTTAATTGTGGACTCATGTTTTTCATCCTTTCTACAATATGTTTTACGTGTTTAAGTTGAGGCATATCGACCGAAATCTGGAAAAAATTAAAAATAGAAAAATAAAAGTACAATGGTTACAAGAAGTACATGTTTGCACATTATTCTATTTATTATAGTAATTAAACATTAATTAACTAGATATGTTCACTTTCGTACCACTTAGTAATACTTGAACTGCTACAGAGATATGATACTATGAAAATGAAATATCAAATCTGATAAAAAACCACTTCATTGGAAAAGAAGATATTAAGTTATAAATAAGTGCAAATACTCCCTGTACTATTAAAAACTAATAACAATTAAGAAAGAACTGGACTGCGAATTTTTATGAAAATTCATATTTTTGAGAAAATAAAAAATGTTGACCTTGACAGAGCTTTATTCCACCTATCAAGTAGTATAACGGGTACTGTATTCTGAATATTTTGTAATATTTTATGAATTTTTGCACATTCAAATTTTTCGTAAATACATAAAAATTTGTAGTATAGAAGTAAGTATCATAAGTAAAATAAGCAGAAAAAATTGTTTATACATGAAATTCAGGAATATTTGGTGCTTGATGCTCGGTCCATTCGCGTCGTGGTATAACTCTGACAGGTACATCGTGCAAGCATTGTCTTGATTCCATGCTTAATGAAGGTAACTCAATTTCTATAGTGAGACACGGTTGTCGCTTATTCGTTAATTTGATTTTAACGCTTTTTGCGGTCATTCGTAAAGATCCTAGGGATCTGGCAAGCAATGTGGGATCAAATTCTAAATAAATCTCATTCTGTTCTTCAGAGACGCCATTCATAATGTATTCAGTAAAAAAATGAGTCTGACTTAGTTCAGCCCAAACCATCGATGCTCGGTCATCAGTGACACTGAAGCATAATTCATCCAACGTTAACCGCAAGGTACACTGTTTTGTTATTCGAGCGATAACATTAACGATATCTGAAATAAAATTCTATATTTTAATATTATTGTATTTCTATGAAACTAATTGATAATAAGAGGGGTTAACATTGCAATTCGATATAAATTTTTATTACGTTGCATTCGGCATAGAAATTTGTATTGGTATTGCTATTTAATCGTAGATGTTGAAATACTTCCGGTATATAAAAAATTGCATAAGAATAAGGGTAACGTAAATATACTAATATTTATTGATATTTAATTATACACAACAATTGGAAGGTTAGAAATAGTTTCCATGATTTAAACTCACTGGTGAAATCTCTCATTGCAATTACGTCCATCATTCTACACCTGAATTTCATCCTTGATAGTATAATGTATAGTTTTTATAAGACTTAAGTATTGGATCTCTTGTCGTGTAAATAAATTTTACGCGGGAACTTGTGGTACAATAATTACATACCGATGACTATTTGACAGGCCATAATTCGACATTTTTAGTGATTACAATGTACTTATAATAATTCACTATTTACACTACATTTTGATCACAAGAAAACAATGCTCCAGATTCTACATCATTAAATATATAATTTATATTTTGTGCACAAAAATTTATATGTAAAGATCTGTATTTAATATAAAACAAAAAATTATACATATGACACGTAAACACACATAAAAAAATATGACAACAGGGCACAAATAGAATATAAAAAATCTAATTTCGTATATGTCTTATTATTTTATTTATTCCTTATATTACAGAAACAAATAAAATAATTTACTTACTGTGATTACAAAAAATATAACGTTGTATTTGACCTCAAGAGCTCCAAGATTTGTGTATTAAAATTTGTACGTTATTATTAACTCCTATTTCTTCTATTACAGATACAAATAAAATAATCTAATTATATTACATATTATAATCTCAAGAAAGATAACATCGCATTCTTCTTTATCAACAAACTCCAAAATATATGTTGCTAAAATTTGTAACGTAATTTGCATGTCTCTCAACAGATGTCACTAACATACATATTTTCCGTTAATTTTCGCGCGAGAAATTACCCTAGTCGGTTCGAATGTCGAATGACCCATAATCTAGCAACGTGAGATCTAAGTTTCTCCTGTCAAGTTTTGTGTGTAAACAAAAGCAGCATATCAAACCTTACGTCCGATAGGTCGCGTCCTTTCGTTTGACGGTTCAGTTCACGAAAATTGTTCACATTTTGACATACAGTAGTCCTCGTTACGTTTTCTCCCTTGGAAGTTGCGAAGCTTAGTTGTTTGGTTAAGGGTGAGTTCGGCCATGTTGTCAAGTTCGACGACTAACAGAAGTTTATCGTAATAAATCGTGTCTCGTTAACTGTGTTTCTGGAGCGGGCAGCAAGCAGCGAATCATGCAACACTGATCGACATGCGGTTTGCCAGAAAGAGGTGAGTCTCTATCTCTTTCTCGTAAAACGTGTGAACATATTTCTTATCTTTTTCTATTTCTTTCCCTTTTTAACATTCTACATAAACTTACATTTTCTATATAGAAAAATGGGTATTTAACTCGTTTAATAAATTAAATTAAATTAAATTAAATTATATCACTTGTATCTAGGTCCTGTCATATTTGCTGACATCAAGCTCCTGAGTGATTATCAATCGATTAGAAATACATCCCTATTTAAGTATGTGTTATTAACTTTGTTTTCTTCCGAGGTAGTTAACCCCGGGAGCGAAGAAACAAATTCTTGACCGCTAGAGTTACGAATTCTTGCAAAAAAGTTATTTTCGTAACAACATAGGTTCAGTGACATTTTTGTTTTGTTACAATATTCTTTATATTCAAATAATATTCGATTGCAAGAGGAGTACGAAATATTATATTTTGAAATAAATATTAAGGAATTATATAATTTAATCAATTTATCACTTATTAGCCGATCGCGGATTTTTATACAATTATACGAAGTTTAAAAATATAGAAATCTATAGAATTTATATGATATGTAGAAACATAGAAAATATCAAATATATAGCATTCTTTATAATATTAGATAAAATATAGATAAAACGAATTTCTGCTTAAGTCATACTCTTTTAATTGTATCCATGAAAATATGAATTTGTATAAAAATCAATCGCTTGTTCATTACTAATAGAAGACGTCGTAAATTGTTCGAACAAGTACTTTACGACATTCGATACGTGTGTAGTTCGTATTACAGCGAGACTTTATTGTTCTCAGGAAACATGCTCCCAGTAGCCGAGTATTTAAATGATCCGCGTGTATATTTTTTCCATTATCGAACGTCTAGTCGAGGCAGGTGGTAAAACACGTGGCATGCGTAGAGAACATGCACCGGTCCCATGTTTTTTTTTCCTTGTCTTCTTTCATCTTTTAGTTACTTTTGCCATTTCTCTCTTTCTAGCTTCTACTTTTCATCTCTTTTCGTCTCTCTTGTTCACACTAGCGCGTTGTACACATTCTGTCTTCGTATTGCACGACACATCAGTACGAAGAAAACGCGTAGTACCCAAGGTTCTCACCCTAGGTCATAAGATATGTACATACGTCGAAACACAAAGACTAAGCACATTCTTTCGTCGGTTTCATCATATATGTACCTATATAAAAATCACTATTATTATTATACTATTATCAAATAATATTTAACATTTAATTATTCTAAATTCAATTTATGTATAGTGTCTGCTCTTATCAATGTATCTTAATGTATAATTAAGTCTGAAGTTATACATATTACGTAGTTAGATATCATGTATTATATTGAATTGCTCGAGAAATTCGTAGTCTTTTCAAAATTGGAAAATTTCAATAAAAATCATCAATACTGTATTATTTAAGAATATGTCAAAAATGTTGAAATGATCTTATTGCCAGCTTAAATATTCACCTTCAAAAGTCTCATTGCAAAAGCCATTTGAAAGAGATACAAGTCGCCATAAAACAGAGTACAGATTAATTAATAAATTTCTAATTTTGTTCTATGAGCTTTCCAAACAACCTAGTATATTGTTATAAATTAATTTTTGTTTTCAAACCATTGATTTTGTTTTAATTCTTAAATCTTCTCGCAACATCGATCGATTATCAAAAAGTTGTTGGATCCTGTGAACGACAATTTCGAGGTTAGCCACTATCTTGCGTTGTCGAAGTTTTTGCATCGATATCGTCTTTCTCATTCACGGATCCGGTAACCCAGAAAGGTATAAGGTAACGACGGGAGTTGAGAACTCTTTTCGAAAGGGTCAGCTTTCTCTTTTCGAAAGAAAATATTCGAGAGAAACAATCGAGTGTAGATACTTGTGTACCCACATTGGCGCCACAATATTCTATGGAAAACGCGTAAAAGAATACACATTGCGTTAAGACACACTTGAGTATACGTAGAGTACACTTTGAGGTGAGCTATAGAGCTATAGGTTATTCAAATAGCGGCCATATTGCTTTTTCATGAGGAAATGTAGATACATTGTGTATACAAAATTCCCTACACCGTGTTTTCAAAAACTAACGACATATATAATGACAATATTATTATTACTAATATGTGTGATAAATAATAATGTTTAATGGTATTGATACTATAGATTAATTATTTATTAATCGTATATACTATTATCGTGATGGAGATGGGTCGTTTAAATTTGAATTTGTGTGATATCTACTTCGTTTACTTATCAAAGAAGCACTTAAGCAACAGAAAATAAAATCGTATCATTTATTTAATGTTTAACAGGCGTTGCGTATCTGACCTGGAAAGTTCTGATTAACCACAGACACGTTTCGCGCAAACTGGATCCTCCCTTCCGACATATCATCAGCTCTGGTCCCATTTCTCTATATGCATTTGCTTTGCAATAAAGGCAAAGCAACGACGAAGAGAACCGTAAAACCTACCGATAAATTCCTTCTTTAACAAGTCATTCCTGGAAAAGTCGGCCTCGAATGGGACTTCACGCTTGTTCAAACGTTCACGTTTAACCCTTTAGCGCTCGATACCTTCGCCATCTACACCTTAGGTACGGTTCTTGGATTATAACACGATATAATCTTTTCGTTTCCCATATTTTCTAGACCGAATAAAAAATACCTTAATAGGTATATAAAATCATTAATTTTTTTTTTATATTTGTTTATATATATGCATATAGTTATATATTTATTTTTATATTTACATTTTCTTTCCTTTTTAATAAGGTCAAGGATATATGTGGTTACAGTTTATATTTTTCATTGCTTTCTTTCTGAATTTTTAAAAAAATTAATATACAATAAATCAAGTAAATAACACTTGATCACGATTTTTGAGTTGTGACGAATTCAAATAAACATTTAAGATGTATAAGATATATTCTGGTAAAACAAAGATTATTACATGTTTATTCAAGATAGTCGAATATATAATAATATATTCCTTGACCTATTCGAAAATGACACTTGTGCTTCATGGACGGTGGCGCTGGGTTTTGTTTCTATCTCGCTACGTAATCTAGCCACAGCTATGAAAATGCTTACTCGTCCTGTAAGCTTGTGGATGATCAATCGTATACAAACAGTAGAGGCCAGTGAAGCATAATAACGAAGTGACTTCCGTTCATTAATATTTCTTTCGTATCGTGGTCTGGGACTACGTCCCCTGAAATTAAAGGTCCAGATGGTACGAATCCACCCCTGATCTATTTTGAGCTTTCGAGCGATCTACACGACCCTCGCTAACTCCCCCTTGGCAAACTCATTTCACCCATATTGCATTTCATCAATTTGCAGCACTACTCTTATTAATGGCGCAGTTATAACCACGCCATCGACGCGTCTCTGTAGTTTGATTTTCGATTAGACTGCGGATGTTTGTGCATTTATAGGAAATGTTAAAATTCAAAATGCACAGAAAGCATAAAAGATGTAATATTCAAAATGCAATACTTCTGATATTTAGTGAGTGAAACAAATCTCTGTGTAAGTTTTACTTTTGGTTTAGTAGGTTTTCATAAAAAGGAGCCACATTTCCCATTTTTTACAGGAGGACAATTTTGTCAATTAATCTTACGTTACCAAAATTGGTCTATTACTTAATTTTGGAGCTAAACATATATATTTTTCCACCCTCTTTACAGTTGAAGAAACATTACTTTGTATGATATTAAAATATTCCGGATATTAAAATGTTATTTGTCTTAACAATTATGTAAAGCTTCAGATAGACCTAACGGATTTTTTTTATCTTTAGCTATTTTGTATTGAAATATTCCCTTTTACTCGCCCAATGACATTATAATCAACAATTCAACAAAAATGTACTTATCATGTTTTTCTCTTATAATCATCAACATAAATTTACATAAACATCCATAAATCTGACTGATAATTTTAAAATAATATATTTCTAGATTAGTGATATCACGTGCCACATACCCTTTCAGTATCTTAAACATTATTTGGCTAACGAAAAAGATCACATTATGGTACTGGTTTGCGAAACGCGCGTCGATTATTCGACTTGGTTTGAGCTGATGTCCCTTCATCCCAACATCCAGGGCATGTAACGCTTCTACTTATCAATATTAACTCGTCTGTTGGGAGATAGAGTGACGTCAACTCACGAACCCGGTGTCCCGCATGGCAACTGCCAAGGCGTGTTGAGCCAGGACGCAAGGACAGACGCAGCGCATAGCGCACGCGGTGCGTTCACACACATTAATGCGCATACGTATGTTTCCCCAAGCTCGTGTGCACAGCCCTCGTGCTGCGTTTCTTGCTCCGTACTCTCGTGCTCCTTCCACACCTCCCTCCTACTCCCTGTCTTCGACGCCCCCTTTCCTCTCCTGTTCTTTTCTTTACACCTTTTGTAAACTCTTCCTCCTTTTTTCGAACGCGTTTTCTTTCAATTTCATTTCCGCCCGTCTAGTATTTTCTCTTTCCTTTCTTTCGTACAATTTGCATCTTTTTCGTACGCGACTATGTAATTTTCCTATAAAAGCTATAACTACAAGTTATATTAATTAATTATAGGTATTTTAATATAGCTATTTTAATTTGGTATATAGTATAATTTGTTAAAAGAATTTTATATTATTTGTTATTTTCCAATTGAAAATGATTGGTAAAATAGGAAAACTTTATCTTTATTGGTTTAATTAAGGAAATAAAATACAATGCGTTACACAAAACATTTTGAAATTGTGTCACTATAATGAGACATGACTATCATAGCTGTATTGGTAAAATTTGAAACTAATCTGAAAATGTATATTAAAGTTACAAGATATTTACTACAAATACATGTACAATTCATAGAGATTAGTATGGTCTTTAAACAGCATACGAATTTATCAATTAGTAAGTGCAAGTCCTGGTTCCAAATTTTACCAATATAGTTATAGCAATCGTATCTCATTACAGTGCTAATGAGATTTCAAAAAGTTTCATATAAAAGTCTCTTATTCCAAGCTTTCTAGTAGTTATCAGTAACTGTATAGATATATTTAGAAATTTTAGTCCTTCACTATTTTGTCCCCATACCTTTTTTCTCTAGCTTGATCGTGACATCCTTTCCTACATTTACTTGTATCGAAATGAAGCATCATTTTCCCTCGTCCAATTCCTCTCTCCTTTTCTCGTGTATGTACAAACATGTGCACGTGTATACCTTTTCTCTGTTTCCCTCGATGTCGCGTAAGGCCCTGTATTCCGGAATACGTCACTGAACGGTACGCATTATTGGATAAAAGAAACGAAGAAGGTTCATTTTGTCTCGTCTTATTTCTGTGAACGCAGCAGCTGTCTTTTATTTGTCTTCTCTCATACTGACGCGAATCATGATTGCGATTGGGCCACCACTATGGAATGCGTGCAAGCATGTGACAGGAAGCTTTTTAATCTCGTTGGTTGACTGATAAAAATGTCTGCCAGCGACCGATTTATGGATGTCATTGCTAGGTTATGTCACTATAGTGTATTTGATGCTTGGCTTATGACTTTACTTGGTTGACTTCAGTGGGTGAATTTGATAGCTCGATTTCTTGTACTGTTGCTGATAAAAATATTTGAAGTATGATTTCGGAAATAAGAATGAAATATCGTTAATTTTAAATTGTGAACACTTCGGTTTAGGGCCACATTTAGTCCTACTCTCTATGGGGCCATATTCTAAAACTTAACTGTACAATTTAATTAGGCCTAATAATGATGTTGCGCCTAGAGTCTCTGAAAATATAAACGTGGCTCTAAATAGGTCATATAGATAATAATTAGTTTGTTTCCGATTTAAGGAAATATTAAGTATCTTAGTGTTCAGGGTAAACATTTTGATTTAATCAAACATTATAATGGGTGAACTTATAGTAGGTTATAGGTTTCGCAAGAAATATCAATATTCTAACGTTATCTCCATGTTTTCTTCAATCTTCAACTGTAGTCTCCCTAAAAATATTGAGCAGTATAATACACGACCTCCTTTAAAGCCATATTTTTTGCCATTAACAACTTTCGATAACGTCAATATTTATGGAGTTACGAGTTATGTTTCCAATTACATGGGGATCATCCTCTATATACATAGTACATACCTTATTCCTAAACATTTTCTGGGGCTTGTATAGTTTACTCTGAACCACTAAGCGAGACATCAAACATTTATGCGGACATGAACGTAGTATATACACGTGTTTCTTAATTCGATAATTAACACGCATAAGTAGAGTTTGGAAAGGAGAAGAGAGGCCTCAAGGGAGGCAGTGCTAGCAGACTTAATTACTCGGTCGTTAGTACGCTTAAAACAACACACGATAAAATGCCGTGGCACGACCGATGTTATCTCGCTGCTCTAACTATCACCGTGGGCCCCTGTAATTTTCAATCGTTTCATTACGCGCGCAGAGGCCGACGAAGTTCGAAGACCAGTCGAAAAATCCGATACAGGAAGAGTCAGCCATAATTTATGCTCGCGTTTTTTGGCCAGTTACCGACCCACGGACACGAATCGGGCAGCAAGTACCGCAATGCGGTCGGTAACTCGCAGTTTCTGAGGTACACCGCGTTAATACAAGCGAAATTACAGGGTGCCCGCGAGTTCCTTGTACCGAATACCAACAGCGCCACGCTCGATGGTTCTCAGTCGCCTCCAGGCGAGTTATCTATGGCAGTATATAGGACGAGTGGACGTGGAACGAATGAGAACCCGGAAGGCGGATTCCCCGTGCACTTCAAAGGGAAAAACCTGTCTGCGTTGTCGAAACGACCTGCATCCATTCTCAGGCATACCGCTCTTGCCTTCCATCCGACGTATATGGCGTCTGTTTCGTAGCTGGTCCCGTTCGAGGAATTTCATGCCACATAGACGATTAATTTGTCTTATCCAACTATACGTCTAGTGCGTGATATTATTTGACGACAGCTTATCATTTATTTTCCCGACATTCCTCACAGACGTTTTTTCAGAGTGGATAGCTCTTAATCCTATTCGGAGCGGCCCCCTTTTCTTCTTCTTGATTCCGCAAGAATACTGAATGGACAGGGGGTATGTCGGGTATCTGTAGAAACATTATTGAATTTTTAATAAAATACGTTATTATGCAAGTATACTTTTAAAGAATAATGTTTATAATAGTAGGAGCCTCTTGCATAAAGTAATATCTGTAGTCAGATTTTTCAAATCACAAACCAAGTTACCAATTTTCAAGTTACCAATGTTAATATATCATCTGGTATAATAGTGACAAATTTTATAATAGTAAAATAATCATACTAAACGAATAAAATTCTACGAATAAATGTCATCAATCAGCTAATTGTCATATTCGACGTAAAATTGCAAAATTATGAAACTTAACCCTATGCCTATCAATTTTCTAATATTACTAGTTACTAAGTAATAATCGTACTAGGAAACTCAATTCTCCAAGTTTTCATTAGAGGTTCAAGAGAGCAATGTGGATCGTAATTCTTGCATCTCGTGCATCTTCATTCGTGCATGTCTTACGGCATCGAAGAAGAATAATGAGATAGTAGGTTACCTTTGGATGGATCACGCGAACAAAAATTTGTCTGTATAGAAAGGTATCATCGTTCGACGCATCACACGCTTTACTTTTGCATTCACTTATTATAATACGAAGTCAAAGGATATTACGCCATCTGGTATGGTTTCGGCAGTCCGAGCAAGGAACTGTGTAATCTGTGCCGGACAATATCGCCGATTCAGACGAAAAGGGGGGAAAAAGATTCCGGCATAATTTTTCGCGCTTCCCAAGCTACGCGCATGAATGGTAAATTTTTTTTTTCTATCGGGGCAAAAATCTTTATTCTGCGCCTGGGTCTCAGGACCGGCCCAAAAAGAATTTCGTGACCTGTTCCACGAGCATTGCATTCATTTCCATATTCTATGTATTTAGTGTTTACGTCTACTTCGTATCCGGTCGTTGTTCTGAATAGCTGACAAAGCCTAGCAGAGGCTGGCAGAGGCTGGCAAACTGGTAAATGAACTAGACGTTTGATATTGAACTCGCCGTTAACTCTTTTTCATTTGATGCTGCACAATACGCCGTTACGGCAGCGAATAATTGAACAAAGAAAAAATAATATCTCGTTGAAGTTACCGACATGGTAAAACGAGAGGCATATCGAGGTCTATGCTAAAGCTATACACGGAGACGCGAACAAAGTGAGCCATTAGAACTCGTTCTTACAAAATGAGCTAAATTCTATCAACTTAACCATATCAACATAACAAATGTAGCTTTTTATTTAACAAACAGGTTAAACTAAAGAGAAGTAAAAAGTCAGACACTTTTCTAAATCTCTACTTTATTTTAAATAATATATGAGCATAAATCTAGTTATCTATAGCTATGACTAGGCATAGTATAACCTCATTGTTGTGTGCTTGTTATTGTTAAGTTTTGGAATTACGATAATTATTTTAGTCACAACTCAACAACGCCCTCTATTAGTATAGATTAAGCAATATTGATTATTAATGAGGTTCGGTTTGATTGCCTAGTAAACAGCTTTATTTATCGATAAAGTGGCAAAGGAACCGAAATGATTTGGATCGACTTTGTTACATTTAAATTCGGGGTGTAAAGAAATGGGTATCAACTTTAAGCGATCTGGTTTTTGTTGTTCCCTCGCGTTTCGAGAGTCGATCGGTTCTGAGAAGGCAACGGCGAAACCGCGAGGCCTTGCAGAGACTTATATTCCGGATCCCTTCCTCTCGTTTCTTCGTCTTTCTCGCGTCTTCTCTTCTCTTCCGTGTCCCCGGCCACCTCTTCGATTCCTTCGTACTTCTCCTCATCACTCTCCTCCCGGTTCATTTGTTTCTCTTGGTGCGCCTCCTTCTCTCTCTTAATTTCGCTCTTTGAGAACACAACGAGTCCTGGTTAAGGCCGATTCACACTGAATTAAGTCAAAACAATGCGGGGAATTCGAATAATCATTATGGACTCTGCGTTTCAATGACTCGTTTAGTATGATATTTCTTCGACGAGTGAGTTCTTCAAGAGTCGTGTTTATGGTTGTTTCTTATATTCTTTATCTGGAATTTGCGTTGAACTCGTCTCAAGACGACCTCGCCCCCTGTCATGGTTACGTTCAGGAAATTATTAGCGTCCTTTTTGTCAATATTAAAAGTAATTTTACACATATTAGATTGTTTGTGAGAAATGAAATTGCAAATTTGAAGCGATTCTCGTTAAAATTGCACGAAATTATAGGTGAAACCGTGCCACCATTTCGATCAAATCTGACGTAATATAATGCGTTAGCTCTGAGTGACAGTGGTATTAAATTGTTCGCAGCTGCCTATGAATCGTAGCTTAAGGTATTCTTCACGAGAAGGTGGGACAATTTGTAAATATTTTCCTCAAGCTATTGCATTTTTAGTGGCTCAAGAATTTTTAGGGATGATTCTGTTGATACTACTGCATCCTAACCTTGATGTATCATGTACAGGATATTCTGTTAACATTTTAACAAAACAATATTTTAGAAATGGTTGAAAACATTACTAATTAATTATGCACTTAAGAAATGTGATTTTTATATTCATATTATATCGCTTCAAATTTTGATTTTATCGCTGCAACACTATGTACCTGGTCCTAAAGAGAAATCAAGTAAGTTCGAACTTGATCGTGGGCGAAGGTATGCTACAGAGGACTGTACACTCTGTTCAACGGCCTGAAAAATTTTCTACCGGCCCATCTCTTGCATAATACGTGGGACACCCATGAAGACGGCTCCACGTTATTACGTGTTTATGGTGTACAGCGTCGATGAACGCGATTACTTTCTGGCACCTCTGAAAATTATAAAATTCTTAAATAGATGAAAACACTAGGTATTTACATCAATTTTACCATAACCGTTATTTATTATCCATATATTATGTCTTCGTTACTAACTTCTTCCATGAAGACATCCATGAAGACAGACATTAACTCTACTACGGTTTGTTTTCATAGCAACCATCCAGATAGATCTTTATTCATCAAAAAACTTAATAACAAGAACATAACCTGAAACGAAGTGTAGGTCATAAACTCGTACTCTATATAAAAGTACAGCATATTTACAAAAAGAAAAAGAAAAATGTATATGTATATACACACACACATATATATATATATATATATATACATGTACGTATTGGTAGACGTTGTTCCAGCCAAACTCCACGGTGGGAAAGTATTCGCGAACAACGATGCAGACGCACCCTGAGGCGTGCACAGAGCGAGAGGTATTCACCAGAATTAAAGTACGTTCTCACAAGCAATGCGTCTCTCTTTTGTTTTGAAAACATTGCCTTGCACTTTCCTCATTTACCGTAACATCTCATAACGAAATCACAGCGACCTCAAGGTCGTCGTAAATGTCATACAATTTTGCTTTATTAGAAGTCAGCTTTAAGCCATTGACTAACTTTTTATTAATTTTCACTTTCTAGATCCTAAACTCGTCGTTCCTATGGTAACATGTCACGTCCAATCCTCACACTTTACACCGTGTTCTTACACGTGTGTTCGACTGTCCAACAGTGTTCTTTATGTCTGACCACTTCCTCCGAGTCACAATGGTAGACGCAGTTTTATGAGTATTAAAAGATGCACGAGCTGTTTCTTGCGAGTAACACCTGTATTTGTACTGCACCAATGGGCTGAAGAGTAAAAGAACAGTAGTTAAATTGTACATTTCCTTATGGGCCAGTAATTATCGTTCAAAATGTTCTCGTTTGATACATTTCATTTGATACATGGAAACTTAAACTTTAACATATATAAGTCAGTTGACCACATATCTACGAATGTACGAATTATAGATGACAATGTTTCTATTATCAAACATTATGTTAGAAAATTTGTATTTCAAATATAATAGCGCGCATGATTTTTAAACGGATACCCGGTACGCACAAGGGATATTCTTCCGCAAAACGGTTACATAACTATAATACATCTAGACGGTAGCCCTGGTAATTCTCTCGGGGACTGGAAAACGATCAGTAGTCGGCGTAAAACAAGGACATCCTTGTTCCGAACGTGACTTCGAGATTACTCGGTAGTGATTCTCCATGCTTTCCTTCGTTTTGCATGACAACTGTCTTTGCATAACAGGGAGTTTTCCATCCATGAAGAAGGAATTAAGGAAGTGTCTACTGCATTGAAATTCGAAATATATCATTTAAAATTCAAATTTTTGAGATTTAATTAAATAACCGTTAAATTTATTTGAAGAAGGATATATATATATATCCTCTGTTCCAAGGTCGATATGGCACCTTTTTTTATCCTTTTTATCATATTCAAGCAATTTTTTTTACTACACATGTATGCTATCCTTATAGAAGAAATCGTTCATTAAGTATCATTCATAAGTGTATGACGTAGTATGTGGTGCGTCAAATCACAAATTCCATCTATCCTCAGTGTGTATGACGTCAAATTATAAGTAACTCATTTTCATGTACATACTCATGTCATAGACACCATTTGTTCTAGCGCAAATTTAAGAACTGTCATCTCTTATCGTCATGAATATCAATACATGTCTACTCGATGTAGTATACTTTCTCGTTTAACACGTTCACGCTGGCGCTGCTATTTGTGTTTCTCGCCGTGGGGCGGCGCTCGTATTCATGTTCACAATAAATTTATAATATTGAATTGTTATGTTTTTAAATAAATCCTACTTTCTTCAATTAATATACGTTAAATTTCTATTATTTAAATTTTCAACTGTATGGCAATTTTTTCTAGTTACTAAACGAACTACATTTTTGGTGGTACGTACCGTCTGATGGAACATTCAAGTGTGAGCCACCGGTGGTGCACGCCGCCTGATAGGGAACTTAAGCGTGAACCACCGGTGGTACGCCCGGCGTAACGTGTTAATGTCTCGTGTTTGACAAACTCAAATTTGAGCGTATGTATGTATATACACCCAATCTGGTATATATGTACTTGGTGAATTTTCAAACTTAATTTTTTTCGAAATAAAAGTCGAATAAATAAAAGTTATTTTAGATTTCCGACATATTTTAATACATAGAATATGCTTCTGTCGATTATTCAGTCCTGCTCAGGCCGGAATTAGCCAAATTCAAATATACATACATGACAAATTAGTAAACTTACCTTTTTGAAGTATATTATCGTGTTATTCTACATATTTCACTTATTTTTGTGTGTAAAATAACCTTCTGCCCTATTGTACCACGTATTGCTTCGTACCTTGTATATCTATATTCCAATCTTTTATCT
Organism: Bombus bifarius; assembly: GCF_011952205.1. Lineage (NCBI taxonomy): Eukaryota > Metazoa > Arthropoda > Insecta > Hymenoptera > Apidae > Bombus > Bombus bifarius. Next base: position 1,929,617 of record NW_022884487.1, read on the forward strand.
TTCGGCCTCTACATACATCTATACATTAATGCCAAAATAAGGAAGGGTTTAACGAGAGAGCTTTCATCACAGCATCCACCATTCGATTATTTTTTTCCATAGGCCTGAATGAGTGTACGGGCGATGGAGGGCATATGTAGCTAAGAACGCACACAAGGTGATATAAGCGCACACATACTGGGACACATATAGGGACGGTCGTCATTTGATTGCGCCCTCAGTGTACCATCTCCTCGTCCCGTGACTCTCCTGTCCTTCCCTACCCTCGTCGAGCAACTGCGACCGTATCTTTCCCCACTACGTTGCCAACAGCCCAGCACGAGAGCACGTTAGGGAGTAGGGAGTAGGGATCGTCCTCATGCGCAAGCCGCCGACAATCTAGCCGGTACCTTTAGTTCAAATCTAAACGGTGACAGGTCGAGACGCCCGCGTGACTGTGCTCGATTTTGGGCGCGCGTCGCGACAAGACAAAAACCCGTAACGAATCTCGCTAAGTTTTGCATAATGGATAACCAGGCTGAAGGAGACTCGAGAATCGACCGATGAGAAAGAAACGCGCGTTCGATCGACAAGGACCGTATGTGCAAGGCTTCTGGAATCGTTTTTGTTTTTCGGCTCCAACGATCGTTTCCGTTCTCTCCGTGTCGTGCTTTTTTCCTCTCCTGGACCTAGCTGCCTTGGCGACAACGCTTTTTTCCCCTCGCTGCATTCGAGTAAACGCTCATTGCATTGTCGCGACGCGTGCGCCCAAACATTCTCTTTTCTATTTAACTAAAGACTCTGTGAGGAATTACGTTCTTTTTCACCGTCGTTCGTCGATAGTTCTCACGTGTCGATAAATCTGGTTTAACAAGATACAATAAGTATTGTTATACAATAAATTATACAATAAGTACGTCACATCGCTGGTGAATAAATACGGAACTAAAAGAAAGAAGTGTATTGTTACTTTATGAAAATTAGACAAAAGGAAAGAGAGAAAGATAGTGCGTGTAATCAAGACGAAGCGAGATAGAGAGACATACGAAGTTCTTATGTTTTCGCAGGTCTCGTGGGAATTGCTCGCGCTGATCTTTATGTATTGTAAATAGCAACGAGTCGTGAACGACTGGTAGACAAAGTTCTATCAGATATTGAAAAAGCGATCGAACATGCCTTTCGCGTTAAAAATCGAACTGATTTAGTGGGGGGCCAGGGGTTCAATATTTATCAGAGGTACACAAAATATTAACGATTTATTAACGAAGAGTTTTGACGATGGTTTGTGTTGTCGGTACTGTGGGTAGTACGTAAAGTACTGAAGGAAAGATAGAAAGGGAGATAGTATCGTCGAGAGGCTGTGGAGTTCGAGTTTTCGGGACTGGATCCGTCGAAAACCATTCAGAACCCTCTGACCGCGAGTTTTCTTGGAAGACTTTCCGTGAGGATGGATGTAGTGTCGAGTAGACTGCTATTGCCAGCGAAGGCCGTGGATATTGCTACCTACCACTCATCTTTTTACTCTCCGCCACCCACCGAAGCGTAAGTAACATATCATGTGCACATCAGTCTTTCTTCAGTGATTTACACGAACACATCATCCATCTTGATCGCATGGTTGATTATCGTTATACTTTAATATAACATTTCCTGGGATAATTCTGTAATTTTTAGTTGGACATTGTATTCAATTTCTTTAGCGGTTATCTTTGATGATTATCATCCCTCCCGAATAAATTAATGAAAACGTAAGGCGTTTTGACATACAAACTATATACTTTTTTGATATATTACAAAAAGCCTTTGATCAAATACAATTAATATTAGATTAATTAAGAATGAATACTTTATAATGCTCAAATATTCCGAAATGACATTATATTATTTGACAAATTTTAGTATTTTTGTTAATTTGGTATTATTACGCGTGGCTGGACATTTTTTACTAAGAGTTGAGGTAGGTAATCAGAAAATGTGATTCTTCGACAACGTGCTGTCTTGAGTTTAATAGCTATCCAGATTTTACTGCAATGTTATCTGCTTATTTAAATTCTCACCGGTCCTCGACTTTATCTCGTGCAAACTGTCAGCGCAACTAGACTCGATATTCAGGCGTTTTATCAAAACAAACGCATACAGCCAGTCTCTGGCTGGAAACGTGGAACATGTAATAAACATTCGAAAAATCTCGCTGCGGAACAACGGAAGTCTCCATGTTAGCGTCGGTATCAAAGGATGCGGCCTTATCTCAGGATAGATTACAATGTCGCTGTACATGTGTGTTCACTCTCTCGACTGTGCTTCAAATAATGTTTATATTTACGTTTATAAAAACTACTATAAGATCAATAATCAAAGAAAAATTACTAGAAATTAATAATTGAAAACAAAATAAGTGAATAATTCTGGAAATAATAAATTAAGGTTGGAACATAATGATTAAATCGAGAATGTTTATGTATTTATGAGAAATAAAAGACAAAATGTATGCAAAAATGTATAAGATATTCAGAGTAATATTTTTGTTATAATATTTAGGTTATAAATACAAGCCACTACTCAGGGTCCATTTTTTAATTTATTTTTATAAAAATATGTATCTGCATAAACATTCACACTCTAATTCTCTCACAGTCTGAGATATTCGTTATTTCTCTTTACTGAAAAAGTGAAACTTTGTACAGTTTAAACTTTGGCACGAATCTACCTAACCTCAAACTATTTTCGAAATTAAAAAGTCAAATCTATTACCTTGAATATGACAAAGAATAAAAATCGTTTAAAATGAAGTTTTTGGGAAATCTTTTTGAAGAATAATAGAGCGTCTTTAAAAAATTTTTTCGTGGATTCACATCAACAGTTGTTCCATCCATGATTACGAATGCGTTAGAGAAGACAGACGGACGGCATTTTCGAAAAGTCACCCAGTAGGTTGAGAATGCCGAATAGCTTGGACGGGGGGAAGGGGGGAAGAGACAAACAGAGAGAGGCAGCCCGAAAGGAAAAGCATCAGGCATGCTGGAAGGAACCTCCGGCTATCCCTCGTGTTGTTACCTAGCAGATATCCCACTTTAGGCTGGTTTATCGCTCGAAGCCAGAGGGAAAAAGACCAGGGTTCTGTACTGGGGCCCAGGGTCTGCTTTCGTGAAAACGCGCGAGCGCGCATACAGGTCTACAGCCGGAGCGACTTGTTCTCGGCTAAAGGAGATTTAAACCCGGTTTCAGATCGAACCCGTTGAGAATTCTCCAGTCGTTTATTTCGTTTGTTGACGAACGGGTTTGAGTCTTCGTCCTTTAACCGATGGTCCAGCGTATTATCCATTTTCTGAACTGGCATAATAGCCAACCCTGACCGCCTTTCGATACGTGTTCCTCATTGTTCCCATGTTAAATAAGCTGATGATTTGCTAATTTTTCCACTAAATACTTTTTTTAACTAAAAATCTTCTAACAATAACATTTTGGCACTAAGATTACACTTCATGCCATAATAAAATGGTAAAGAAAAAAGAAGAAAGAACAGTTTGCTTGATGCAAAGAATTCAATATCTGGGCTCCGATGCACGGCACGAAATGTGGGCTGAGAAAAGAAAAGTAAAAAAGCCACGAAATTGAAGAAGTATATCTGGTAAATCAAGATTCCAGACCCGTTGAAAACGCGAAATCACGTTTGGCAAAAGGAAGAAGGAAAGAATAGAAAGAAAGAGCCGAGGTGATCGAAGGATGAGAGACAAGGCACAAAGGTTCGTTGAATTTTGAAAAGTTCGCACTTGGGCGCCATCCTGGGAAGGGAAGGATCACGTCAAAAACGTGAAACGCGGAAATTATGAGTTACAACGAGGAGAACATCATACTAGACCCAAGACACGTGATTACTTCGTGAATGATCCGCTGTGCGCGCTGCTTGGTGATGGAGTGGGGACGAAACAGAGAGATAGGTACACAGATATATCTGTTCAGAGAGAAGGACATGCGGTTTGGGTCAACGGGAGATTGCCAAAGTTGAGACGAATCCACGTGTAGGTTGTACGAGATAAACGGAACGTGTTTCAGCTGTAACTTTTGTCCGGAAACCGACTCAAGGCGTTTCATGGAAATCCGTCGTCTGATCTTAGACACTGTTTTATTCTCTTTCTGGAGGCAGCAGGATGCTACTTGCACAGGCAGAATAGGACAGGAAACGCGTGATTGGGTTTCTTAGCAATGTCTTGAATTTATGGATTGCTAAGAAACTACAATGCTAGAGGAAAGCTTGCGAAAGCGTTTAAATTAGGAAAAGATACCATGTTTCATGATTTATATTGATTGATAAGCAATATAGTCATAATAGTACAACAAACTAATGGTATGTAATTGTATTAATGATATAGATCGAATATTGTTATCGAGAATTATAACGAATTTGAACAGATAAAGATAGATTTGTTTTTATCGCTCCGCTTTCGTCGCGTGTGGTACTTCCTAAAAAAACGAATCTACCGACGCGTGAGGTTACCTCGGTGCAACCAGGGTGCATAGTAAACTTAGAATACGATCCTCGCAGATCGATCTAATTTTAGATGAGATTCAAGCGGGTTTTACGACAACGAATTCCTAGAATTCGTGACAGCGTCTCGGGTACCTCGTATCTGTGCATAAAATCTCCGCTAGATCGCGCCGGTGGTCATTTAAATTCGTAACGGAGGAGTGTTCTTTTAGATGACAATTAAATAACCGTTTAAGCAGCTGTGCTTCTTTTTAAAGCTTCTGGCGGACAATATTGTAAGGCAACGACATAAGAAATATGTATAACAAGAAAAAGATAGAGGAAGACAATGAAAAAAAGGAAAGAGGGAGATGGAAAGAGATCTGAAAAGATGTCAAGTAACAAATTTCTCGAAGGGATTCCAGTTCTGCTGACGAGATTCGCGACTGGGCCTCTTGAGGAAGTCCCCCCAGAAGAAAGAACAATTTTTTCTCCGTCTCTCTCTCTCTCTCTCTCTCTCGCACTCTCTCACTCTTTCTCTCTCTCTCTTTTCTGCCTACAGCCCGTTCTCTTCTCCTCATTCGTATCATTATTTTCGATGTTGGGTTTGGTACACTCGTTCAAGGGTCGACGTCGTCGTCGATCGTCAGGAGGGCATACACACAAGAGCGAGCCTGATTTCCAGCATCTGCTCCAGTCAAGAAAGACCGCAGTCTGGAACGACTTTGGCCTAGCAAAGGCTTTTGCATGCGCGCCTTCTCGTCTGTGACGCGACGCCTTCTTATATTCTATTGAGTCTTCCAAAAGCACCGGAGCATATGTTTTCGAATTGTTCTCAACCGAGGGACGGCCAAATGATAGACTGACGCCGCTTTCGTTCACCCGGTGACATGATGAATTCTAATGATCTCCTCTTGCCCTCGAATATTCCCTTCAATCATTGTGCCGCCGTTTTATTTTAATTTTTCCTTTATTAATGCCTGTCTGTCTATATTACATCATATGCATTTCTCATTCGATTCGATGATCCATTCGACTACGCGTTAGGTTATGCGTTTAGGCTTTTGATTGAATTGGAATCGTGACTCGGTTGGTTAGATTAGTTTATACAGATATAAAAGCGTAGGAATCATTTCTTAAAATATTACTTTAAAATCATATAACAGATTTGATATTTAAATAAATGTAAAAATCTATAATTTTGAGTTACGTTTGTATTATGTCACAAACTTCCTACGTCATAAAGGGAAAGAATTTCACTCAAATATTAATAAATCATAAATTACTCGATGTTCATTCCGAGCTAGCACTATCGGTCGATAATCAAGTCTAGACTCGAAAGTTTACCGCGTACCGCGTGGTCAGTTCCACGCGCGTCAGGGTCGATCTTTCGACTCGATACAGTGGCGTAGAGTTGGCTCGGGGTAGATAAAATCGAGATTCGTGCTCCGGCTCTCTAATACTCTAATCAGTCGGCATTAGCAAGGTGCGCATGGATCAACCATGAGGTTGATTCTTCGCGATGTGCAGCCTCGATTCCCACGGTGGAATTAAAGATTCACGAGGAGAAAATACCCATCGCACTTGTCATGGGAACGAGCACCGGGTGGCTCGTTGCTCGATTTACAATTGGTTGTTGTACACGGGGTAAGGCGTGTGGTGGTGCACGACGCGCACCTCCCGAGCCGAGGGGGATGAAGCTCGCTACTGAGGGGATTTCCCCCTTTTTTCTTTTCTCTCTCTTTCATTTTTTCTTCTTTTTTCTCTCCTTTTTTTTAATACCAATACACCTCTAGGGGCACGAGAATTTCTCTCGCCTATCTTGCTATAGCGCATGCTTTTGAACTAAAAGTGACATATGCGCGTTTCGGGGTTAGCTTAGTCGGTCATATCCCGAGAAGGATGTTAATGAAATGATATATTGTTAATTATGGGTGCATTTGTGTCATTGAATTACTATTTTGTATTATGCATCTTCACAATTTTTAAACTAAGAATTTTGTAAATTGAGAATCTAAATTTTGAATACTGAACATTTTTAATTCTAGAAACTGAAAATTTTTTAATTTTTGGAACTGAAAATTTAATTTAGAATGTAATCAATCAACGTGGAATCTCTCATCCGCAATAGATCGAAATTTTCTAGTTTAATTGTAGAATCTTCAGCTACTAACCTAACCTGGATACATCGGCCTCAAATGCAAAAAAGCATCGACATTATTCGAGGAATAAGACAGGAAACAGAGGGAAGACTAAAAATCCGTGTGTTCGATTGACGATTTAGTTACAGTGAAGCTCTTTGACGCGTTCGAACACGTGCATCTTCATATACACGTGCATTCACATGTATGCGTCATAGGAGCGGGTGCGCATGCTCGGGGAGAGTTCTATTGGGGGGAAGTTTGGCAATGCGAGGGCATCAAGGCAGGTGGTAGCCAGATGTCTCTCATAAGGACTTCTACCCTGATGTCGTTGCCTGCCTCGTTTGATCTTATATACATACGTACATACATGTACACGAATATTTACGTGAGTATGTGTTAGGTATATACCTATCCATGCACCCTATGCGCGGGGAACGTGTTCGAACCCGAACAAATTCGAATATACATATATATATCTGGCTCTCTTTCACGGAATGAATCGTACAAGTATGTATGTACTAGCTTTCTGACTTGTTTCGAGATTCATTTATATAAGAGCGTGTGTGGTCCGTCGGTAAAGTTCAAATACAAAGTTTAGGAGAAAATTTGACAACATTCTGCCGCGTCTAATTGGAACGGAAGTTTTATCTCTTTACGATGGAATTTTTATTATAAGCTTAGGAACCAAATACATAACAGGCTGTTTCGTTGAAACAGCTATCTTTGTTACTCCTTTTGGCGAACACAAGGTGGCGGGTCGAGCGCCGTGTACGGGTCGAGCTGTCATTAATCCATACTTTCAAAACGTGTTGCCAAGTAGTACAAGCTATCATTGGGCTCGCCATCAGTGGAACAATCGCAGGTGTATTCGTACGATTTCTCATTCGCTTTCTAATTCGTCAGCTATCACAAAATTTGATATTTCTAAATAGTCTAACCTGACATTAGGAATCAAGTTTCTCGATCGTCGTCTATATGGTTTATCTTGATAAAGGATTGGAACTTCGTTAGTTTCCTTTTTCTACCAATTATTCTGTTGGAATTTCTCCGACCGGTTCGCGAAGGAACGAAGATTCCGAAACGCGTTGACCTTGATCTTGACTCGTCTTCCTCATCCTCCTCGCTTATGGTCGTCCTCATTCAATCTTTTTTCGTCTTATCACCTTGTCGTGCTCGAGACAGATTCCCTTAATGCCATTCATGAATCAAGCAACCACAAGTCGTGCCTAGATGCCGATTGAAAGTGTACTGTACATGGTTCATTGAATAACTCGCCACAGCGCCGACGTAACAACTTCGTGACATCGAATCCTTGATTATCCACGGATTACACAGTATTTTCTACCGTTTGAGAATTCTTCATGAATCATCGTAGTACTACGTTTTATAGATAGTTACTTAGCAACTAATATTTCTCATGACGCATGGTATTAAATTCTTCGTCCTTTAATATCAAAATTGAATTAATTCGACCAAACAAACCAAATAAAGAACTCTGTAATACGGGGCAGGGATAGTCTCAAATCTCTCTATCAAAAAAATTATTATTAACAAAAATTATCTAATTTTTACTATACGTTCCGAAGCAAAAAATAAATATACTATCGCATAAAGTTACGCAAAACCAACGATGACCAATACTAGGATTAAAATAATATATTTCATAATATAAGTAATATAAGAATGTGTACAAGGAAGAGGAACAGTGAAAATCGTAAGATGGCGGTAAAAGTAGAGTACGGTCCCAACAGGCAATTTGTCATGATCACCTGTCCCGCTGATGATAGAACAGCGCGCTCATAGGATCCCGTAAGACGGCGCACCGGTCTACTTGGAAATTCCGCATATTTTACCAGGGCGTTCCCTTTCATCGGTGGCTCCGCGGCACGAGAGGCTTTTTAAACGCACAAATTGAGGAACGCGCGAGTACATCATGTGTTGGTCGGCCTGTGTGGCGAGGGGGTGGGTCGTGGGGGTAGCAGCTGACGGCCAGGGACCAATGGATCCCTTGCACCTGGTCTGTAACTTTGGAAAATCGACGACAGAATCAATTGTGCCGGCAACCGCGTCGCACGCGACCAAATGGGGCCCCGGATGATAACGGTTGCATTGACCCTTACTCTTGACCCGTTACCCACGGAGGAGCGGTGCGCTCTCCAGATAACACTTTTCGAATTTGTCCGCTTGAGGGATAGCATCCGGTGCGTCAATTTACTAAGGATCAAGCAGTTTAATAGATAATACATAAAAGTTTATATTAGCTGCAATTTATAATATAAACATTTTGATTGTAGATCACTTTATGCTATAAAGTGTATATATAATATTATTGAAATATGTAAGAAGGTATACATTACATACTGCTTTTAGCAAGGGATTTAAAGTTTGCATATTATAATGACAGGTACATTGTGGAAATCTAAAATAATTTCCATAATTTAAAAGACAAGAGATTTGAGATACAGAAGAGATTTATATTATAATGCTATAAATATTTTAATTTCTTCAAATTTCATTGTAGAATGTATAGAGGTATAGTACCGAAACAGATATTCAATTTTTTAAGTTTCTTTCCATAATCAAATATTAAGAAGTAGAATCTAATAATATAAGATAAAGTGGCTGAACATTTTGAATGAAATGTTGCCTTAACACATAGTTGGCCCTTAATTGGTTAACGAGTCACGCAGCGTCTAAGTTGAGTTTATATAATGCCGTGCGGAGGGAAGAGATATGTAATCTTGCGTAAAAGAGAAAAATTATCTGAGATTAACCACTTTTACTACAGCACTGTGGGTGCTATATAATGTACTGCTGTCATAAAGAATATGTGAACTGCGTAAAATATTGTAAAAGTAACAATATGTTGAGTGGCTATAATTACTTTTAGTATTTATATAGTGAGCGCTTCTGATTGGTTACAGTCAATCACAATAATCACAATAATAGTTAAATATAGCCATCTGTATTATCAAAAAGGTTAAAAGGATTATTACGATAAAAAATTCTATTCGTAAATATCTCCTAGAATGTAAATGAGGTAGAATTGACTATTAGACTATTAAAAGAACTTTTTTCTAAAGAATTTCGAAATGAAACGTGTAGCTCTTTGGAAGAACAATAATCCGAACGTTGACCTCTCCAGTTTGGTACACAATCCTCCATTATCGCTGCAGTAGGTCCGCCATCTACAAACGTATATCTGTCATGATATTTTCAGAACGTTACATTATGCATACCTTTTTTTCATATCTCTCCAAGCTTTGATACGTTTCTCGACCAGGCGATATGATCTCGGAAGGATACGTACAAAACGAGGCAAAGAGGCGTTATAGGTCTGCTGTCTGGCTTTTTCCGACGAACCATGACCATGGGACACACAAATAGTGGACATTACTTGGGAAGGGACATCGGCTGGTTCGCGCAATAACCTTATTGTTGCGTGACGAGCAACAGGCGGACGGAAGGAAGGAAGGAAGGAAGGTGAAAGAAAGAAAAAGGAAGATTGCTAGCCTTAGGGCTGCTCGTTGCAAACGATGGGGTAAAAGAGGGGGGACGAGAATACGGCAGACAACTCGCAAGGAAGTGGTCAAAAAGAGGGGAAAGTTCGGAACTTCGGCAGATGTCCATAGTCGCGGTGTGCGTAGCCACGATGGGTTTCTTTTTTCTCTCGCTTTCTCACGAGACGCTCGATTTTCGTCGTGAAACTCGAAAATTCGAAGAGGGGGAAATGAACGTGTAATCGCGTATCCACGATGCAATATCGTTCAGTGAATAGCTTCGTTAACCCTCTTCTTACCGCGTTCTGTTGGGTCAATAGGTATTTATTATCTGAAATTCACCAAGATTTACCTCGTTGCCTTGGTAACACCTTGTTTCTTTGACGAACCGATCGATGTAATGAAAAATACACTAAGTTGGAATGATATTTACCGTTAGTCGGTATCTGTCACAAACATGATTTGTGGACAATAAAATATTGTTGGGTGTAAATGATTTAATATTTGCTAAATTCTTAAGTACTGAATAGTTTTTTTGCCCTCTATACCTAACAAGTAATTTCATAAATCTTATATGGTTAGAATAGTCTTAGAATAGTCTTCTGTAGTTGGAAGTAAATATTGAAATTAAAAGTATTCTCTATCTTAAGATTCAATATCCGCTAACAAAAACGATAATTTTCCATAATATTCTTGTTAGGTATTATTGATGCTAATAATTAACCAAATGAGTAAAACTTTTAAATCTACATATCTTAAGATTAGGAAACAACACATGTGAAAGCATAAATCTTAATGAAGATTAATACCAGATAATAGTTATCGAATTTCATTGGAATAATTGTCATTAAGATCATACAGACCACTTTAGTCATATAGCGTCCGAAGTCCTAGACAAAGGGGACAGCTGTGGCACAGCACCTGCTTGTGTCGCCACCTTTCAAGTAAACGCTAAGTGTGAGAGCTTGTTCATTCATTTCGCCTCGCAACTACGGCACGGCGCTTTCTTGTCGCCGAGGTTAAACCAGCCGATTGGAAATTTTGACCGGACGTCCTCGACCTCCGACAGTAGTTTCGCATGCTGATTTGGGGAGAGAAGGGAGCTTAGCAACCGATACGTTCAATTCGCTTGACAGCTAAACTTGAAAGAAACGGGGGGAGGAGAGGTGGGTTTGACTCTTGTATTCTCAATTCGTGCGAATTTCTAAAACAAAACATTTCTACATAAAAATGTATCATTACAAATGTATTGAGGTAGAATTATTCATTAGAGTTTACCGAAGTTAAAATATTGCCAGTCTTCTGTTTAATTTGTTTCATCAAAATAATCTGAGGTTTCTTGAAGAATTGAACTAATATTATTAGTAAAATCTTACAAATTACAAGTTATAAATTACGAGTGCTAATATTATTGTGCATACCAGTAACAAATTTGACAATAAAACAAGTGTTGTTTTACACAGATCAATTCTACAAATTATAAGACAGTTGATAGTACTACTCGATGTGAAATTTTGACGCTATATAGTAGATGTCTATAACCTACAATTTGGCACTTGCTAATATTACTAATGATATTATTAGTTGGTAAATTATCATACAATGAAACCCACTTAATTTTCCTTCTTTGTTTTTTAATTTTTCTTTGCATCATAATTTGAGTATCCTGTAGAAGTTTTAGCGGTTAGGTCAGGAAATTACAATTACCCTTTTGACCAAACAGGAAGTGAGAAGCACCGAGGTAAGAGGATAGGAAGATATAAAATCCGACGTGATCCGCTAGCGTATTACCCTTCTCTTTCCTGTGTCACCACTACTTATTCCTATCTTCCTTTTGCGTTCTCATTCGCACCCTGTCCTCTCGCGTGTTCCCTTCGAATTTTGCTCTCTCTTTCTCTCTCTTTCTCTGTGTTCCCTCTCTATCACCCCATTTACTCCACGTATGGAGTTAGTGTCCTAAATTGATTAATGAGTGTCTCGGTTGAGTCGTTTCGCTTGTCCCTTGTTTCCACCGCGAGTGTCACGTGTTAGGTAAAATCGTGATGATTTTATCAGTTATTCTTCGCCTGTCCACGTGCCCTTTCTTCGACTTATCGCTCCCGCATCTTTTTTCAGCATTCCGTCTGCTTCCGTTTCCTTTTTTTTTACACTATTTTTGACCATTTTATCTACCAATCTTTTTACCAAAATTCCACATTTGGATTACATAAATAAAATAAAGATAGAAATGGAAAGAAACAGATTTTACAATTAATTAGGATCGACTACAAAAATTAAAATAGTATAGTTATCAGTGCCATCAAATTTTAAGTACTCAGTTTCGTCACTATATTACATATGCTTCGTGCTTGATTGCTTTACAAGTTAAATCAATTTGATGGTATCTCGAACGATGACCGATCTCATCCTACATCGTTTTTCGCAATCGTCATCAATAAAAAAACGTTAGATGTCTGTTCCGTATAAATATTCATGACAGCGGTCATTTTTGTAATTTATTCGCGATACTTTCGACGTGGTGAGGCGTGAAGGGAATCACACCACCACCATTCAGGGTTAACAAACATCGTACGTTCGCACAGTGCTGATTCTTTCTATCTATATAACCTCTCTCGGCTATCGCACCGTGGTGTACATATACATACATATGTATATACGATGTGCGCACATATTTTCGCGGATCGTGAGAATGCCGGAGGAAGTCCTGCGTCTAGCCACGTGTCTCGGGATTTAAACTCAAGGATATCCGCGACCGTTAGAACTTCCACGAAGACGAAAGCCTTTACATAACGCGAGTGAAAAAAAAGGAGGAGGAACGGATACCGATCGTCTCCGACTGTGTATTTGCGATTCCCAGCGATATTTCTGTCCTTTTTTTTCGCGCGTCACGACTAAGTAGGTAGTAAAGAGTTGGTCGCGAAAGCTGGACCAAGAGACATCGGAACGTGGCAAAATATAGTGTGTTCTCTTTTTTAGCAGTCTTCTTGTCTCCTTCTTCTGTTTATTCTATCTCATTCGCTAATTTATTCTTTCTTCCCCATTCTGAACATTTTTTCTCTGATGGTATGAATTTTTTGATAAATTGAATAATGATAGTTATTCACATTTTTGTTCTTTTGGCATATTTTGTTTATTAAAGTATTTTTATAATTGTGTGTTGTGGAAAAATAATTCATGTGTTTCGTACATTTATGACGTGTTGGTTCACACGTGACGAGGTGTATCAAGTGCACGTGGTTCGCACCGTCTCCTCCATTCTTACTTTCAAATTTGAATGAAGCCCAGTCGAATACCGGACAGACGTTCCACCATTCTGCGCACGTTCTGCCTCCGCTCCAGACTCTCGTTTAGTCATACAAAGTAGAAAGTGAAAAGGAGGATGCAGAAAAATGCGATTTGTGCATTCCATTCTTGTATTCTGAGGATTTGTTTTCATGGAAATTCTACTGCACCCGAAAAAAGGGTTGTTCAATTGTTCTATGTGATTGTTATTGTAACTGCGCATGCGCACAAGGAATATTATTCTATTATAATATATAACATTTTACCCATGTATACATTTAAATATATTTTATGTCTAATATTAGTTGTGTTTTTTAACATTGTTAATAGCTATTTTTCGTAGAAATGACATTTAGGAGTCTGTCAACTTACGAATTCAAATATGGCTGGTATCAGCTTGACTGTGTATCTAGCAAATTCTCATGGAAGACACGTTGTGAAGAGATATACCGCGATTAGACACCTCGACATGTCATGGAAGTCTATGACATTCTAGACATTGAAATTCATCGCCTGTAAGTCGTTTTTTTTCTATAACAAATATTATTATCTATAGTCCATTTATTACTATGACAATATTATTCAAATTTTGGAAAACCATTTTTGCGTGTGCAACTATATATAAATATTACTAATCTTACACAAATCACAATTATGAACAAATATATTCTTTTACAATTTACAATACTATAATCTTGACAGAAATGGCGTCTAACCTCCAAAATCCTGTCTATAAATTTGAATGACGAGGCTTTAAATTTTAAAAGCTCTGTTAAAAGAAGGTATATAAAAGTCAATATGGTTGCTCAATCAACCCTGTCACGTGCAAGTGGAGCGACAAATCACCGGCAAGTATTTGTTTGCATAGTTTCACGAATTTTGCAGTGTTCACTTTTTTTAAGCGACACGTCCTGTATGCAGAAGACATTCCACCTGAACGGCGGCACTCCCCTTTCAGTTCCTAGCATTCCCTCGTGAGTGAACGCTTCATAACGTATTCTCGACTTGTCTACAGCCGGGAACGTAAACATATGTGCACCTGCAGAAAGTCATCGTATTCGGGCAGCGAAGATTGCATTGCTAGCCTCCGCCAATTAAAAGCTCAATTACAGAGTGCATCGATTGCGTTTTATACGAATTTCTATCACCGACGTGAAAACAGCTGCAAAGATGAAAACGCGCGTTTCCTGTAGTAGCACGGTTGCCACGTGCTTGCCTGAGTAAATATGCGCATGCGTGTTCTATGGTATCGGTCTTTTAAGGCCAGGAAACAACTGGAAGGGATAAAAAGAGGAATTTCTATTGGTTATATTCAAGATTTTATTGGTTGTTAAATAGACGCTTAATCGAGACGAGAAAAAATTGTGAGATTTTTTGTCTCAATAAGGATTAATATTGCGCTAAGGTAACATTTTATTTTCAGATTTTCAAATTTTCAAACTTTCGAACTTTTAAATTTTGAGATCTTCAGATTTTTGGATTTTCAGATCTTCAAATTCGGTGCGTATTGTGAGTTTACGTGGAATAATTTTTCGTTTACATATTTTGTACGCATTATTTCACTGCCCTTAATGGCTTAATGAAATGTAAACTAGTGACGCCTGATTTGCCGCTGACTTTCATGGGACTTATATACATAAGTACTTTCGTTTTCTTATCTCGATACCTACTTCGGTGATGGATGAAGGATTCCAAGAAGTTTCATTGGGATAGTGATCGCTGCTTTCGTTGTTGGACATCGATACGACACGAAAAGAAAACATGGTTTAATAACAAAATGATCGCTTTCAAAACACACTTGTGTACACATACTAGTACAAATAACAAATGTAAAGATAAAAGAGGCATATCGTAAACCTTCCATTGGCGAAACATTTTTGAATTCATGATAAGTGAAGCCTAATAGAGTATAAGCAAATTTAGTGATTCTCTTTTCATGCTCTTCGGTACTTTTTCACCCTAGTGCACTCGCCCCTTTCTTTCTGTCTCACCAACAAGCAGCTGCGCGTACCGAGAGAAGAAGGTGGCTATGTGATGTGTGTATGCATGTATGTATGTATCTGGCAATGAAGTACTTACAATGGAAGGTTATGGAACGATAGCGCTTGTAGGATGCCACAAGTATACGCGTCATATAAACATATGCGAAACGCAGATGGTTGGTGAACCTTATCGTTGTCATTATTTTCCGCCCTGAGCCTACAGAGATACCCCTCGGCTCTATATTGCTTCTTAGTTGATCGAAATAAAAATTACCAAATAATAGTAAAATATGTATCAATTATTAAATAGTAATAAATAATAATAAAAAAAATAGTAGCATCCATTATTAGTAAAGATTATAATCAATCACGATGAATCCATCAAAATTTGTTAATTAAGGATTCAAGGGTAACTGGTAATTTCCGGCGCTGGAATCCTACTTTTACCATATCGCAGTAATAGGCAGCAATTATTTCTTGCCGTTGCGCTTCCATCAATTAGTGAGTTTGTTATATTATAATTAAATTTCGAAAGACGGGTCTAAATTTGCAAATTTAACGCTAGGATTATAAAAAAAAAACTTCAGCTGTCAGCTTATCGGTTGGATTAATGGCTTTTTGATTTGTTTCGGTAGTATAAAGGTTATGATATTTTAGTACTAATAAGGATGATGGCACATCTTTTGATACATGGAAACGCAGTATGAATTCGTCACGTATAATTGACGTGAAAATGAAAATTAGGAATGGTTATAGTTATTAATATTTATTATATTTATCATTATATAACTTTAGTTGCACTTTCTTTATTTTAATAAATCTTTGATAAAGATATTTTCTAAACTAATAGAATTCCAATTAAAACTTGTTTTAAATTCTTGATTCCCATAAAATATATAACGATTCCAAATTTTGTATTATTATGTATCCAGCAATGTCAAGTGTAATAGGTCTGTTTAAAATATTGGAGATCATATTACATCATTTTCTGCACGTTGATTCGAAATAATTGTGTCAGAACAATGACCAACGGTTCGGTATAGTGAACTTTTGTGCTCGGTTTCGCTCGGGCGCCGCTGCGGTGTCTTTGCAGCGTACTCTGACGGAACAAAGGGGTTAAACGAGCGCCGTTTGGTGAAGGCTCGCACGATATAGCTGCGTGCAGCGGAAATGCCGGTCGTGGCCTGCCTGAAACAGTAAACATAACAAGCATTCGGACCGTTGCGTTTGATTTCTCTATGTGGAGGAGTACATAACGTTATATACATACGTGTGTGTTTCATCTCGAGCTGACCAGTTATCGTCGTCAAATTACGTCATCCGGCAAACATAGACTCCACAGTGGCTGGAATGTAAATACGTTGGTATAACGTGCAGCCAACTGTTGGCTAATTGCACTTGACGATGGATTATTGTGTAATATCAGCTCTGTTGCCTTTCCACGAATGTGAAACTTTCTACACATTAGTCAAAGAAGCTCCTTTTGAAGTCATTTTACTACACTTATATGGCACTATTATTTTTTTAGAAAAATTTTAGCAAGGAATTAAACAAATACAACCGAAATTGTTAGATGAGTAATTAAATATTAGACAAAATCTTTGAGATAGAATCTTTCTCTCAGTAATCGTTTTTTAAGAGTTTCAAGTAATAAAAATTAATAATCAAAAGTGTTTTCTTAAAGTACTTCTGATTGGCTGGAACGAATACCATTAAATTCAAAATAAGGAACATCCTGTAAAAAATTGAGGTTAACAGAGTTTTGATTGATGAAATTATCGCAGATGACCTTGACAGATACAGTGAACTCTTTCATCTGTAATGAGGTTATATATATCTACTGTATGTGTAAGTTACTTCCGGGTAGAGTGGGACGCTCTTTTAGTTTCCTATCATGAAAAATATATAAAAGAGAAACATTTATGTAAATAATAAATACAAACTGAATAAAAAGAAATGAATAAGAAGAACGACAAATTGAGTAAAAAAGTGGGTGATTCTATCTTTCTTTTTAAGTTTTACCAAGAGCCTTTCGTAAAGAGAAGAAATTAAGGAATAGTGTGAGAGGGGGGGCGGGAATGAATAACGATCATTTGCGGAAGAAGTAGACAGGAAATCCTTGAAGATGATGAAGGAACAAACCATTTGTAACCGCAAAAACTGACACTGGCCAGACTGTGGTCAAGATTGCCTCTTGGTTGGCGGTTTTAGGAAAGGGTGAAGAACAAAGGGGTGGTGAGTGCGCGATAGTTCCTTCGACAAAGAAGAGGAAGAAGCGCGCGCAGGATGGATGGTCAGCCATCCATGATTTCCCGTCTTCGCCTTTGTACGGACAAAAAAAAAATAGCTATATCCGTTACACGTTCGCACGTTCGATTTTTTCGCGAATTTTTACATCCCTCTTGAACCACACTCGTCTTCAAATTGGATTGTATTGTAAAAAAAAAAGATTTCGTAACGTCAGTGTGAGAATTTTTGTTGAAGAAAGATTTCTTATGTATCACTTTCTAGTTTCAATATTGTTATAAAATATTAATGAAAAATAGATTTTGGCTTTAACATATTGTTACACTTTCTTCACTTTGATTTCTCTAAGAAATGAAATAAATGAAATGACAATTATTAGGAACGCATTTGTGGCCATTCCAGATTAAAATCAATACATTTGTAAATTTTAATTTTAAGTTTAATAAATACATATTTGGAAAAATATTTTTCTTGAGGTGTAAACGTTATTGTAAATCAAACTTCAATTGTGATATACCTTTAATCACGAATTTCACGTTTATGATTTTCAAGTTACTGAAAAACAATGTTCTTTCTGTTTCTCTAGATCGCGCTCTGGTTACGATTCTAGTAGCGGGGGAGAGTCTGACAACGAGTACAATATCATTGCTTGTCGTGGAGCCAGCAATCAGTCGCAGAATCCAAACACGACAAATGCGAGCAGTAATGGTCAAGGAAAACACATAAACAAAGGAAGATGGACCAAAGAGGAGGTAATCAATCGGAAATCCCATGTTACATATTCTGAAACATTTAAATTTGAATTTTTTATTTACTTTTATAATTATGTATACACAATACACGCATCTCTAACTCAAATGTTGCAAACTTTTTCATTGTTGTAAATACTGTCAAAAAAAAAGTAGCAAAAAGAATTAGTGATTTTGTTTACTTTTAAAATTATAAATATGACTGCTAATTTAAACGTTGCGAATTTGTTCAGTCTAGAAAAAATTAAAAAATAATAAAAATTTGTAATCTCCCCCTAAAAATTTGATTCCCCCTAAAAGAATTTTCGTGAAACTATTTAGAGAAATTGAACTGGACCAAAGTTCATTGGTCACCGTGATAAGAAAAATGTTCCACGCTATTTTCCTTTCCCCTGTTTCTCTGTGACGCACCTTGATAGCTGAGAGAATGCACACGTGATCGCGTCATTATACCGTGACTTTGATCGGATGTAACGCGAAAGGGGAGGATACAATGAGCATAGGCCTCGAAAAAAGGTCCACCCTTCGTACCTTCTACAACGAGTTACGTTCGCGGGCAGATGCCCTCGACCACCCCATAGTCATATGCGCGGCTATAAAGAACGGGCAGCGCCGTATGGTTTCCCGTGGGAAACATCACATAGGCCTATCGATCCCATTTGTTACATGACTTTTTTCATTCTCTCTCTTCTTATTCTCTTTTTTAATCTGATGCAATTGCCAAGTGAAAATTCTCATACATCCATCTTAAAATTTGGAATATTTTATTCCCTATTTCTTCTTCTATTCTCTTCTTGAATCTACAGTATCTCTATGGCATCGTGTAATCCTCGGTATTTGAAATTTGAAATATCTGCATCATTTTATAATTTCATACGATAGAGTCATTTCTACATTACTTTTTAATTACAACCACATCCATATAGTAAATGTTATAGTACTAAAGTATTAAGCTTCATCTCGATATGAGTTTCGTTTTTTTCTTCGTATTTCTAGTTTAATTTCTTCCATAAAAACGTGCCAAACAAATCTGCAAAAAAGACTGCAACTTTTATACTTCTCCATATTCGTTTCTAATTATAATTCCATCCATATCATAAAAGGTTAACGTTGCAATTAAGCTTCATCTTCATATGTACATCATTTTTTTTTACTTTTAGCATAATATTTTTCACAAGAATGTATCTGATTAATTTGCAAAAAAATTGGCTTTCAATTAAAAAAAAATAAAATTATACTGCAGATATTAAATTAAAAGATATCCTCCAAAAATTAACATAACTAAAAATGATGCCTTTCTCGAATGTTTAAATCGGAAGTATACATTGCACGAGTAAAATTATTAACATGAATTTAGCACAGCAAGTCAATGGTCTTCTTCACACGCACCTGTTTTAAGACAGGGTAATGTTTGTTAAAATATCTTGCATTGCATGTGAAGTTTTAAGTTACCACCTTACAGCGTTACATTGCTCCTACCTATGTGTAATATATGTTCCATTTAAATGGGTTTCAGGACGGTCTGTTGAAGCAGCTAGTAAGCAACGCCGAGCAACTTGGGACCGGACTTCGATGGGATGTCATAGCTGGCCACTTCCCAGACAGAAGTGACGTTCAGTGTCAGCAAAGATGGGCGAAGGTTGTGAATCCGGAATTGGTCAAGGGACCATGGACAAAAGAGGTAAATTAATGAAATTAAATTCTTATTTAGTATTTATAAGTAAAGACGAATTTACACATTTTTTATTTTGTATTCCTTGTATAAAGTGTATAAAGTTGTATAAAGTGAGAAATCTTTGATTCTTTTACTATTCTATATATGTAGATCCTAATTTAGAAGTTAAGATTACTCTAATTTGGGACTCTAGTTCAGTATTGCAAATTCTAAATAGAAATTAAGAAAATATTATGTTATCGTTAGTAACTAGTATTTGGGTTATATATATGTATACCTTTGTTTGATATAGTCACATTGTAATAAAAGGTTAAGTTATATCAACCTGCTTTTCACCGGATGGCCAACCAGTCCAGATTTCGCGAAAGTTCGGGAAGATCCGTTACACCCCTTCACCCATCATGGGCAGGTCTGTCCACGTATTTAGCAGAGGAGACGTTTGAATTGACGATCGCGTAACGGTTCCTTGCAACTTTCCCTCTGGAACAAGGAAACTGTCTTAAGTTTTTCATATCTGCTTTAAGAAATGTATCTGTATCAGGTAGTCTATAAATACCGAGTAAATACACATCAAGCGTTTCCTCTATTGACCACCAGATGTCACCATGAGCCTGTGCTATGAGACCTATTGACCTATTATTGCCATCAATAATAACAATGTCCTAAACCTATGCAATTTAATTTTGTCCAACGAAAACCTAACCTAAATACCAATTTCGACTTAAAACGCTCCAAGGTCATCACTTCCGCACCAGTAACGATCAAGATGGTTCTTCTTGGGTGCATCTAAAGCTTGAAGGTTTGAATTCATAACGGCACGGCCCTGCACAACACGTACGCCTACACGTAGCGGAGGCAGCGCTCTCTTTCTCTCCCTCTGTCCGCCGACGGTCGCCACGGTGGGGTATGCAACAAGAAAAAGAGCCACGAGAGGTCCGCGGAGATGCTGCGTCGTCGTCGTGCCAATGCACTTGGCAACAGCCAAGGGCAAGTAAAGCCTCTGAAAGTCGCGTACACTTCGTCATGAAGAGGCCCTATATTGGTGTGCACCTGATTCTTCATGGTGTAGGAGCGTCCTCGTTGCATCCTCTTTCCCCTCTGTCCTTTCTTCACTGTTTTCGTTGCTTCTTTCCCTCGGTGCACTCGAGGATCATCTCCGCGTGTGTCCTCTTCTCCTTTCCTTTCCGCCGCCTTCTCTGGACCTACCGCCTTGTTCTCTTACCTTCCTTCGACTCTTCTCCTCGCCTTCGAGAAATTACTCGCGTGTTGGACCTGCCTTCCGGTGAGAACTCGTCCGATCAGAACTTTCACGGCGCTTTGGTTGCTTTTCAGGGAGCAGGATGTCGCATCTGGTGAAAAGTCGACATTCTTTAATCGAGATTTTTCAGTCGACAAGTAAAGTTCTGGTTTAATACTAAAATTTTTGCACTCTGTTTTTTAACTAATTTCTCCCAAAAATTCTCTCCTAATTTATCTTTGTACTAAAAATGATTATTGTCAGTTTACATCAAAACTTCACCAAGCTTACAGTCAAGATTCTGAATCCTATATCAGTCGCGACATCTAGTTTTCAAACGGCAATACCAATTATAAAAACAAATATTAAAGTAGTCATATATTGAAAATGGAAAAGTCAGTATATAAAATACATGAGAATCAATTTTAATGTCCTATCAGTAGTTTCATCCATCAACCATAAGTACTCGAATCATTCCGTGTACTGATGATCGGTGACATTCGCAGGAGGACGAAAAAGTAGTAGAATTAGTGGAACGATACGGACCGAAGAAGTGGACATTAATTGCCCGACATCTAAAGGGCCGTATCGGTAAGCAGTGTCGGGAAAGATGGCACAACCATTTGAATCCGGGCATCAAGAAAACTGCGTGGACAGAGGCGGAGGACAGGATTATTGTGGAAGCTCACCGCAGGGTGGGAAACCAATGGGCGAAAATAGCAAAACTACTGCCGGGCAGGACGGATAATGCTATAAAAAATCATTGGAATAGCACTATGAGGAGAAAATATGAAACTGAAGATGGTGGTAGACCCACCAGCACAAGAGGTTCTTATCAATCCATTGATTATGTTATTATTAGAATGCCAATATTTATGCAAATTTATAGTTTTATGAAACTTTTATTTTATTTTCATATTTTATAACTAAAATAGGGCTATATTTTGGATATTTGGATAATTTATGTGATTTTACATATTATGTGCATTATATGCGTTTTTGCATCTTTACATTTTCTACGAATGTAATAAATAAAATCCACGTGAATATAGTTTGAAAAATAATCTGTATTAATTCCTATTTTCAATCTTTATCTTCAATTTTTAAATTTTAATTGAAATATAAGCTAATAGTGATAAAGAAGAATATTAATTTAGCTAACTGAAATTGATATATTTTTGTAAAAAGTTAGATCATCAAAAAATGGAACATTTGATAAAAGTGAATTCCTCTTACAGGAAGAGGTAGGAGAAAAGCTACAGAATCGTCGGTGCTCTCTAAAGAAGCAGAGGAGGAAATCTCAGGTCGTCTGAAGGTAGATTCGGCGAACAATGAAAACTGCACAACTGTGTCCACTATGCAGCAGCAGACTCTGGGTATCGACCAGCTGGACTGGAGTAGGGCTTGGGATAATCAACAAAATAACCAAACTTTCCAAGGTCTTCTGAATCTGAATGAACGGCCGCACAATAACGAATCTCGAGTAGATACTCCTTCAAAAAGAGGAAGTTCTTCTCGAGTCAAGACTGAACAAATTTCACCTTTTACAAAGTATGTTATTAAACAAGTTTAAAAAATAAGAATTTTCAAGTATTTAATGAAGTTACCCATTTACTAACACGTCTATTTATATAGGTATTTTGATATGCAAATACAAGGTGAAGCGACAAGTTCAAAGAATTCAGAAATTAGACTAATGCCCATGCCAGACCTGGAGGAAATGCCAGAAGCCATAGCGGAGAAAGAAAGGAGCAGTCCACCCCCTATTCTCCGTCGACGTAGAAATACTCAGGTCCTTCAGCAGAGGACGGAAATACCTGAGAATATGAACCAGTCTGATTACTTGTTAATAAACCAACAACAGCAACAATCTGGCGTTACCACTCCATCCACGCCCATCAAACAATTGCCATTCAGTCCGTCACAGTTCTTGAACAGCCTGAGTCCTGAAACCTCCCCCTGGCCACGGGCAAGTACTCCTAAAGGTAGCAGCCCTGGTCCACTCACCACACCACAACCCACTGGTCTGCGACGAAGTCAGAATGGTAAGGTTTTTGATAGAATCCTTCGTTCCTAGCTTTCTAATTTTATCTGGAACTTGATAGACTGTATATTGTTACTATTATTATATTTTTGTCATAGATGGGAACACACCGAGAACGCCAACACCGTTCAAAAACGCGTTAGCAGAATTAGAACGGCGCAGCGGCGCGACTACTCAGTTACCTGCCACCCCAAGTCGTCTGGATGCTCTAACGGAGATCATCAAACAAGAAACCGACCGTGAATGTCTAGCAGGGACTAGCACCATCCTTCAAGACTCTGGTTACAGCACGATTAGACGGCGGGGTAAAGAAAATAGCGCTCCTGGTGGAAAGAGAGCGCGTAAAGCTCTCTGTCAAGCCTGGGCGAACGCTTCCCAGGATAATTCCGAAATAAGTTTCGTTGTAGAAACGCCGGTAAGTTGTATGTCGATATTTAGAGTGTAACATTAGCGAATATTTATGCAAAATTCATATTTTTATAAATATACTTTAAAAAACGGGATTTAAGTAAAGAATTGTTTTATCTGTTACATATTAAAACGAATATCCTATTTCGAATATTTTATGTACTTCTACAGATTATATACATCTTATGTATTTTTGCACTTTTAAATTTGCCATTAATGCATAAAAATCCGCAGTCTAAACATTAGTATATAAAATTGTTATTTAGTTCACTAATTTATTTTCTTTACATTACAGAGTAAAAGTTTGGACACATCGGTATTATTTTCACCAGCATCCATGGCATTGGAGGATAGTTTCTTAACAGCAGGAACTAGCCCCATAAAGGTAGAGAACCATGTCCATACTCAATCACAGATGCAAACTCAACCCGCCCTATCCTGGTATTATTCCCGTACCAATCGCCTCTAGACACGCTAGCCGGCCTTTTCTTAACTCTCTTATTTTAACACTGTCTTTCTCTCTCCTTTGTTTAGTATATTTTACTCAATCATGCCTGCCTGTCGATTAACGTTAAATATGTCTCGCCCCTTCTCTATCTCTCTCTTCGATTTTTCTTTCCTTTTAATTTATGACTAAATGTTATAAAACCAAGGCGCTCAAGGAATTAACCTTGTATTTGTCCTTCGTAATTGTAATGATTATTGATTCCCTTTTGTCGCCCTAGTATCGTCCAATCCAAAGATTATTAGCGATCTTTTTTTTTCTTAAGTCGTAAGTATTATAATAATAAAGTAACACGACTAACAATTAATAACGACGTAAAATATCGGTTTGATTTATTTATATGATTAATTTATTTTTTTCTTTTTGACAACGCGTATGCTTACCTTGTTAAATTATTATTTATGCATATGAAACAATGTTATGTGCTTGAAGCGAAACTTATGATCATGAACTAAGGAAACAATGGGCTCAAAGGAGCCGTATTATGAAGTACTTAATTTATATTTTTGCGTGTATTACAATGTTTATTTTTTGGCCGATGTTCATCATATTATATTCTACATACATTGCAAATATCCAGACTCTTTGGTTTCGATGTACGTAGATATGTATGGTCGATCTTGTTTTGTTTTTGTTTGCTTCAGTTTTTTCCTTCTACGATTAATTTTACGAAGAATTAAATTATACCTTAGACTCGTGTCATTAATTTCTTTTTATTTCATTTTGTTGACGTTTATTCGTGTAAATTATTTGTGTATATTTAGTATTTTGGGAGCGAAGTAAACTGGAAACACTTAACCCAGTAAAACTTAATTTATTATTTATTGTTATATAAAAAGATAAGGAATAGTCAATTATATAAAAGCTTTTTTAAAATGCTATTAGTAAGTCCTACCTTCAAAAGTGGCTAAGTTATTATAAGAACAAATCCTGTGCACAACAGGTTAAACATGTGTGTATGTAAATTTATAATATAGTATTAGTATCTAAATACTACGATTATTTAATATTTAATTACAAGAGACTATCGATTATACCGAAGTGTTTCCAGTTTTAGTTTCGTCTCCCTAGTCATTAATAAACTTCAATATTAAACGGGAGGATGGATCACCGGTGATCCACGCGGCATGGAGCGCGTTAACCATTTTTGTACACATTCCAAATTGTATATCCTCGCGACTCATTCGTCCTTCGATCGTTTCCCGGATCATGTCTCGTATAATTATATATAATATATATATATAGATACATATATATATATTAGAAATAAAAGATAACGTTTATTTATTATCATATTAATATATATACATATTATATATATATATTTTTTTTTATTCCTTTGGTAATAACGTTGAGTTGCCGCATGTTCATAACTAACTCAAACGTAAAAACGCCCTTGTACAGGCCTGGCCTAGCGTACCAAAGTATTTCTTCATCCTGCATCCCTCATCCTTTGTGTCCTGAAAGTCGACAAAGTCCAAAGAACAATTTTTTCAAGCGGTGACTCCGTCGGTCGCGAGATGCCGCTCTCTTCGATACCAATTCGCAACCGTGCGAAGAAAATGAGGAAAAAAAAGGGAAAGCAAAATACCTAAAAGGCCTAGTCATTCTACGATGAAACGTGGTAGAAATCTTAGCATGAGTGTGAAATATGCCCCAATGAAAAAAACATGAACATATAAAATGATCGAACTGACATATAGTCCTCTAATTCTTCGAAAAAGCTCCTCATAACCTCTCTGTTTCTATCTAAGTATGTCCTTTCTCCC
Organism: Bombus bifarius; assembly: GCF_011952205.1. Classification (NCBI taxonomy): domain Eukaryota; kingdom Metazoa; phylum Arthropoda; class Insecta; order Hymenoptera; family Apidae; genus Bombus; species Bombus bifarius. The sequence goes on from NW_022884487.1 coordinate 1,955,603, forward strand.
TCTTTTTCTTTATATTTTTATTCCCTCCCCGTTTCTCTTTCTTCGTAAGACTTTTGACTGTCTTAAAGACTTTTGAAGTCTATATTGACGTTGAAAATTTTTAGATCTTGTCAGTCGAATATTTTTTCTCAAAAAAGAAAAGAATAGGAATAATTTTCGAATAGTTAGACATTTTCTATAAATGCGTTCTTTTAATCGCCGGCTGTAGCTAGTGTGTCTATCCTTTCTAGACTTCCCACGACTTTGTGTCCATACAACGGAAGCCTAACGCCAAGAGAGCAATCACGTTCGACGCGTTCGACAGTCCTTGTTGTATTCTCAGCCCTCTACCGCTTAGGCCAGTCAAACGTGCCAAGGTGAGTGGTTTCTTTTTCTTTCTAAAATCTGTTCAACCCTCGATAGGGTTAATCGTGTTAGAGATTTGATATTTTCGTGTCAGATTTCTGCTCGCATCACTGTGGTATTTAATTTTTGGATACTGAAAGACATCTGTCGCGAGAGATCGGATTTCCTTACAGTCTAGACCCTTGTAGTATTACATAGCTTCTGTCAGTCGATATTAACTACCAAAATTGGTTGATTAATAGATAATCTTAAATATTTAAAAGTTAGTAACGTTTATTCTGCAATTTTTTTAAATATAAGAAGCATATTTACGTATGTAGTAATTTCAGCATTAATTTAGATATAAATATCTTAGATGTCGCTAATATATCTACTATCTCGTATATGAAGATCTCAAGAGAAAGGTATGAAGTGCATTTTTGTTAATTTTCTGATTTTAATATTACTTTGTCTGTTGAGTATTGTAACTCGAACCGTAAAGGGTAATGTTAGGCCAAATTTATACCACGGTCAAGAACAATTGCTATTTTTAAAAAATAAAATTCATGCTTCGATTACCTGATAGCCAGTATGCAGGTAGTACGCAGGAGCAATTTAACATATATTTAATGGCATGTGCTTGTAGCTTCTTCACATTGTATTTTCCACAGCCCAATAGCAAAGATCCTATCATAAGTATCAGATGATCACATGACGACCAATTTAACGTTTCGCTATCAGAGTACGTGTTTTGGAATATTTCACAAAGGTGTCCATAGCATTGCCTTGCTGTCCATCCCCATGCATACAGTACTGGGCCTTCATCTCCCCCCCCCCCCCCCCACCCAATAGAAATACAACACGCTGAGAACGTAATGGTAAAGCAACAGTATTAACGATCGCTTTCAATTCAAAACAATGCAAGAGCGAAAATAACCGGTTAAATCCATGACTGAACAGCCCTCCTGCCCTCAAAATATCATGATTAAACGGGAGAATTATGTGAATCTTAAGTCCACTCCTCTGTAAAAAATAGGAAATGTGATTTCTCCCGTTCTTTCCGTATGCTCTTAGTATATGATAAATAGATCGCAGATTCTCTTATTTTAATTATGTCCACAAAAATATGAATTTTATAAAAATCCGCAATTTAATGATAAATTTATGTGATTAATACCGAAAGATACATAATTTGATTTCTTTGATCACAGCTACAATTGGAGGCACAATGGACAACAGTGGCATGTGGACGCACGCGTGATCAGCTGGAAATGACACGAGCCGCCCGACGATTCCTCAGCAGCCATGGATACCTGCCATTACGTCCTCGTTCTCTAAACTTTTAACAGCCTTTCTGCAGCCGGTAGCAGGGGCTCGGTCGCACTTCGTGGTACAAAAAATGCGACATTTAACTAGTCGTAATTAAAAATACACGGCGCTTCCGTTTAAGGAATATGGCCTTTTTCTATCAAAACTGTCGAACGAGATGAGAAAAATAAAAAAACATGGCGAAGAAAAAATAAATCTATTAGACAATTTTTTTACAGGCTAAATACGAATGCTTTGCGTATTGGAATCACGTTTTGTAATCATCTTTTGTAATGTAACCGCGGATGTAATATTGAAGTATTCCGATACATAGCGTATGTATACAAGCAGTCGAATTCTGTTTTAACAAAGAAGACCATGTTTCATCTGAAATTGCATCTTGAAAGGAGAGGAAATGTCACGCTTTACCAATACTTTTGTTTATAGTTTGTTCTTAAACTCAAGAATAAACAGCGGAAACAAAAGCAAAGCAAAAGACACTTCTGCCTTTTTTTGTAGATGATAAAATGTTGCTACTGTAGTGGCTTATAATTAATAAACGTGAAAAGAAATAATATAGTAAAAAAATAACAATAATATAATCTTTGTAACAGTTTCTTACTTTTGTAAACATTGCTTGTTCCTGGTGGGATATGTACAAATTACATACATATGTTGATATATATATGCAATTTTTTTAAGGGGCATCAGAGATAGCAATGTTCACGTAAAGAAACTCTCACATAGATCATGATATTACATACAATTTATTTTGTACTTGCAAACGTCGAAGAATTTCTGACACTTAACGTAGCGACTTCTTATCACGTTCGTACAAAAAGATAAAAGAATAAAATAATAGTCGGTTTATTTGATACAATAGTATATATTATATAATATAAAACAAAAGCATTATTGCGGCCATTATGTACAAAGAGCCTTTGTAACTGATATTTAATTTACAACTGAATAATAAAGACGTGATGATAATCACACCAAAAAATAAACGGTTGGTACTATTTTCCTGTTTTTAACCAGCACGACACATGTTGTCTGAAAGCCTTACAAATTGAGAGAGGTATGTCACGATTTCGTTTTATCATGCTACGTTGTTAATACGATAATGTATTCAATACGATACAATAGTAACAATAATTCAATTTTCGGCGTACATTGGTGTGCTACTCTTATGAAAACTTGGAATGCCATGGAATGGACAAAAGAAGACATAAGTGCTTAGACAATGATCAGCCCGTACACATCGACAAACAATCAAAAAAAGTTCGACAAAAGTCTCACAATTATAGTGAGTTATATCGAGTGTGCCTAACCAACTCAATTTTCTTTTCATTTGAGCTTCAAACATGGTATGTTACCCTAAAGGTGTCTTCTCAGACTTTGCCGCACAAAGACACGCGCTTTACCTCATATTGGGAGTAGAATTACAGAGTATCTAAACGCAAACGGTACAAGATTATCCAACAGTACATTCAAACTAGAGACGATATGACCATAATGTTCATTAGTGATGCAGTGAGCGTCGAACGTAACTCTAAGGCTCCTTCGATACACGCGTTTTCTCTACACGTTCCAACGCCATACAGAATTTACGGTTCCTTATAGAACCTCGAAGACAAATTAGTAAACTACAGTACAATATTAAATACGAAATTACCTCCTTTCTTTATAGTACGACCTTCATTATCAATTGTACATTCTTTATGATCTGATTTTATGATCTTTTTAACACTAAAAATGAATAAAGTATGTTTACTTTCTTATTAACCCTTTGCGAACGAGTGTTGGCAAATAGCCGCCCAAATCTATTCACAGTTCCGGACACTTATTTTGAAGTGGCTGGCGTACATCTACCTTTCTGAACGATAATCTAATGCATATTTACATATGGGTGTAGTAAACTAAACAGTATTATGTTTTTGATGAAAGAAAATTATAGATCTTTAGAAATTTTATCTTCCGTATAACGTAAACTCGCGATGTAGAATGATGGTCGAGTCAAAACGAATTTCAGTCTTTCATTTCCAGATGAATCAGCAAGCTTTTTGTGTCTTATACATTTTTTTTAATACCTTATACACGATGCCTAAAATATCCAGAAAGAACATGTTCGATAGTGATAGTAGTGATGACGAGCATTATTTTGAACCTGACAAGATAGAAAACGACGATAGTGTTTCAGGCAGTGGAAACGAACTCCGTTCAACAAGGAATCGGCTCAGACGTTTCAATATTTCTAGTAATAGTGACAACGATGATGAACTAAATATTGATGACAATAATACAAGCCTCGACAATGAATAACGCAAACGTTCAACGTGTATATTTTCTCAACTGCGCGTGCCAATACCTCTCGTCTACCGCGATGCTTGCTTGTCAAGCGGACCCGTCCGCAAAGGGTTAAATATTTAACTAATTATTTAATTTCAAAAGAAAATACTGTCTTCAGTTTATTTATTGGATATATTTTTCTCAATAGCAGTTGGAATGAATAAAAATTAATACCATCGATTGCCTTTGTACGTAAATATTGTTCTAACAAGTAATGTGAATCATCAACTAATTGCACAGAACCAGTTAGACGTGTTAGTCCTGTTTAAAATTTATAGTCAATTTTATGCATGTTTTCGTGGAAGAAAATGAATCAAAAGCGTTCATCTTCTTTACTACGATAAATATATAATATTTACTTCCACTATTACGTATGAATTATGTTAAATGTTAATTATTTATAAAGTCGACGAATCTGTAATTTAGTGTATCGAATTAAATTAAAATCAAAATATTTCCGTTACCAAAAAAATGCGCAGTTGCAAACGCGTGCACTAAAAGATGCCTAAGCATACGTACAACATTACGAAGTATATATCCACGAGTTGTTTTTAGTTCACAATAACATGATGGTAATGCCCGATAAAATTCGATAGATGAATGTCGAAGCCTGAAATTACACAGATCGAATTTCACAGTTTCGAAAGGCTTATGATACGATTATTTCGTAAAGTTTCAAAGAATTATCGTGTCAGGTATTAGCTTACGTCACCCAACTATCTGAGATTCCCCCGCGCATTCTTTTTTATTTTACGTGTAGGACGATCGTATCAAGAAGTGACTCAAGTAATTTTTGACTAGATGGCGATCTTTTCGAAAATTGCGCGTACGATAATTCATTAAGGAATAAAATGTGTCTTATTAATAATAATAATCTCATCAATTTCTATCTCTACATATAGCTGCGTAATATAACATCAGGGAACTATGTGTAATAGATAATATAGAGGAACTCTTAGCTGTCGATTATAACAATAGCTAAAAGAGAGGGGGATTTTTCTTTCTTTGACTAGTACTACCGGTATATGTTGATTGATTTTAGCATTTACGAAAAGATTGCATCGAAAGAAAGTCACACATCATGAAATGTTTATAAAGATCTATTTGAAAACAGCGCGAGAAGAATTTTAGGAAATGGGTGACACTGTGCATACCGCGCCACCAATTAGTAACAAAATAAAAACTGCCGAGAATGTGTCATACTGTTTCATTTAGGATCGCTATAGTTACGAAAAAATTGTATCTTTGCGGAAAAAGAATTTACTATTCTTTTTAAACGATTTCAATTTACGATTCAAACTGCGATTATTCCATAATTTTCGGTCTTCCATGATTATAGATATAAGCATTGATCATTATACATATCATACATTCAGCCTCCTAATAAAATAACGTCTATAAAAAGTCTGAAAACAATCAACAAAGATGTATAAATTCACTAAAAACAAGTAGAGGTATAATGCCAAAGAGGCCATTTCCTAATGTCTTTCTGTTAGAAACGCTTAAAAGCGACACTTTCTCGGGAACGTTCCGCATCTTTTTCTCGTTTTAATACTAAAAGTTCTAGCGTTGTAAATTCTCTTCATCGCCAATGTCATTGACATTATTTAGTCCAATGTATCTGGATCTGCTAAAAAGTTTAAAACACATAGAGATTTATTTGCAAAAATAGAAATTATTAGAGAAAGAACAAAAATAAAATTTATTAAATAATATTTACCTGGAGACGGAGATCCTTTGACTCTGCAAGTGTTATAACTTCCACAATTCAAACATTTCAAACCTACAATATGGAATTTTACTGTTGATTCCTGGAAGATTAAACAATTTGTTCATTGATCCCATCCAATTTATCATTGTTTCTTGATTAAGTAAAGCACAGTATAGTTCAAATGTGTAAGATAAGATTCTATTTTTACCTCGTGACAGTCTTTGCACAGAATATCAACCTTGTAATCCTTGTACTCTTCTGGCATTGGTGTTGACGATACTTCCATATCCAAAAATTTCCATAGATCAGTCATATCTAGAAGAGACACTTGGCAAGTTGGACAAGCATAATGTCCTGAGTGTAACAACTCCTCAAAACACGTACGATGAAGCAAATGACCACAATTTGGAATGTGACAAGGTATACGACTTGTGTGAATATCCTCCAAGCAGACTGGACAATTTGCATGAGAAACATTTTCTACACACTGAAAATAATAAACAAGCAATTATCTTACAGAATCAACTATATCTAATAATATAACTATGTTATATAAACAAGCTACACTCAATTAAAATTGCAATTCAATAATGAAAGTTAAATAAAAAAATTCTTAAGAATATAATTCTATTAGAGTAAGCTTACTTAAGCACACTCTGACAGAGTAAATATAAAAGTTTATATATAGATTGGCTATTAAATTTGCTTCCTCTTCTTTAGCGTTATTTATATCTTCATACTCAAAGCTGAAACTTCTTTCAATTTATCATTCCAAATGTTAATCAAGCGTATTCAATGTATTACATATACTAAATGCATGAGCAATTTTTTTTAGCTTAGGCAAGCAACTATACACTACATAAGTAACAGAACATTTTCGTTAACATTTAACCAAAATTTAATGGTGCATTACATACCGTGTGCCCGTTCTGTAACTGAACCGGTAAACACATGTTGCACTTGGCACAGTGGAAAAATCGATCCCGACCGCCGACCCTGCATATCCCGCAACCGTCACAGTGATACTGATTCTTGTCTTCGTCATCGAACAAATTGCACTCGAGGCATGTATATTTGCCAAAGCGACAGTGACAATTTTTGCAAGTGGCTTGTACAGGCTGACGAGTGTCACATAGAACACATATAAGTTCTGTGACTTCTTTTCTATTTACCACGTGGGTCTCCTCCTTGTCGTGACAAAATCGACATATGTATACTTTGTTACAACATGGTGTCTAGAAAGAAAAAAAAGATAGAAAATATAGTAAACTATCAGCTTTAAATATAACGTACTTTTTGAGACATAAGAATATATTTTGATCATGTATATTTTTACTCTCTTTCTTCCAAGTGGATGTTATGTTTCAATACATAGGGTGTCTTAGCAATTGTGATACAATTGTCAATAGGGTAATTCTGCGCGAAAGAAATAAGTCGAAAATGTAGAATAAAATTTTTCTATAAAATGCTGTTTTCAAACATGTTCAAATTCCTTTTTCTTGAAAATGAGGCCTCAAACGAAAATTTTTTTTACATTTTTGACTTATTTTCGCACGCAGATTACTTTCCTGCTGATTGTTTGCTCATACCTAATCGGTAATTAGCCAAGTTCAAATGTACTTGACAAATTTTCAAATTTGATTTTCTCGAAAACGAAGCGCTATATGAACAAATTTTATTCAATATTTTCGACTTGTTTTTTCACGTAGAATCATCCTGTTGTATATTATTGAAATATAGATAATTGCTAAATATTTTGTTTTAGCATTTGATATATTGTTACTGCCTTTTATATGTTCCATGCTTTGTATGTATAAAGTACTCTAAAAAAAAAAAAGATATCTAAAGAGATAGAAACGTGAGGTGAGAAGAACAGCAAGATTAAATTCAAATTTTTCGTTAAAACACTATAAAAATGTGGCTTCGACAATCCTTGAGCACTTCAGAAAACGAAGGCCTTAGATAATAATCCAATTAGCCCCATATGAATCCGTCCTTGATCCCTAACCCTTTCGATGCAGCCAGGCGCTTATAAGCGTTCGGCAAATCCGTTCGACAGCGTACAGCATACGGTGAAACAGATCAGCGTGCGGAGGATATGGTAACATATGTAATATGTACCAGCATAGAACTCATTCTGCACGTGGTGTCTACGTTCACCGACATCGAAAGAATCAATTATATGAATCAGTTAGAAGAACATTTGAAATTGTCGACAATCCTTTTATTTCCAGAAAGACCGAAATGATTCATTTCTCAAACTTTTCCATGTAACAATGGTTCGTTAAGCCTCGAATTAACCTAACTTTTAGTCTTGGTATATTCTTTGAATTAATTTCGGTCTTGTTTATTTATTATTAAAAACTTTCTTCTGTTTAAAGAAAAGGTAAGTAATAAAAATTAAAATATTAAGTTCTTTTTATCTGTTGAAATAAGAATGAGATTGGGACATGAAGACTGTCTTGTTTATTTATTATTAAAAACTTTCTTCTGTTTAAAGAAAAGGTAAGTAATAAAAATTAAAATATTAAGTTCTTTTTATCTGTTGAAATAAGAATGAGATTGGGACATGAAGACTGCCTTGTTTATTTATTATTAAAAACTTTCTTCTGTTTAAAGAAAAGGTAAGTAATAAAAATTAAAATATTAAGTTCTTTTTATCTGTTGAAATAAGAATGAGATTGGGACATGAAGATTTGATGATTATAGTAGGATTAAGTTTATCATTATAACGATCGCCGCAAGTGTGGTATGTAGTATATAATCGACTTCGATTGTGATTATTCAGTTTCTATTAGATGGCGCACATGGTAGTCGTTCAAATCCTCCATGTGCTATTGAAACACGAGTTATAGATATTTCAATATGTCTCTGCAAAAATTATTCATTTTTATCGATAAATAGTTTGTTAGTACAATTTTGTCCACTGCTACTAGTTCGAAAATATCTTACAATAGGACCATAAAATATAAATAATGAAGATCCTATCCTCGGTATAATATTTTAATAAATAAACTAGTCTTCAAATTTAATTGAATTTTTACTATTGCCTTTATTATTAATTACAAAAAAAATATTTAAAAAGGAACTGCTGACTAAAATACCGTACACTTCTTCAAGTGCAATGTACACAGCGTTTTCTCGGTAGAAGGCCTATCTGGATTATTCACGGTGCTACTCTCTTGGACAATATTTGAGCAACAAAAATTTCAGTGCCTTATCTTTATGCGTTCAGGTAAATAAGGTGAACGTAATCAGAAAACGAAATCGAGAGCTCAGTGCGTATTTCGCAAGAGGATAAAAAGATGAAATAAAAATTCAAATTGTAGAAATTTCGAAAAAGAAAAAAATTTATAATTACAGTTTCTTTTTCTTCGAGACGACGCAAAAGCACTGGTCGTTCGTAGCAGCAGCACACGACATTTGGCTTATCGCGGCAATTGGTAAGCAGCACTTTGAAAGAGGGCGTCTCGTTACACAACACATGGCTGAACTTCATCGATTTGTTTGCTGCGTACACACACGCACATATGGGACGCACGTTCATGTTTACACACGGCGAATAGAAAAAGCTCGTGTACGAGCGATTTCGGTGTCAGTCGTTAATTGTAAGACCGCTACCCGTGTCGTTTATTTTAGAAACAAGTTTATACTATCGATTACCCGAGCAAGTTCAAGGGTAGTCACAAAGGTATATCGAATCTTTCTGATTTTCAAATTTTTTGCATTTCTTCTTTCTTTTCAGTGTGCATTTTGATGGGAAATTTAAATAGACCGCTTTATGGATGCTTTTCGAATTTTATTTATCGTGTTAGGTGGCGCTTGAAGCGCTTCTAGAATTGTAAGTTCGGTTTATTAGTCGAGTGAAGATTCGTTGAAAAAACCGGTTATAAATCGATAAATTGTCAACTGTTTATTTACCATGCAGGATTCTTAAAACAATCAGACAGTTTAATTTATCGTTCGAGTGATTTCGAGCATACGATGCGACAATGTATTTACAATCCGATGCGATAATGTATAAACGACCAAGTAACGAATAAGTCATTATAGATACAGTGACGGATAAAAAAACTTTTGCACTGAACATTTGACACGTTGATAACAATCACCTATTCTGTGATATATTATATTTATCCGTTGCTTTTATTAAGTATGAATCCATTTTGTAAAATTACGGTGTCTTATATTTCTTATTTTATAAACATTCTTTTGTCCGTCACTGTAAGTAACTTAAGCCTGATTTCCACTGAAGTAACAAGGAGGAGCTTTTTGTCGCCTCTTATCCCTGCATATTCCAAAATATTTTAGCAAATAGCAACTTATAAAAACATTTTATCCATACTGGCGACTTTTTCAAGAAATATAGGACAGTAACAAAAAGCTGCTTGTTGTAGCTTCAGTGAAGATCCGACTTTATACTATTCACCATATAAAAAATGCAACAAATTTGTTTTGAGAAAAATCTCAATTCCGCCTCTTTCTTTGAATAACTCAAAATATATACCGTAGGAGCGCTGTTACGCGAATTAATATATGTAATTAACTGTCAACGGGTGATGTACGTTATTTGCGATCACTTGAAGAGATCAATTAATGATATACATAAAAAGAAAGCTCTATTAGCGCTTCTTACATTGTTATTTAAAGTTGTCAAGAATCAAATTGTAAATTTCAATAAATATGTATGAACTTATAGATAATATATTCGCGAGGAAGAATAAAATCGAGAGTGAAGTAGATAAAGTCATCGTATACCGTGACCAAGTTCGAAAAATGCTTGACACGAGACGAAGCCGTAGAGACACGCCGGAAGGATTAAAAACGGTACCCGAGAAGAACATGTTGCCTCGCAGCTGAATCGCGCAAACTGATCACTGAACATCTGCGTGATCGAAACTGAAAACAGAGCGCCTCGCATATGTACTTATACATATGTATAGAAGAAGGTTTTGCTAGAAGAGTAGCACAGTAAACTGTCGCCAATTTTGAGATATCAGGAAAATTAGCTTTGGAAGTGAAGTATTTGCTAGAATGGGAGTGTCATAATTACTATTTAACAAACACAATGTCGCAATTCAAAGTACATACATAGATCTTAATCTCTGTCTTAATAATAAGTAATACACTTTAACAATACTTTATTGGAGACTCTTGAAAGATAAGAAATATTACACTAATTGTAAGAGAAAAGAAAATTCTTTCGTTGTTTTATAAGTTTCTAGGAAAATTACCTAAACTATATACAGTAGCTATTAAAAAGTATTTGCGGCCAATAATTGTATTTATTATAGCATTTACATGTCAATTAATTACGTCCAAATATATTAAACTTTGTTATATTTAGTAGTACTTTCATATTACTACAAAGATTTAATATTATTAAAATGAAATGTAGAATTTGATGAAAGAGACATTGGAAAACACGAATACTCTGTCACTGTATATTATAAAATTCAGAGGGTGAATCTACATTTAAATTTCACTTTAATTACATTCAGTAAAATATGAGTTTACATAAGCTAGATTCATCAAGTAATTAATGATCATTTACTCGAAACTTTCTATTTCACACTTGCTAAAAGACAGATTTTTATTAACCATGTTACTGTTCTAGCAAACATGACAAAATATACATGGAATGAAGCTGAAAGGAAAACAATTGACCAAAGACTCACCACAAATTTAGCCTTTCGCTTATAGTGTTCGCAACCGTAATCATCGCCAGTAGTTGCCTCCAAGGGTTTCTCCTTCGACGTCGACGCATGTTCGGCCACGGCGCGCGCTTCGTCGTTATTCTCCATATCTCACGATGATCCTAAGTTCCTACCTCTTTCTCCTCCTCCGTCTCCTTCTTCTCATCGACTCGCACGTCCTTTCCAGATTTTCTTGCGGCGTGTCCGATTAACACCCGCCTCGGCCACAGTTTGTTTGTTTAATTAACACGCTGGCGGCGATTCAAAAACGATGAAGGAAAAAAAGAGGAAACACCGACGTCGAACGTTCGGATCACGCGGCGAAATAAAGCAAAACGCAGGGGCTGTTTATCCCGTGTTAACAGGAGGAATAGAACCGTCAACCAGAGGCGACGGGAAACGTATCGAGCCTCGTGTGTCCGATCGACAGAAGAAAACTCATCCGTGCCATCGTCAATATACCGAACACAATTCTCTGCGTCGCGGAACAAAGTTTCGAAAAAGGAGACTTTTCTACGATCTTGTTCCAAAGATCGTGAGATTTTTGTTCCGCGTTTGAATTATGCTACGCGAGAACGTTCGTTTACCTGTTACGGAACGACGTATGAAGAAACGGCCATAATTTCTCGGCACCTTCGGAGAAAAACGGCTCGACACTCGCCACTTCTGACACTACTCCACTTCGTTGTACTATCACCACGGTGTAATGATTACAACGGCAGACGACGTTCGGAAAAAAGGATGCAAAACTATGGCCGGAAGTTGTGACGACTCGGCGAGGTACTACGTCGCATTCGTACATACATATCCGGCCCGCGAAGATTTAAATACGCTTCGAGTTTATCCCATTAAGTGATCGCTAGACTGTGTTTATTTATGCATTTTGAGAAAATTTTAACCGTTAACTGCCACGCGAACTTTATATACAGTGACTCAAAGAAATATTTGTCCGTATAATCTTTTTTATCATATTATTCATATAATATTATCATATATTATATCATATCATATCATATTATTTTTTAATGAAGTTTTATCAGATCCTAAATTTCACTTTCATAGTACTACATTTTTATGATCATGTGAAAGTGCTATTAAATGTACTTGGACTTAAGGAATTGGTATGTAAATACTACAATACATACAGTGGTATACAAATAAATTTTTATTCTTTCTTATTTTAATCATTCTAGAAATGCAATTGATATTGATATTGATATCTAAAATGGATCACCGAGTACTATCGTAGCAGTCAACGTGTTAGGAACGCAAAAATCTATAGAATGCATATAGTACTATAGTACATAAAAATATGCAAACTAAAGTTATTATATTATTTAGTAGATGAAACCAATTTCTATTTAAGTTTCATTTCTCTAGTTGCGTATTCATGCAATTTATATTATTAAAAAAGTGTAATCATTTGTTCTTTATGCGGCTTTATTATCTTTTTTGCAATGCTATTATGAAAAATAATTTTGTTCGATCATTATTTATTATGCAAACAAATTGCACTCTGAATGAACCAATCGGATATTCTCTTTTTATTGTATAATATCATACAATATGTAACATACAATAAATTATCATTATTATAAGGAATGTAACATTTTATAGCCATTAGAAATCAATTAAACATAATATAATATATGTTTATTTTCAAATAAACTTGACAACTTTTCCGTGCAATTTAATTAGAATAAGCGGAGGATATAGAAACTTTGAGTCTATCATAGTGGTCATCTGATCGCGTGGTATCACTGTGAAAACGTACATAATAAAATGGTGAAAGATTATGGGTGTTAAACACTGAAAAAGAAGGGAGCTAGTTAAATTTGATCTGCAATCGATCGTCAATGGAATATTAATTACTGGTGTCTTTCTCGGTAGCAATGACCCATTTACAATAACTGTGAAAATACGTTCGCCAATGTGGAAATGAATCAAAATCGCGTCATGTATGGCGACTCGCGGAAACTATACGATAGACACACGCAGTTTGCCCCGCACGGGCTCTGCATTCTGTCGGACTAATGATCAATGGCTTTATTTGAGAAGCGATATACAAATAAAGTGCTACTAGATGATACAGAGAAGTTGACGAGCGTCATTGAAAATGCAAGAACAATCGACGGACACACGGTACGGCGCACGCTTAATGCGTATATTTTGACATTTACTCGATAAAAGGTGAAGTTTATACACATCGGCCTGTTCACTCCAATCTTGTGTCGCTAAATTAACGACGGTCATTATTGTTTGTTACGTAGGCATTCTCGATGGTTCTTTTGCTTTGAACATCAAATATTTCTTTTGATGTATTTATTTTTCTATAAATTAAATTAATGTGATAAAACAAATATTTTTTATTTATAATGTGTTGAGGAGAATAATATATTTTATGGTGTACGATAATGTATATAGATATTAGTGTTCATTACATATAAAAAGCATATCTGAAATATTATGATAAATTATTTTTTTGACATATATATATAAAAAGCAATTTTAAAAATTAAAATACTATTGATCAATCCTGAGTAAATAAAGTTGTCTTCTTATTTGATCTTAGGATTAAATGTAAGTTTTTCACATTCTTCTAAATATTTTTGAATTATTGATTATCATAATATTAATTAGACCCCATGATTGTGTACTTATTTTAAGAGACTTATAATCTTAAATGTACAAACTTGTTGTCATCTTCAATTATTGTTTATTGGTCGCATATATACAATGGCTTGCAAAATTAGTTGTACATTTACATTATAGTGTTATGTTTATTTAGGAATATGTGATTAGAATACAAAGAGGTCCACTTCCAGAGAAATCTTGGAGAGTTAGTAGACGCTACAATGATTTCGTACAACTTAATGCAACTTTATCAATATCAGGCATTGACCTGGCACTTCCTCCAAAGAAAATTATTGGTAATATGGAACCAGACTTCATAGCTCAACGTCAAGTAGCCCTACAGGTTAGTCTTGTTATAAAAGAATTATTATTATTAAATCTTTTTATTATTATTATTTTTTTATCTGTTTTTAGAATTACCTAAACAATATACTAATGAATCCTATATTGGCATCGTCACTCCCCATGAAAAAATTCTTAGATCCAGATAATTACACAGCGCCATTACATGGTATGATTTAATTATAATAATAAATACAGTTAAAAATAAGTTGTACATATATACAAATAAAGGACAGATATAGGGAATATTTTATTTAAGTATTAAAATAAGTCCAATAGTATTATAAATTATGAATTTATTGTGTATAGTGTATTTCATAAGTAATTTCCAAATTCAGAAATAGCTCTGCAACAGGTGTCACTAGCTTTACGCAGTGATGCAAATTTCGAAGTTTGTAAGGCCATTCCTGATATGGGATGGCGGTTAAGGAAGCATTATTATACTGTAAAAAATCGTCAAAATCCCAAGCAAGAGTTACTGCTTGCATGGGTAGAATTTGGTCCAGACAAACACCTGCAAGATAAAGATATGCAAGGAGTTTTCAAAAGTTTAGGGACGTTGAAGCATAATTATATAGAACCAATCGTTTATCAACATGTAACGGAAAATGGAGCGTTAATGATAAGAAATTTTTATCCAACGGGTACATTACGCGACATTTTGTGTGTAACTAAACCCAAACAACCGTTTATAAAGAAATATGGAAACCCAAAACAAACCAAATCGTTAACAGTGCCTGAAATTGCTATGTATGGTTACCAGGTTAGAAAATGAATACTTTATATCAAGATCATGGAAGAATAAGTTTTATACCTAAATATATTTTATTTTTTCTGTTCTAGATTTTGGAAGCTTTAGGATTTCTTCACGAAAAGGGCCTACCATACGGACATTTACATACAGGAAATATTCTTTTGACTCAGAGATGTGCGAAATTGCTAGATCTAGAAAATGGTCTGTTAGGCTTACCAGCATTTTATCGGCCTTATGTTGTGCAAAGGCGTAAACTTCACGCTACGGTATATTATATCCTACATTTCGAAAAATGTCATATAAATATATTAATATAATAAATATTTATGTATCTTTTCTTTTAATAGACTCAAGTAGATGTTTATTCGTTTGGACATGTATTATATGAAATGGCATTTGGACGACCACTGTTAGAAGCAACGTGTTCTGAGTTACCTTATTGTGAAGCAACTTTAAAAAGTCTGCTGGAAGTGATACTCGCACCAGAAGCTCTAAAACAAGATTTACCAACGGTATCGCATTTATTAGAACATCCATTCTTCGAGTCAGCAAGACATGCTGTATTAGCTGTTGGCTCCATGGAACGACCACACTTCAAATTAAGTAGTCATTTGAAGGAGGCTCTGCAGCAAGCAGTGAACAAAGCAGAACAAAGATTAAAAGACGAGCAGAAAGTAGCGAGACATCAAAAGAGGCTTGTCAAAGTTCAGGAAATGATGAGCTCGGAAGAAGAGATGAAAAAGCGAAAACAAAAACTAGTAAATATTTTAATATATCTAAATACCACATTAAACTATTGCTTTAAAGTAAAAAAAATTCATGTATTTGTTTTTCTAGAAAAAAGAACAGAAATTGGCCCAAGAACAACGTTCTGCAAATCAATTAAGTGCGAATGGGATGAAACATGTAAACGGCAAGAGTCCAGAGCGCTCGGATAGTCCTACAAGTACTTCTACAGCGACCAGCGTTGGAACTTTAACACCCCCATCGCTGCGTAAGTTACAGATCATTTTTTTCAATAACATTCATTAACAATTAACATTAATCGATCTTCCTCATTTTTACGTTAGCTGGGCACAAAAGTTGATGGCGCATACTACGCTTATTTCTCTCACGTAGGTCATACGATCATACAAACACTAATTGCTCACATTCATGCATTTTTTCTTTTAATTATCGCTTGAATACATCTTGAATGAAATGTATGTACTTCTTTTTTGAATTTATGCATCGTAGGTTGTATTTGATTCTGATAACTGGTATTGGGTGTAGTACATATATTTGAATGTTAATGATATAGTTGATAAAAATGAAATGTAGTGTAATGATATGTATTCAAGTGATGTTGTAACCTTTATATAAAGTTACAATTTATTTAACTAAAGGTTCTATAGATGTGCCGCAAAGTGATGGAGTTCCTGCTAAGAGTACTGTACCACCACCTCCGATGCCACCACCTGTTGATGCAAGTAATGTTTCAAAGTTGACCAATGAACGAGCTGCTCTGCTAGGAAGTATTTGTAATTTCAATAAAACTAGTCTTCGTAAAGTTGCCAATGAATATCATTGAGGTGATAGAGTTAGATAATTGAAAGAAGATAGTGCTGAGTGATCGTACTGATTCAGAAATAAAGAAGAAATTGTATGACAGTAATCTATACCAAAAGGATGCTATTTTTTTCATCAAATTGCGAAGATATTTATAATTTTATTTCGATCGCGATACTTGTGAGATCTGTATACGTACATATATATATTTCAATTCTGTAGAATTTTAATATATATATTTCATAGGAATAGATAGTTGTAAATCGTATATTTACAAATAATCATGTATAAAATAATTCTATTCATGTATTTTAGCAGCATGAATTATTGTTAGAATTGAGCAATATTTAAATATTATGTGTTATTACTTTTTATTCTTTAAACACCGTCCAAAAATGAATTCGAAATTGTAAAAGATTAATTAAAATAACAAATATTCTTTAAAAAAGAATATTTCTTTATATGCTATATTTGTATCTATAAATGGAAATTAATCTTCCCTTTAATCATATTTAAAACTATTAAAGAAAAGCTTATTAATATTATTTATAAAATAATCTATATTTTAACTAGAAATGAAGTTCATTTGCTTTGATCTAAGTCTCGCGATCGAATCACATCTAATATTGTACTTGTTCGACTCTAAGGAAATTAAAATGATAATTGATAAGACGAGAGTGATAGTATCTACATGTACCACATAAACTTTATCTCGTTAGTGTTATATACCGTTCTGTCTATTTCAAGTTTATGATATGTGTAACGTAATTAATGTACAGATACCATTCGTCTTGTAAAAGTGAGTATTGTGTGTTGCTTTACTTGTATCGCTCGTAGAATCGAAATCACGTTTGTTTCTACGGAGAGAGAAAATGTGCCAAGACCCGATCTTTCCATTGAACAAATAGTAATGTCGTAATGGTGAATGTCGGCGTAATATATATTTCTATATGTCGCGGAAGAATAAGTATATATGTACAAGATCTATCTGTGAATATCATAACAAAGCGATGTAATATAGGTAGTCACAATTTTTCATATGTAATATCAATCTTAAATGGAATTTGTTGAATTATCTTAAATGTATATGTTGAATTATAAATACTATTCTTCATAGAATAATATAAATATTCGTTCTATCGATAATTATAGAAAACAAATTGAAACAGATACTATATTTATTAAAGAAGATAATGTAAGTTATATCATTTGGAGATCTTCAGGCGTACTAATAAATATATTAGTAAATCGAATTATCGTTTGTTTGCGAGGAATATTTACTTAATAACTATCGTGTAATAGTTGTCACGATATTCTGCATAATTCTTCTTAAACAATATAGTCTAGTGCGAAAAATAATTTATTAAAACGAAACAATGGCGTAAAAAATTATCACACTACATTTTGAATAATACTTGCATTTAATATAACAAATTGCAGAAAATAGCTTTCCTCTTGAAGATATTTTACTACTTACAGTGAAAATTTAATAAATACAAAATATGCATATCTCCGCAGTATTTTTATCATTCGAAGTGTCTTGAATATAAATACTGTAAATTCTTACTATATCAAAAATATACGTGTGTACATATAGCTATCTAAATATACGATAGATCGTAAGGATTGCAATTTCATTTTTTTTGTATTCAAGGGTCAAGCGTTTCAAAGTTCAACAAGTTCAACAAAAGTTGGGTTTCAATCAAATCTATCTTAACTTCTGTTGTTTCATCAAAATTATTTTTCTTTTTCTATTTTATCAATATCATTGTATTCAAATTATGTGGAATTATACAAAAGTTTCCCGATATATGCAAAATAAGTTCGGTGAACCATACAAAGATTGTGTTATGTTATCATATCATAAATTATGAGGCTCAGTGATATTAAAAAAGTCGATGTATGAAGGGAAAACCGATAATATGTAGTACAGTGACACAGTTTCAATGTTATGTTTCACAAGCTGTCGTAATTTGCGATTATGTTAAAGTTTTTTCTATAAACAGCGGCTGCGAGTTTTTACGTAATATATTACGACAATTGCTTCCTACCGTGTACGTACGTACATATATACATTGTTATGCATGCGATGATGTAACCGCGATACGTATATGGCATTTTTAAGTCAACACGACTCGTATTTAAATTAAAATCTCCCGAAAGGTATAAATGGCATAATGTTCTCTTTTTCCACTTTTTTCTTTGTCACAAAAATAGAAAAAAAGAAAGAAGAACAAAAAATAAATCACTACTGCCCCAATATATGCATTACGTTACATGATTGCATATATGTTACTAATATGTCGTCCACAGATGAACATCTTTAGTTAAAAATCGAGCACGAGTATGACCTATTGTCACGTTAAAATTAAAGTATTATTTTTTTTTGGTAAATTAAAGCTAATCGGGGTGACAATAAGAATGTCCCCCGTTTAAACATCATGACCTTTTATGAAGCTCTTCTGTAATTGTTTTTAGTCTGAAAAAGAAAGAAGATTAGTTATTAAAGATATAAAGATTATTATTACCACCATAAATATAAAATATTACTATGATTTAAAATGACATTTTACTTTATTAGTTCTTCCTGAATACGATCCGTAATCGCTTTCCTCGCTTCCACTTCACTTGCTTTCGATGCACGCAATTGTTCTAGTAACTCGGTAAAATCTATTGGCTCACCGTAATTCAAGGTGACCTTTTTACGAATTTTCAATCTGTATGGTGGTTCGTTTGGAAGAACTTCGTCCATACCAAGGTGATAGATTGGTATCACCAGTGGCGTAACTGGCGATTCTAATATTAACCTTCCAACACCCCACTTTAATCTATAACACGTCAGTGGAACATTAAATTTTGTAAAATCATATTTTTGTCATTCTGTGATAATTAAGTAAGAAAAAAGAAGACGACGAAGAAGAATAAAATAAAATATGGAATAAAGAGTAGAAAAAGATAATCGCAAACCTCATGTTGTCTTTAAACATGTTTACTTTTCCCTCGGGAAAGACATGAACCCAATCACCGGCTGCCAATTTTTCGATGCAGAAATCTATAGCTTCTTGATACACGCCGCCACCTCTGATCACAGGAATGCATTTGCCCAACATAAAGAAGTACGAATGCCAGGTCTTTGTGAAACAAATGTCGTGGGCCGCGAGCGACCACCTCATCTTACGTCGATTCATCAGACTCTTCAGGCCCAGGGTCGCTAAATGAGTTCAGAGATTTTTCTGTCTTAAATTTTTTCATTCGATCGCTTATCGATGGTCATTCTGAGGAAGAAAAGATTATATATGTTTCAGGAAGAGGGGAATGCGCGTAATGTGTGAGGTATACATGCATATGTGGTATGTATGTGGATCTAAATAATTGGTGTTTAACAAAATAACAGAGGAGGACATAGATAGAATGCACATGTTTATGCAAATTTATATTTTTTCGAATACCACAAAAAAAAAAAATAAAACTTAAGCAAAGACTCATCTGATCCACCCAATATCATAATCAATACTATACCTTGAACATTTTCTATGATTTACTGTAGTATTTGTATTCTGTGTACTTTACACTTAAATTTTCTATAGATACATAAACATCCGCACTCTAGAAACAAATAAAATTTAGATGTGAAATTTTTCATAGATATAGCGTATTGTTATTATCGTTATCTAAATTATTCAGTCAAACTGGAAATCTATTTTATCAATAGTATGAATAAATAAAACGATTTACAACTCACAAGCTGTGCATAATGCTTGAATGCTATTATTTATGTAAAATCGAAGTTCAAGGTTATTAGAAAAAGGTTGCATGTGCATATTCCGCTATATTGTTTTTCTTTAAATACTTTTGTTATAAAAAAAGTAACTGTCATTTAATTCACATGAAAAATGTAAGAAAGTAAATCATCCATTTCATTTTATTTACTGTTTCATCAGTAAAGTATACTTTGAATAGATAACAAAAGGAAAAATACATGTCGTTCAACTATTGTTTGGTTGTCTCGATAACGATTTGTCAATCGATATTTGGAGTAAAATATTTGCTAATAAAGCACAAACATGGAGATAGGAAATAATATCGATAAAATATTGTTGTATGTTTAATACAGATAACGGTCGGTACGATGCGAAGGGATGCAATTGTTGAATCATCATTCGAGAGACTTACCCCATATGCCAGGGTCATCGAAACAACTGTGATGATTCGACACCGTAATGAGCGGCACATTTTTCGGCCTTTTGTTTAACGCACGATTGATGATGTATTTGTTGTATACCGTCGTTCTGTTCAGCCATTCTTAAACAGCAGAAACGAAAAAGAAAAAACTCTTTGATAAATTCATTTGTATATCAGGTGGAGAGATTATAGGGGTGTATTTAACTTAGAATTTGTACATTTCCCGTGTATAACTGATGAGTAAGGGGAAAAGACGAGGACTGTCCATTTTTCGTGATTTTGCATTTTATAGCACATTTTGTTTGGAAATTGAAATTGAGAGACAAGAACTGTCTAATCACAATGATTATACTTAAATATGCTCATAAGATAATGTTAACAATTTGGTGTACTGCTTAAAAACAGGGAATAGCCACTCAATATTGGAACTAAACACAGATAAAAATAATTAATATCTTATTAATCATTATTTTTTACAAGGTCTAAGTAAGATTTAAGCTTCATTTTATGAGTAATGCAGGTAAATTGCTTGAATGTTGTTCCTTTTTTAGTGGACTAAAATATTAAAACTTAATTTTCTTAATAAAGCCATTTTGTGATATTCCTCGTTTCCCCCCTAATCGTCAACTACATACATATACATAGGAGTTGGGAGACACACTTCATCTGGATTTTGCATAGAATTGGTTTTATTTAAGCGTATGCACAATGAACCAGTGATCTTTCGCTCGCGAATCATTGCTAGTGCTAAAGCTTTTAAGTAAAGCCGCTACTCATGCTTCGCTGACACGTAAATAATTATTCTTTTCATCGAAACCTTAGAACCATATCGCTACTGCAATCCTTATGCAAACTGATGACACAATGAAATTGGATGAGATGATCTCTGTGAAGTAATTGATACGATTGCCCTGAAAATTTAAAAATGAGCGATAAAAAATTTGTTCACAGCAAAAAATGAGAAAGGTTATCTCAAAGACAGTTTAATATTTCGAAAATATTTTATATAGTAACTGTCACTTTTCAAAGAAGTTCAATTACCTCCATACAAGGTCATTCAAGGTTATAATCATGTACTAAATCGATCTCTGGTTTTATATTTCGATAACAGCGTGAAAATGAAAAATTTGCATATGTATTATGAAAAATGAAGATGGAAAATATATATAGTCTAATTCATATTCTCGGTGTTTTTCTGAGTTAATGAATCTAACATTATAGTAATAGTTCTTGAACACACCGACAGATGGCCTCTGTACAAAGCTCCATGTTCAAAAATTAATCATGCACTATTATGTTTAAATTCTACATACTAGTGATATTCCATACGCATTTAGCATTTAAAAGCAATCATTTCAACTACCTAACAAGAATCACTTAGCATTTGAGAAGCATATAAATTTTAGCATTACGGGCGTCATAATGAATGAAAGAGCTCTGACTATGTAAAATTACTATGTAAAATTATGACTATCACACGCGGATAAATTGGTAAAACGAATAAAAACAGAGGAGTGGAAAAGAAAGGGGAGGATTAAACAGAGAGGGAGAGAGAAAGAGAGAGAGAGGTGGGAGGATGGCCGTATATGGTGCGCTACGCGTCCAACCAATTGAGTAATCCGCTTAATTTCCGAAGTTTATTGTAACGTAGCTAAGTCAACATCAAGCCGAGTTCGTTGTAAATCAGTGGTACTCACTGAAAGGCCAGCGAGAGCCAATGACTGATTTCCTGTGCCCTTTGTCGGGCGGTAACGCGTATCTGACCCTCCCTGAAATTAGAAACGCCAAATCTTCGCAAAACAAATAAAAGTGGCACGTTATATACAACTTCGTCATTTCCGGAACTACATACAACAATCCAAAATCCAAGTAGTTCTTAAAATCCAGTTGCGGTTAAATGAATACGATCTTTGATTAAATGCATGCGTAATCGCATGTATGTGAGTTATTAATTTAGTATTAATGTACTATTTATTTAGAACTAATGTTAGTGGCATATTAGACAACAGTAGAAAAAAGAAAGATTTTGTATGTTCAAGGTTAAACAACGGTTATCATTTCTGTGTAATAGTAATAATAATAGTTAAATGTAAAGTTTTGGCGATTTCATGAAAATTAAACATGCGTGTCCAATTCTATAACAATGAAGTGTGTACAAGATAATTAAAAATACCTGTTGCACGCAAGATTTTGTACCTGTATTTTCTTATACTGTTTTTTTTGCACGACCTTCTTGCAAATCTATTCATGTATATGTACGAATATTAGTCTTTTTATATACATATTTGTATTTATAATATGTGCTCCAAATTAAAACATTAAAGAAGACAGTTTTAAATTAAATGTTAAATTTAATTACAATCATTGATGCAAAATTTATTTCAATTGTAAGTATGCGTGGAAGGTGAACTCTAAGGCAAACAAGTTTGAAACTCTCTTACATTTACATCACGATCGTTTTTGTTGTAATATCGTGTTACGAAATTTAACGATATGTTATGTTCGAAGTGGACCGATAACGATTATTTGATAAAATGACAATTTATGTATCAATCTTTTAAATTAATAAATTGTATTAGTGTATTCTATAAAGAAGCTTTAACTGTAATATATGTCACGTATAAAAACTATACATAAAATTTGTTATTCAACAATTGAAAATTAAAAATAGTTTTTAAAAATTTTACTACAATTGCGAAAATAGATTATACACGCAACCTATGTTTGATAAAGTTCTCATACTGGTTCTATGATTATCATAGTGATTAAATAAAATGAATCTAATTATTCACTTATTATATAAATCAATAACGTTTCTTAATATCACGCTGAAACATCTCGGGCATTTTTTATAAACGCTTTTAACCTTTTATCAATAAATATACTTATCTAAATATTTTTTATATTTTTACATAAGTTATAAGAATAAACTGTAGATCACACAACTTATACTACGAGTCAATATAATAAAATAGTCAAATTTGTGATACATCGAGAATTATATCGATATATAAATGTAAATTAAGACAGTTGCTAACGAATAAATATATCCATATGCAGAAATAAATAGTACTAACTTGTAGTTAACAAACCGGCTTGCATAGTCACTCACCTATTATGATTTTAGAAAAAATTCCTACTGCTACAAAGGTTATACTACTCGCGATGTTCCAGAGGCTACCCGTATTTCGAAGTTTCGGTATGATCCATTTAATATCGTATACCATTGCACTATTTCTCAGTTGCTAGATTGAAAGAAAAATTAGGAATGTGGCACTTCTCCGGACGACTGGGAAGCGCCTTCCCCGCGAGAAATCGTCTACTCTTTCGTAACTCACGACAACCATCTTCGTGCCAACTTCACGCCATATTTCTTGATGACCATCACGTGGTTGGCCGAACGTGGCCGTACATGCCCGAATGTTGCCGATTATTTCAGCATTTAATTTAAAATTAAACGCGCCTCAAACACTTGTTCTCACCTCGGGTAACAACGTGTAAATGTGTCCCGTTATTGAGTCGGTTGTAATTAAATATTCTTTTAGTTGTTCTTACAGGATATTGAGTTATTGAGATATTGAGTTACCACAGAAAATACCCTTACAGTTGCGTGCATAGCTATTTTTATTTCCATTGAAGATACTTCTTTTATTTTAAACTATCTACAGGCAATGCGAGGTAGATCCACGAGATTGCTCTGCACTATCTATATGTACATAGCAGAAGCTACGAGGCACCTTTGATTTCACCAAAAAAACTACAATTGTTGTCGGCTCATTCCGAGATAGCCTTGCGGATTTGCCTCGTATTGTCTGTACACAGCTTGAATGCAAACGTACAGCCGGGGACAAAAATAAATGGACAGGTAGTGAAGATAGGTATCAATTAAATTTTATTAAATACGGCTTGTTAACATAAACCTGAAAATATTAATTTCTATTGTTTGCTAAATAATCTATGTATTATAAGGGTATATGTATAATAAATACGACTTAAATTTACAACACTACTACTGGTTCAATTAACTTCATTGATATTTGTATCCACTACCTACTCTCTTACTGTTATTCCCTACTTTAGGTAATATTTAAAATACGTTATAAATCATTATAATGTATATATTTTAATATGATAATTGTAAACAAATATTGATGCAATATTAAAAATCATAAAAGGTATAAAAATGAAAAAATATAATTACGAAATGGTCAAGATCAATGATAAATAATTTCACTTATACATATAACTGTGGCTGAAGATATTTTTAATTGTGTATATTGTACTTTTAAGAATTAAAATAAAAATTTTGGAATATATTTGAAGTATTGTAGGTTTGGAGTATATTTGAATTAGATTTGTGTTATGTTTGGGAAAACAAGATTGGCAAATAATCAAATTATAATACAAATTCATTTGATACTTACAGGAAATAATAGACTATGTAGAGCTTCGTTTCATCTCTCAACTAACCTCAACTAATCGAAAATTTTCATGGAGATGATAACAAAAAGATCAGTTATCGTCTCTCACTCCTCCAATAGTGGTAAATAAATTTATAGTTGCATTATCTTAAACGGTGGTAACGCGGTCTCGTTAGCGCGACTTGGAAACTGCGAAGGATACATTATAATAATCATGGCACGCTCGTACGCGGCGTAATAGTAAAATGCCTGGTGAGATCTTAGATAACCATTCAGTGGACGAACGGATGTACAATAAGACACAGCTGTCTACGAAGTTGTGCCTCTGGCGGTGACGCTGCACTTGCAATGTCAGTTGAACACCTATCAGAAGCTGCTGCGAGGAAAGAAACGTGCTGGACGGTTATGAAGGGGGCAAGGTGGCGGAGGAGGTGGCGTACACACGACGATCGAGTACATACATTAGGAGCTTCGGGTTAAGTTCATGCGCGGAGGAAGAAAGGACGTAGCACACGGGAGCATCGAAAGAGGTGAAAAAGAAGGGAAAAGATACAATGATGCGAAGCAAAGTCGTAGACCGCGGGGAGGGATGAGAGGAGAATGTCCGGTGGCATGTGGGAAGTGGGGGTCTAACGCGAGCGGAGAAGCAACCAGTCGAAGGGGGCTCACGAGTGGGGGAAAAGGGCCTCATCTCAACAGCCAGTACGATTCGAGTCTCTCAACTGCGTGTTGCCGTGCCATCGTACATACGAGGTACCTTTGCCAGTTTACAACTGTGGAGAGGATATCTTGAAGCACCATACTGAGGCGAGTCGTGTACCATTCGAGAATTGACCGCAAAGTGTCCTCTTCGTGACGTATATATTTTCCTTCTTATTCACTCGGCCTCGAAGAAAACGACATTGTATGTAAGTTTCCCGGGGTGGAATAGTACAAAGCTATGTATACGAATCATTTGATCGATGTAAGAATGCGATCAACACCAAAGATAAATTAGGACCGAAGCGTTTTTATTTATCTTTATTTACCTCTGTAACCTTGAGATGACAGTTCCGGTGGTGGTGCTAGCGCTACAATGCACAGGCTTCTCGATCGTTGAACCGCGAAACGGTTACCAAATACGTCCGCGAAGTAATGATGTCCACCCTCTGTGAAAGACGAGAGACTCGATAGTGATGTGATACTAGTAGAGTAGAGAAAGAAGGGGAGGGACAAAAAACAAAATAAAACGATATCGAAAGAAAAGGCTGAGAGTATCGGCGGAAGGTACAGAGTGAAAGATAGAGGTAGGAAGAGTGGAACAGAGCGAGAGGGAAGAGAGCGAGCCGAGCGTTCGGCTTGACTCGAGTGCAGTGTACGGTGATGCCGCGAGGATGCCACCTTCGTCGGTCCTCTCGACACGATATAGGAAGGCGCGACGGTACCCCGTGATCTGCCGGGGCCCCACGATTCGACTGTGCCACGACATTGCGCTATTACTCGCGCAGTGCGGTGCAAGTGCAAGTGCAGGTGCAACTGTGAAGTGGTGCCAGTTCAACGACGACGAGAACGTACAAGCGGGATACTACGCGACGCGAGAAGTCCGGCGATGCGGCAAGTCAGGAATCCTCCTTGTATCCGGTGATTCGCGAGTGACGCTCTCGAAGACAGATCGGTTAGCGTTCGCGTGTTCGCGCATGTGTGTCGCTAGGTGTTACGCAGAAAAGATCGTTCTTTGTTCGAAAACGAGCAACAAAACCGGCGTACGAATTACATCTATAGGAGGAACAGTGAATTCGTATTACGACTGCGAATTCCCATCAGGATCGAATAGTTCGAGTTATCCCGAGCATCGTAGTTTCAGCATATTGGCTGCAGTAGAGAGAAAGCAACAGGTATGTGTATATAGATATGTGTATACGTTCCGTATTCTCGGTGGTTGCACGTTATACGGTCGCGTTGCCTGTTCGCGCACGAACGTGCGCATGCTCTTGATCGAAGATCTCGCTGTGCACAAGCCAATATACAGACTGGGCACCGGTGACTCTGTGTGTATGTGTCTTTCATCGCGGAAGAACTCCAGTTCAGCCGAGTGAGGCGAGGTCGTCTTCTTGCATCTGTACTCCCTTGCATACGAGTTTTGCTACTTCTGTATTTCCATACCTATGAATAAGATGACCGTGCGAAACAGACGCGCACACGACCGTGCAGATTCGCATAAAACTTCCTTTCAGTTTCCTGTGTGTAAAGGATCCATACGATGTTGTATACGGTTAAATTATTTTGTCCAAAATGTAACGATAGAAGTTTGGTTCGTTGACAAGACGATGCTGACGATAATTGATCCTCATACTCCTTTGTCGAATGAATTTCACGAAACTGAGTCACTTTGATCGTTCCGCGACTCTTCGAAAACCCCTCGTTAACCAATATTTATGTCCTCGTTCGTCTGTCCCCTTTTTGCGTTTCGGGAACTAACTGAATTCCCCCTTGATATTTCAACATCGAGTTAATGGTAAGTAAGCTCGTAAAATCCACCAATGGAGTGGCGCATCGATTTCGATTACGATTTTTACCAAAGATTCAATTAAAATTATCGACACTTTTATTAGGTGATGTCAAAAGTTTTCATGCGGAAACTGTAACGCTGTTTAAGATCACGGGGACCACCTACTCCTTTTAGAGCACGTTAATTGGTCGTTTCACGAATTATAAAGCAACAACGAGGGGAAGAGACACGACAACCACTTGCTATCGTATCCATTAACATACCTGAGTTCACCCTATCGTCGCCGTTACACACTAGCGACGTTTAACATTAACGACGCAAAAAGAAACTAATTATAGCAGCCTGCAAGCACTTGTTCTGTATATACTTGGTGCGCTATACCGTAGTCCACTTTCCTTATTTTCCTATGTTTTCATTTCGGCAAGCTCTGGGTACCAATTATAACAACTTAGGCTAATTATTATCGCTTATTCAGTCGATGGAAATTGCGAATGTTCTGTCTGCGAGTGAATATCTCGAGATGATACTACGCGGGATGGCACGTAATATTATATACAACAGGACGATCATAATTGTAGGAACGAAATAAGCGAGCACGACGTAAATTGGATTTGAGAGTGGTTCCGGTTCGTGAGAGCAGCAAGACAACGATGGTAGTCTTTCGTAAGAAAATGTATACACAGACCAGACACGTGGATATCCGTGTATAGGATATGTTTGTTAAAAACCATAACGCCGGTTTAATTTTATCGAAGGGCTCTCCGGGTAAACCTTGAAACGTGCATCGAACGAAATTATACACTGCGTATACGATTTCCCCGCATATAGCTTTATTAAAAATGTACATAGGTAATCTCGCGGTTACGATGATCGGATACGCATGTGCGTGACTATTTCATCAAAATTTGATTTGCTAACGTTTCTATAGCTATGGTATTTCACATTTGAGATGGTAAATCGCGTGAACTACAGTCGCACAAGAAGGAATCTGTGCTATTCTGTGCGCATTCCGGATTACGCGATAAGATTCAGACAGGAAATACAATATGGGCCGAGATATAGCAACGTCGTAAACTATCGAAGTGCGGCATTGATTGACGTCTTGAGTTCCAGGATTAGTTATTACAAAACCATATATTGCATTCTATTTTAAGATACAATATACATTGATAAAAGTAACAACTTATGACTTAGTATTTCATATATAAACATTTATTTATTTCAATAAATTGAGAAAACTTGTATAACAAATAAGTTAGTATAAAATATATTGGCCCTGCATTAAAAATTTTAATTCTTTAATTTCTTTTCTGATTAATTTTACGATCTTGCTATATTATGATTCAAAATATACAAAGATAGAGACGTATCGATGCGCGATGGAATGTCGGTCAACAAAGCGTAATAAGGTTATTGTGCACGCCACCAGAGCGCTAATTACTTCTGGATACCGTCAGAACGTTGACGATGCGCCATTTAAATGTCACAGATATGGCGTCAGATACACGAGAGACTCATAAGGAAAATGATTCGCGAGATCGTACGTAGCGACTACTAGCGATATAAAGAGAGCTAAGAAACTATTTGAAATAAAAGGACAGGCATGATGTTCGTGTATCGTGTTACGTTGAACGTACAATTGTATCGGTTAGCGAAGTATCACGTACTGTATGCTTGGTTTAATATGTAGTTCTCCTGTCCTTCATGATTTTACAGACAGTGGCACGTGACAGTCGTAAGTAAGACCATGAGCGACCTTGTAGTTCCTGTCACGGTCCTTCATAAAACTCCGCGTGGTTCAGCTAGCCTTATTGCACGTTGGGGGTCGTGTAATAACGCTGTGGTTAAATTCCTGATACTTTTATTTTTCCCGGACGGTACCAATTTTTATATACCTACCGTATGCGGCTATGATCGACCTTCGACGTTACCCTCGTTCAAACATGATCGACCCTATCCTCCCCCTCTGTCGATTTACCTTTCTTTTGCTCTAGAAATTTTGTTTTCGGTTAATTTCATAATCCCGTGGCCCGTTTCCCCTACAATTTTCAATTTCACTTTATCGGCTGTGACCAAACGCCTGAAAAAAAGAAAAGGAAAGGAGAAAAAAGAAAAGGTAATCGACAATCACGCTAAACGGTGGGATAACTTATCGACTCTGCCTTCACGGTGGTTTTGTTTTGTTTCCACGCACGCACAGCTGCGCCATTATTTTTGATCGCATCTCTGAAGGGGAAATATTTATAATATCGTCGACGAAGAAAAACGGAACAACAAGGAGAAGAGGCGACCAGGCGTTTAAGAATATGAGGGTAAGAAAAAAGGGAAACAGGATGATGAAACAGTCGGTGCTTCTCGCGCGGTACACAAAGATTTTCGTTATATCGTGTATATGTAAAATTTCTAGAAGGTGTAATTATCTGGTGTCGGTTAATCGACGCGCGGATCGAAGCGTACGAGACATCGGTTACTCGTTAATTACCGGTTTCCATTATTAATTCGAGCAGGGCGTAATCGTTCGTGTTTCAATCCTATTAGATGGCGCCTTTAATTAATTATTTTCGCGGCATACCTTGTTGCGGGATCCGGGAGAAAATGGCGCGTTAGCGAGATGTCAGACTTAAAAAAGTGTGTAAGTACAACGCGCGCGAAAGAGGGTTACAGGAAACGAGTATGACAAGACAAGATGGAGGAGACTATTCTTAAATTTGACCAAGATTGATGATCGGCGAGGTATAACCCCGTAAAAGTTTCCCCATGATGGTTTTCAACAGCGTTGTCTACGATGGAATAACGCGGAGGTACGCGCACGCGTATTTATGGGATATATGTTAATTTCATAGATCGTGGTATTAAAGGAATCATCTGTCTGATTTAATAATGCGCTGGTGGGTTTGGTCACGGTAGAATGTTAATTTACGATAATTATTGTAATTTATGGTAATGGACGTTATTAACTTCTTACGTTGGGCTTGGTACACTTTAGATTGGAGATCGCGACACAGATGCACCGATTTGCATAGAGACGAATAAAACAACAAGAATTACTTTTCATCGAGAATTATATTTTCGGTAAAGTGAGAAGATATGCTGTAGAAAATTCACGATCAGCAAGACTGCATCATGATAGTACATAAATTGAATTGATATGTAACACCATATATGCACATGGATACAAATGAAATAAGGTGAATCCTTTTCTTTGTTACAGAATGCTGTCACCCGGTCAAGACGGCCAATCCAACAACAGTTACTCGCACGGTAATGTCGTTCTTCAAGGTGCACCCTGCGGTCAGTGTCGAGATTTATGCCCGGCTGGATATGTGCCCCACTTTTGGCGGTGAGTAATCAGACGTATTTTGCATGTATTATCCACTAAAAATCACAGTTGCCCGGTGAGAACTGGTGTACGATATTCTGATTAAAACACAGGCAGTTTCGTTTCGGTTGGTGCGTTTTCAACGAAAGTGCAAGTACATACCATAAATGTATATTATCCACTACTTGTTGCGTGTTCTTTTCTCTTGTTTTTCCTTTATTCTCCAAAGTATCGCAAGAAAGTGTTCGATATGCGTGATGCGTTTTCAATGAAAGCGAAATGAATGACATGTTCCACGGGAGGTGCTATCCCGACGTTTTTACCGTCCGAGCAGAGGTTATCATTATGCGGCAATACTAACCGAAACGATTACAAGAGAAATTGCTGATCGCGCGATCAATGACCATGCGTAAATACTTCTGTAATACCGGCTATGGCGAGAAGTAGAGGCACAGCGACGCACGCGATGCCTCTTTGATTTTCTCCGACCGGCGGTACTAGTCGGAAAGGAAAAGTAAAATGCTATGAACGAAACCGGTGAAACCTGGTGTGCTTTGTTGCAATAAAAAAATATAGAAAGAGAGATGGACAGCGTCGAAACAGAAAATTATCTCGAGTCTAGAGGGAAGACCGGAGATGCAGGATTCGCGTCGACTTATCCTTGATCGCAGGATCGCAGGATCGATAAAACGAAGAAGCACGTCGTTCCGCCAGGGTGACCAATCTTCGTATAACCGATGCGTGTTACGTGAACTGGTCCCGTGACAGCTCCGTTCCTGGTGTTGATAATGTATAATGTTGCTCGACCCTCGTATACTTCTTCTCTTATATTTAGACTCTGTGAATAAGAAACTTCTTAATGCAAATTGCGCTAGGAATGTAAGTAGTAGGTATTCGTAATGAATGTCGTTCATAGCTCGATCATATGACCGTGGTTCATAAAGTAAGTCTACTGATATTTTGTAATTCTCTTGCTATGTTTGTTTATATCGCTGATAGGTTAGAAATTAAGTCGTACAGATATTTGCCTCTTTTTTTTTTTTATTCGTTTATCTGAACATATAGGGCGACGTGATAATTATGATCGTATGTGACTAGGGGTATATCTGTATTAGCTATAAATCCGGACAAATTAACTTCTATAAAGACTTCTAAGTTTCTGCTTGCTTTTGTATTTTTCTTTCTTTATTTTATGCTTTTGGATAATGTTATAATCTGCTTTCTGTCTCAGTCTTTACAGATGTATGTGTTTGGTTAAGTTTTACAGATTCTTTAAGTCGTTTCTTTAAAAAACAAGTCTCCATATACAATGATTTCATTTTGTTATAAACAACCACCTCCTTGTCGTTTATGGGATCGGCGCCGAAATAGAAATATATATATGGTCCATGAATTGACGAAAATTTTCGATATATACTCTTCTATAAAGATCCTCTCTATATCCAATCAAAAAACCCTTTCAAGCTACAACAATCTCCAATCACTGCGAAATATCTAAAATTTCTCACAATTCCATCCAATTACCTCTCCCCTTTTTCTAGACCCGCGTCAATCGTTTCGTTCGAAGAATCGGCAGCGTAAGACGCGCGAAACGCGTTCAAATTGGTAGAACGTGTTGTGCAAATAACGGAGGGTCGATTTCCCGTGGGCAACTAGAGTCACGTGGGGTAGCGCCGCGGATAGTGGTGGTAAGTAGAAGGCGGTCGAGGCGTAGAAACGTCGTGGAAGCGTGTCCGTTGGTTCCGTGGAGGCAGAGCAAAGGGAAGATCGAAAGAGGGCAAAAGGAAGGTTTCTTCTCTGCTTCGGGTCGTAGGGTCGACTCGTCGGTCTCACGCGAGGCCTGCGTGCAACGAGACCGGCGCGGCGATGGGCTGTTCCAAGACGAATCGACTGGCAACCGAGCTAACCGATGAGAAAGAACGAGAGAGTATGCACCACCAGTTCGCCAAACGATCGGGATGGTGAATGAGGGGGGCAGAGGAGAGAAACAGGGATGTATGTTGGTCTGTAATTAACATACCGAGCCCCTTTACCCCCTCCTCTCACGTAAAGTTGGTTCGTCGGTTCGCAGGTTCACCAAGCGCCTCGTTGTTCTCTTCCAAAGCTTTGTTCCACACTCCGAATATCGGGCTTTCGATTTTTCGATAGGTTACAACTAATTTGGATCACTTGGTATTGGTAGTTTAGTCGTGGATAATTTTTCTTTTAAATTATTCGATTTCTTTAAATTATAGGTTATGTAGGAGATTTTTGGCAAAGAAGATTGGTAGCACTGTAAGAATAGTTTAGTGTAAGATAAAAAGATTCTCCGTTGATGTTAAGTTGATGTTAGTACTTGATTGGATTCAAGAAATGTATTAGAATTTATATATTATTTGTTAATATTTTATATTTTTTAAGATTTGAACTGTACATTAATTTGAAATCTATAGATCCATATTAGTCTTCAATAGAATGACATTAAATATGAAACTAACCTCTAAGACAACTACCAAACATATAAATCGTACATATTCTTCATCTTGTTCTAAGAATCACGCATACGGGATCCCATGATACAACGAACAACTAAGAAAAAGTATCTTCGTCTCCAACTGGTCACAATGAATTCTAGAAGGTTGAAAAATACGAGATCGAGGTCGACCGGCTCCGAATAGTCGGACATCGATCAAAGTCCGACGGAACCGAGGAATTAAAGCTTTCCTCGCGCTCCAGTTCACTAGGCTGATAGCTGTCAACGTGATTTTCCAATGGCGTTTTTCATCGTGATACGATATCTTTCAACTTTTTCCGTCACTTTCGTTCCTTATACCGTCCTCATTCCACGATATACGATCGACAGGCCAGGGTCGAGGTAGCATTCCCTCTCTGTACTCTAAGAGGATGTTAAAGTCGCTTTTCTTTCGCTTTGGTTACTCGTCCCGCGAGTTTCGAGGTTAGAGCTCGCGGTTAGTCATTAGCTGTGGATCATTAATCCACTATCGAATTTATCTGTTAACTCGAGGCGCGCAGTGGTAAATCATGACGTGGCGTTTTATGGCGAACCTGGACTAACGAGCAGTCTCGTCCTGTCGATGACTGTTTACGGAAAACGCGGTCGACGTTTCCGCGAAGCATAATAAAGGAATCGTTGGATGGATACCGTCTGTACTTAAGCATCGTTTCATCCCTAGTAATAGTTTCACGGATAATTTGATGGACCATTTGCGTCTGCTATAAAATTAGGCAAGAGGCCTTCGATCGACTCTAATCTATAGTTAACGAGCTAGGATTAGGATGTTAAGAAATTATAACTTCATACCTTTGCAATTTCTCAGCGAAATTAATTATCTCTCTCTAGAGAGCTATAATAAATAAACTTGTCCTCTAACTTCGCTTGAAGATGGATATTTACAATGGAACGTACCCTTGTATTTGCAATAATGGATGATGCTGTTGTATGGAGACGCTATCTCAATTTTTCAAATCGGAATTATATCTTGACGTACTACTGATAAACGATGGATAAAGGCAAGAGAGTTTGATCGAACATTTCTAGATACATATATATGTAGATAAATTCAAACATGTATTTTCTCGCTAAAGAAATAGAGAGAGTTTATTGTGCTTCGATTGGCTTATCCGTGCAAAAACAGCAACAGAATAACTTGCATCGCGAACACGTGTTTTCTTGTTGGTACCGGCGAAGATCTTGGTATAATCAAAAGCCGTGTAACCAATTTAACAGCTGAGCCGAACCTAACCTTTCAGTCGGTGAATGTGGTATGTTCATGATCTACGAAGAGCGTACATGAACGCGCACAATGAAGATCCACAGACACGATAGCGAGGCTGACTTTCTATTCCCATTTCAATGTTCAATCAATACATCCCGTGTATCCAGTGTTTCTACTTTATTAAAACATCGCTTTAATTAACGTCCAATTGATGTGGGTTTGTAATTCATAAATGGATAGGAGAGGCTCCTTGTTAACTGTTCCTGTAAATCGTTTATAGTTATTCTGGTTGCAATCTTAAAAACAAGTGATCACCTTTACTTTGGATCGATCTGTTTATTTAGTTGGAATCGTAGACGATATATTTACTAGTGGGGTGAACTAAATTATTTCATTCAAATTTTATAGGTTATAGATTAAATCGTACAAAGAAATGGTTGCCAGCATCATTTTATTGAAAACGAAATTTATATTGTAAATATCATACTACATGCATATTACACGTGTAATATAACCTTTTCAATCTACATAACCTCTGAAAACACTTCCCCTATCACCTAGTATACCAGTTCCCTAAAATACCTTTACATAAGAACTTCTTTCATAAGAATCTTTTTCATAGTAATTTTTATTTCTGAAATACACAGTTTTCTTGTAAAATCACTAAATGTACTTATATACACTTCCTCTCCTTAACTCTCAACTAACCTCCATTTAGCAAACTCTAATCCCCAAAACATTTTCTCAAGTCTAATCTTGTATCAAGCATTCTTCTGTTAACATGTACATACTTATCAACTTTCTCTATCCCTAATTCAGTTTCCACAATAACACACTGCTCTGATTACCTTAATGCTTACACTTTCCTCAAATATGTATTTCCTAATCTCATTAGTTCAGATCTTCATCACATGTGACTTTCCACACCCTTATAACACCATTATTCTCACAATGTACATACAACGTTTCTCTTTAAATCTCTCATCGTGTTTAGTTATTTCTCGACCGACTTCACACGAATTACCGGTTCCGCCTCTAAACAGCCATCGAGAACGGTATAGCCCGTGTAACGTTACGGAAATCACGGCTGTCCTATTGTTCGTACCGCGAAGATGCTCTTCACCGTTCGTTGGCTATGTCGTGGCTATGATTAACATCATTTGCAGGATCCCCCGGGAGGGGAACTCGTTAGGATCATTAAGGTTCTTACGCTCGGTACGAGCCATCGCGTCAACGCGTTTGACAGAACGTGTAATCAACAACGAGCACGACGATGAGGTTATGGGTCCCCTCGTCAACGCGTTCCAATAGGTAGTACATATGTATGTTATACGTGGTATAATGTGTCCATTCTTGAGGACAGACGTCATACTAAAATCCAATGAAATACGATTCATTCGGCTTGGCCGAAAGAAACGAAAAGAAAAAAGAAGAAGAAGAAAGAAACGATAACGTCTCTGGTGCACGGCCATTCTCGGTCGTTTCGGAATCGTCAAACTCGATCGCGGTTTTATCTGTCGTTCTCAGTTTTAATTTCGCCTCTTTGCTTATCGGCGCCGGTTCTTGGAAGCTTGAAATTATCTTCGATGGGAAAAGGTGGTGTGTTGCTCGTTACGCGGAGATTTATTCTAAAAAAAAAGCAGCGTCTCTTCCCAACGTACAGCGCCGACTTGTAACAAGGAGATAAAAGGGAATAAGACAGAGAAAGAAAACGTTCCGCCGCGTTCGTCAAAATGAAGGCTTTCTATCTCGCGTTCTTGTTTCGCTGTTTTTCGTGTCCCCTTGTGTGCGAGTATCGGCCGATAGGGGGAGACTCGGTGGAAGTCGCAGCGCTTATCTGTGGGCAATCTGGCTGGGCATTTTTATCGGGGTCTTGAACGTTTTACTTTAGGAGATTATAGTCTTCCGATGTTGTTCTCCATGTTATGTTTATTGGACGGAAGATTACGAAGGGAAATATAATAAATATTGAATATCTTCGTGTTTTTCTTTTCCTTTTGTTCTTTCGCTTTAATTGTAACGGAGAAAGAAAGATGGCGACTGCTGTGATGTTTGAGAAGATTAAAAGATATAAAAACAGATTGATGTTAAAAAACTCATTAGAAATACTTTTTCTTAATTTTCTTAAATACCAAGAAGACATTAAATTACCGTTAAAAGATAAAAATTCCATCAAAATAATTCTTTCGGGTATATAAAAGGTTGAAATAAAGGTTACAAAATTGTCCCAACATTTAGAGATATAATTTCGATTTCGTGTATACGCTCGTTAAATTCGGCTTGCCGAAAGGAATTCAAATAATTGTTCGACGTTGACTGCTCTTAGAAATCGTTGACGAAGACAAACGCTTTTATCCAGCCCCGAAAAAGTATGCCCCTAAAAGTTCAGCCTCTGGACGCCGATTTCTTCACGTTCATCGAACCAAGAACAGAAAGGGTTAGTAGAGAAGAAGAATGTCGCTCTGCGTCGCAGGTTTCGTATGTGTTCCGCAAAAACTTGAAGACCTTTGGTTCCTCCTGTCCTGGCTACGTCTTCGGAACTCGTTCCCTCGCTCGGCAAACTCGTTGTTCTTCTTTCGACGCATCCCCGAATGCAGGCCGTTTCACTTGTCGTTGCACCGCTCTTCTCGCGGTTTCTTCTTCAAGATATATCCATATGCAACTGTTGTTGTTTCTTTCTCGACCGTGTTTGCTTTTTCCCATTGTTAGTTTCTTCTCGCAATTACGTCTTTCGAACTTAAAAGGGGAGCTAAGGATTTCTTCATTGGAACATTTTTTTTTTTTCTTAAAAATTTATGAGGTCCTAAAAAGTAAAATGGTTTCATAGAATTTGTTTAACAGCATAATAGATCAGATATTGTTTGTTTGCGGTTTGGTGTGGTTTCAGTCAGTTTGCCCTATTTCTGTTCAATTCAGTTCGACACAATTTTATTCCGTTTGCTTCAATATGGTTTAACGGTGCCATTGACTTTGATCCATTCCCATTTGACTCAATTCAGTTTGATTTGTTTTGATACAGTGTGGTCCGACCCAGATCGGTCCCGACTTTTCTTTGTTTCAACTGATTGTCAATTTAGTTTTTTTCTGTATGATATCCTTTACTTCAATATTACCTTAATCTCGTTTAACTTACACTATATATTTAAATATATTTCAATTCAGCGAAATTCTATTAACCGTTTTATTCCTGGCATAGTTCAACGTATTAGAAACAAGCCGAAATAAAATACAAGTTTCACAGAATTCGAGGCGAAGTTATGCGATACTCGCCAGAACGACGCCGCTTTTGCGCAGAATCATTTTTATGGCAAAGAATCCGGCCACTTTTTCTGATTCTTTCGGCCCACCTTTCTATACCGCGTTCAGAGGCCGCGTCGTGTCCTGCCTTTTACGGTGCACGTTGCCCGCCTCGGAAGCCGCTAATTAGCTTTGCTCGCGTTCATCTTTGAACGTTTAATCGAACCGGCTATATTCAGAATCCCTCGAACACTGCACTGATTCACTTTAAACCAGGTTACTTCGATTCCGGACTAGCAACAGAAATTCATAAAAAGGAGGATTACGTCGTAACATGAGTATTTCAGACGAGAAGGTAACCATAACCTCACTTCCACTAATTCTTTCCACTAATCGTACTTATTTTTACTTATACTAAATTACACGAGATCAAATCCGATAACAACTGGATATTAATGAATATTTTTCTCTACGAACGTAGAGAGACGTGAAAAACACTTCATAATATAGACGAATCCGAAACGACCGATAAAACTAGGTATTTTTATACATCGAACGTCATACGAACGATAATAAACAGACTCATAAAATCGAGTTATGGCCACGGTTATGAAATAATCTCCGTTTGTATGTACAACACCGAAATATTTCACGATCTTTCGACATCGTCGTGTGCTGAGAACTTTCTCGATCACGACCGACTTACCGCGTTGCGTCGTCGAAAAAGGAGAAGAGAGTCGAGGAATCGGTCGAAGTGTGAACGAGCGATCTATCGACGCAACGAGGGGAATGTGCTGGTATAGTGAAGATTAACGGTGCGTGTTGTTCGACGCTTTCCTTTCGTCCCTTTGCTATGCGAGTTCTCGATAGACAGGCTGACGAAATTAACCCTTCGAACTGCTGTTGTTTACGGTTTGGATATGAAGATAGACTATTTTGTAAAAATTTCTTTGTAACACCATTCGTATAATTATTATTTACTATGATGATTATAAAATATTTTCCAAGTATAATTCCAAGTAGTGGTAAGCAAAAATAATAGATTAACCAATTCTAAATACAGAGATAAATCTAAATTCGATTACCAAATGCAAGAGATTCCAAATCTATTTTGTTAATAAAATAGATTTTGTCTAAGCGCAATACAAAATATTAAAAAATCGAAAGTGACAAATTGATCAATCCCGTTTCGGACACAAGAAATATCAAAGTAAGATATTGTCCAAGTGCAGCTCAAAAGTATTGGGAAATTAAAGCGGCAAACTAACCAACCCTATTCCAAGTAAAAGAATTCTCTAAGTGATATACTATCCAAATATTCAAAAACAATCCAAAACATTGATCCAAAGTGGCTCAGCACGCTTTTCGAATTACATATCAGTGTAATCATATCAGCGTAGCCAATATAGCCACGCAGCATATTCTACCGTGCATTTCCATTCCGCTGACCAACAAACCCATTCCACTTTCTCATCTTCTCCCATTTACCAAATATCCCTATCAAACGACACTGATAGCCCTGCATCGTTACCATATACGATACTCTAGGGATCTTATTAACCGTCAGCGATTAAGACGAGGCTAAATAGAAGGAATAAGTGGCGCGTGCGCGTTTCTACGGAAATCGACGGAGGCGATGCAGATGGTAAAGAAGCCAAGTGGATTCACGGAAAGATCATTAGACCAAAGACAAGAAGGACAGATATAATACGGTTAGACAGAGAGAAGCATGGCTTTTTACGTGCGTTCGTTAGTGCAACGCGAAGCACGGTTGAAATGCTATGAAAACGCAGTCCCTGAGAAAAATCGCGCTGCCCCCGCGTACTGACCAAGCTCGAGCACGCGTGGAATGCGACAAAACCCGATTTCGCGTCCTTTTTTTCGGTTCGTTACACTACTGATAATCGGGGAGGACGATTTTACTGGAATCGCGAGCTCGTTGGCGGTCGGTCACGTATCCACGACCACAACTCCATAGCCCTTCCCCCATCCCATGCCCCTCCCCCCTCGATTAGACGGTTTATTAAATATTTCAACCGCCATTACTTTGGACGTGGCTAACTCCAAGGGGTAGAAAGTCATTTTCCAGTTCATTTCGTGGCTAGTTTTTTTTTAAATGACGTGTGACGACTTCGAAGGGTGAATTCAGAATTGGAGAAAAATATGTATCACATTATGTGGACATCTGTAACAAGAGAATTCTATTGACTTTTTTCTCGTATATGGAATTATGGTTGATTAATGGAATTAACCATATATCCAATACACGATACACCGTTTTCTACAATGTATTTTTCTATACTATAATATTCTCAAATTTTTAAAACAGCAGATTGTGACAAGCCAAAGCCACTTTCAAATTCCCTAGAAATCCCCCAATGCTCAAGTTCTTCCCGCAATACTTTTGCATACGTTTACCTCTTCTTCAGACGTAATCATTTATCATCAATTATGATTCATCTCCCATCAATCTACTCATCTGTCATTTTAACATTCAAGCTCTACTTCCCCCCCCCCCCTTTACTCAATATTTTACACGACCGTTGTATCATCAGAACCATGAAGAGAGTTTCCGCAGGTGCGCTTGACCACGTGGCTATCAGGATGGCGTTCGTGCCTTTCCAAAATCGTTAATCGCGTTTAATAGGCAGATTTACGGGTTTTTGCGTGGCCGTGGCCCGCGCCTGTTTCGCGCTCTACACGTTGTTTACGCGACCGCGTACCTACACTGCCGTTTGTCAACTGTTAAACACTGGTCACCCTCGCTCCTCTCCCATTTTCCACCCCTATAGGCCGCGGGCGATAGCGAGGTTCTCTTGATTAACGAGACACCCCATACATATCCGGCACGCCCTCTCTCCCCGTTACCTCCGCGCCCATTGCTTGGGGGGAGATCGCATTGTTGCATTCGTGCTTTACTGCATATTGCACTGCTGCCACGATCGCTATGTTGCCCTCTGACGTTTCCCTGATACCAGTTGCTGTGCCTTGAAACAGACGGTTCACCTGTTCTGTTTATTAAGGGTGGTAGAACGTGGCATTAGAGTGCCTTTTGTTGTTTGGAGGTTATGTTGTTATTGATGTTTGATATTCGCGGAATATTTTGAAGGTGGTTAAGATTTGCTTTGATTCAGTCAAATCGGTTATAATATGCTTTAAAATGCTTTATCTTTACATCCGCTTCGATTCACCTTAAATCGCGTCAATCCGCTTTCATTTGCTCCGTTCCGTTCCAATCGTCTTCGATCCGCTTTGATTCGCTTCGATTCGCTTTGATCTGCTCCAAATAACTCCAATCCGTATCA
This sequence comes from Bombus bifarius, assembly GCF_011952205.1. NCBI lineage: Eukaryota > Metazoa > Arthropoda > Insecta > Hymenoptera > Apidae > Bombus > Bombus bifarius. The sequence goes on from NW_022884487.1 coordinate 1,996,937, forward strand.
TCTCCCGTCAACCTTTTTCGATACGATTGCACTACTTCGCCTATATTAATCTTTTATTATATATTAAACATTAGAGTGGATTGATCATTGAAATACAGCTTTGATCGTAACATATTGCAATATTTCAATGGTCTACGCTGCCATTGTGGATTCGACCTTAAAACTTTACCTACCATCAGCGATCCTTTGAGTAATGCGTCTGGTTGGGCTTTAACTTGAATCACCTCGTATATGTCGTACGCGGTCTCGTTGTTTTAATGCAGCGTTAACCATCGATTGCTGATCGAATCAATATACGATAAGCATGTTAAATGTTCGTCCCAGAGAGAGTTTCGAAATTCCAATATTTGTTTTCTCTTTATTAGGGTTCGTTTTACACGTATGAACACACAAGGTATATATTGATGACTATGTTCTGTACTGTTGTTCGGGATAATTTTGCATTAGATCCACTTCGATGAAAATAAACGTCACCTCTTTTGATCATAACTCAATTCGAAGTTTATTGGTTCCACTTAATTCGATTCGGTTCATTTCGTCACAGTTTGGTACAAGTTAACGCACCGTAATTCTGTTTCTTTTAGTCGAACGCAATTCTCTCTACTTCCGTTCAATTAATTTCATTCGTCTCGAATCTGGTCACTTCGTATCGCACTGTACTCCATCCCGCGTAATTTCATCGTAAGAACATCCAACATGGCGGACAGTCAGAATTCTACGAGAACCATTCATTACCAGGCATTATAGTTCCATGTAACCATTTCGTAAAAATGATTCCACGATAATTCTCGACCTCCTAATAACCTCCCTTACAAACCTACCAACTATCGTAGCTATGAACTATCTCCCTACAATCATCATCACTCCTGCGCACCATACGTACCCAATACACGATCCGAGCACGATGATTGCAGCAGAAAAAGAAGCCTGTGCACGTCCTAACGAAAAGAAGTCGAATTCACGCGGTGTATACGTGCACGCGGTCAAACTGGCATAAGTGGTGGGGTTAGGATTGATGGTGGGGGAAGAGGTAATAAGAAGGACCAGAGCTACGAGAGTCTACTCTTGGCCGTAGAGCAGTAACGACGTACGGTTAAGAGCAGGACAGTGAGGGTGGGAATTAAATAGGGTGGACTCTTGATTAGTTTTCTCGTCCACCCTGCTTCGAGCACCCCAGATCACTTCCACGCTTAATCCAGCATTATGAATATTTTCTCCTCGTCCCACAGACGGACTTACCAAATGAGGAAAAAGCATAGTGTGGTTCTGACCAGTGAATATACAGGTTCTACCGTATACTCATGTTACATATCGTATCTTGCGACGAATTTTATTATGGCGCTAGTGCACCTTCTGCTTAGAATCGGCGATTATGTTGGTCCATCGCATCGCTGATTGAAATTGTAACTTGAAGAAGATGGGAAGTTAAAATGAGTTGGGATTCTGAAATCTGTTCTGTGTCGAGATAACGAAGCTAGGGGTTTTTGCAAAAATGTTTAATCGTATGGATTGATTATTTTGTGGGCATTAAGGTTCATGAACTTTACAAATTCACCGGTGATTTGGGCCAGATTTTAGATCAGATATTTCGAATCATTGTCATCGGTTCTTTATGTTCTTATATTCTTCCACATGGACCATCTTTGATAACTCTCAGGCGATCTCCAGCCACCCGAATAAAAAAATTCTTACTGCCCTAATATCTGTAAATCTTAACCCCTACTCACGTAGCCCGACACTTCAGATTCCGTGTTATTTCGAATTCCGTCGGTTCTAAGAATTACGAAGCAAGATCTCGAAAGTCCCGAGCGAGATTCGCGCGTCGCCAAAAAGGTTTCCACTTCAAAGCGGAGGAAGCCGCGGATGTTAAATAAGTTTGCTCGACTGACGTCTCCGAGGGTGGGGAAGATCCGGTCGTCTTGGTCCTGTGAAGCGTCGGGACGCATTTCGAATGCCGTCGCGTCGCGAGAAAATCGCGCAGAGAAAGACAGGGTCTCTTCTCCGGTCGTTTTACGAGACTAACCTCTCCTCTCAGATGCCTAACCTCCCTCTGTACCCTGAGAATGAATCTCTTGCTGGGTAATTAGGCAGATTACTTTCCGGAGTCGTTCTGCTGCCGGTTTCTTACTCGACTCTAGGCTACGGTATATATTTCGACCACTGGGGCGGAGGGACAATTAAAGGAAGAAATTCTTTGGTCCCCTTCGACAATCGGGGACCAGGAGAGTAGAAGGGTAGCTATACTGTTCGGTGTCGTGTGCCCTGTGCGTTCGTGGCGATTCGAGCGGGGCTTAAATTTACCGCAAAGCTAATCGAGCAAAAGGCGCGTTTCTAGCGGAAGTAATGCCGCACTTAAAGAGCTCCGTGGCGGGTCTCCACTTCGAGAGACGGTGCCATGATTACCGAAAATATCTCGCCCCGGTGGGAAGAGAGCACAGTTTACGCAGAGGTGGAACAGAAGAACGCGACCATAACCGATGACTATGCGTACACTGTAGACAAGCGGTGAGGGGATATAGTGGAACGGTGGTGGGGATAAGACAGTTGGAAGAAGATAGGACGTTGAGAGGCTCGGTGAATAGAGGGAGACACTACACTACAGAGTTGGTACGGCCAGGCAAGAATGTACCGTTTTTATTTACGAGCCATGGAAGATCCAGGTCTCGACCGCGGCGGTCTCCTCCCGTTAATTAAATAATATTTCTCGAGAGAGAAGCCCACGGGAGCAGCAGCGTAAAGCTACGATAAGAGCCCAGAGGGGGGAAACACCTCGCGTCGACGAAAAAAACATGGCCCTGCTAAGAGCACTTATTGCAGTATTGAGATCGTAATTCAGAGCCAAGGCCTCGTCATAAACGTTCCCTCCGGCCGGACCTTTGGCCACTTCAACCTTTTCTTTCCGCTCCTCCTTCCTTATCCACTGTTATTCTTTTACTTCCTGTTTCCCCTTGCGCCTTGTATCTTTCATCGGACCAACTTGTGCTGAAGCAGAATGGTGGGAGGACAACTCCTTGTTTCTAGGTCGTCATCGTTAACGACTTTGGGTTGTGACCCCCCGGTCATCCTGATGGATCACGCGAAAATTGAGACCGCCTGGTCGCGTTCGAATCGACCAAGGGTGAGTCAGAGGTGGGCTGGTTCGTTTAAACTGAACAGGTTTATTATGCCGGGTCGTTGGGTTTGGTTACTTGCAACTTTGGTTTCATTTGAGGTTAGCGTCCCTATCTATGGTCCACTGAATGAAGGGTTCTTTTTGTTTCTTTTGGTTAATCTTCAGTTATTCAATTCCAAAAGTGAAGTAGAAATAAGATTCCATTATAGCATAGATTTATTAAAAATAAACAAACTGCTGGAGGTGAAATATTGCTTTAATCACGCTAACTAAACAATCTTATTAGTAATAGATTACAATGTCAAAACGTACATATTAATTAAAAATACAATAGCGTAACGATAATATAATCTGTACTTAAATAATCTTGAAAGAATTTAGTCCAATTTCTTCAGTCGCTAGGATCGTGATATACATATATAAAGTCATGGAATTTCATAGAAATTGCGATCGTCCGTTCGCCATTAACGCTGAGAGAACTCGATCCGTTCGTTAGGTTATCTCGAGTCTTTCTTTAGGAGTGCGTACAAGAACAACATCGAGTGCCGTGAGTAATCGAGAGCACCACAAATGCACCTGATATCACGAACTCTGAAACAACCATTATTACTTGCGATTTTCGATAATTTTCTTTTTCCTTCAATATCTTTATGTGTTTGAGTCTCATGAAGCTATAAACTACTTTGCCATAAACAACGATAAATTTTTCTGAAAGCGATTAAATTTTATCTATATTAATGGAGTTCTTACAGGCGAGATAACTGGTTCCATGAAACGTTATCTTTCGAGTTTACCAGCAGCCAAAAAATTACGAACCACCTGTCTTAATGAATCTAAGTTTTATTTGGTTCTTTGAGGCTGGTTTCTAAATTGAAATTTTATCTCCCAATAAAAGATCCATCAAGCATCGTTTAATGCATGCTCGGCATTATTCGGTATTATCACGATATCGTACGCCATTTTGTCTGCTCAAGTTTCTTTCTAGGTCGAGATAAATTTTTAATAATCTTTATATTTATGCAGAAATATTTAACTTAATAGAAATTATATATCATAAGAAAAAAATACGTCTAATTGCTTGATTATTATTTATCCCGAACTGTTTAAGGAAGTTGATAATTTCTTTTTTATTACTTTTTTGAAAGTATACCCATATATGGTTTAATAAAACCCGTAAGTACGAAATATGTACAGTGAGGTTATAATTTGTTCACATTAACGTGTTAGATACCAAGTGCTAATAATCTATGTACATAAATAAAGATAAGCTTTCTATCTGGTCTATAACACGCTTAAGGTATCTCAAATAGCCCATTGGATACCACAGCCTCGTCCTAAGAAACACATCATCTGTCCAACTTCACTGTACTCCTAGGAATACTGTTACTTTCGCTTTTACTACATGCTTGCATCTATTTTCATTGCACGAATTGCGCTTAAAACATCTTCCAATCCTGGGAAACAATTAAAAGATCTAATTAAATGTCATAATGTTGGATCTTTAAAAAAAATTACTTAAATCATTATTATGAATTTCCATTTAGTCTCCTTAATTGAAGCATCTTTTAATAGAAAATTTCTATATACGTAGAGCTAGAAGTTAACGAAGACAAATTAATTTCAACTACGTTTGAATTTCAATTCTTTCAAATATGAAATGAAACAACGCATTTGAAATTAGGAGAGTCTCAAATGTTAGGGATCTGAGTATGTGCAAAAGACGATCAAAAGATGCAAAAGATGATATCCAAGTGACAAATTAGTTTAATATAGTAATATTTACTATAAATTCTCCTGTACGTTGAGCTTGTGTTATCACTTTCCTCCATTCATCCTTGCACACCACGCCATCTGCACTCTCGAATTTAAATAAAAGTGGCGCATTAATCTCGCTTATGGCCGACCGTTTCTTTCTTCCCCTTTTTCCCTCTTTCACGCTTTTCCGTCTGATTCTTCTCAACTACGCATTACTTACCGCCGCTATTTCCCCCCCGCCCGCCTCTTTCACCGACTCGTCCTCGTTTTTTGAGCAGTTTCGTTGAGACACGACTCGTCGTCGCATTCCTTTTTCTCGCATTTCACTCGGCAAACATCGCGGTCGTTGTCCCGTCGCGAGTCTAGGACACGCGGCGCCCGGCATCCGCCGGCGTCTGGCGTCTCGGCGCCCGCTTCCCTCTCCCCTATCACCCTGTGTTCTGACCGGTCAACAGTCTTTCTATATCTCTCTCTTTCCATGGACCAATCGATGGAATAGACGAATTGGCAACGTTTCTGCGACTCGCGCAACTGCACCACTTTGTGATTGTTCATCTAGGTAATTCCTAGGTGTCACTACCTGGGGATTAATATGGCGTTGGATGGCGTGATCGTCTGGCCTGCTGGATGAGGGCAGGTATTTTTTTGGTTGCTCTGAAATGATTGATACCTCGAGGATGTAAAAGTAGCGGAGAGTTGTTTGTTGATTGGGTAAATTGGTAGTAGTTTTCAGTTTCTTGCACAGTTTGCTTGAGTCATGACGAGGAAGAAATTGCTTGATCAGTTTTTATAAGGTTAAATGGTTCGTTGATTTGTTGTGAAGAATTAAGTAGGTAGTAGAGCGAGTGTTGAGATGTGATTTGGATTAAGTGAGTATTAACATTTTTATTTTGCACTCATTTCCTAATTTTATTACATCGTTAATTTGACTATTTACTGTTTTCTGTTTATTTACTATTGAACCTGTTTTGTTTACATTTTCGATTTTATTTGTTTACTTTCTGTTTGTACATACATTTTGTTTATGGTCCATTCATTTATATTCTGATCTTGTATGGTCAGAGTTTTGATGTATTTTCCTACAGTGTGAATATTTAAAGTTTCGGTTACGTTCTGGATTTATTTGTTTACATCCTTTATTTGCTTCCATATACATTGTATATATATCATAATTTCATTGTCAATGGTCCAAACTCTCATGCTATATACATTGCTCCCTTATGACGTATCACCCATTTACCTTAACCTCAACGCCAAAACAAAACTAAGCTTCTAACCAGCAAAAATCCAGTCTCTATCATCACCCATGTATAATCTGCTCATATATAGCTCACGGATTATACTCTCGACTGTTCAAATTACTGGCGATAACGGCGGAGCAGCGCCGCCGGTGGCTGGCAGTGATGCACGCGATGCAAACTCACCGAGTCCCGTGAGAAAAGCCGCGTTTGCCTGGATCAGAAAAAGGCTCGCGGCTAACCTTCACGCCCACACTCTCTCTCGAATACCTGTCGAAACTGATCGCTATTTAGATATTAACCGCGCAAGCAGCGATTTCTCAGACAGAGTAAAAGAGATAGCGATACGATGATCATCGTGCAGCGATATGTTTCGTGCTTCATTCAGCTCATATGTTCACAAATCGATACATCGAAGATGAAGAGTAAAAGAGAGATGGAGAACGCGTTTGGTTGTGGTTACGCCGACCATCGGAATTTAAGGGTACACCGGCTGGTACCCGTAGGTAAGGGGTCGGTCAGTAAATTAATTACGGCTTAAAACATCGTTAGGATCTGCCACAGCCGGCCCGGTGGGTTCGGTTATTAGCGCAGTACATCATACTCGCCGCTGAGAGCCACCCCTCTCAATCCTCCCTCTTCGATTTTTCGCTCGAGATTCGGCATCTACATTATTGTTGTTTGAAGGAATTACCCAGAGGTTATGGAAGCTTTTGGCTTCGAAAAAGTGGTAGGGGAAATTGAAGTAGGAAAGGAGAATGAGAAAATTGGAGGGGGAATGGGTGGGGTTAGGCAATGATTCTGAAGGGAAAGAATAGATGTTTGGGACATGTTTGGGAAATTCAAGTAATTCAGGGCTCCTGGTATATTGGCAGTAATGTGTATTGTAGGTTAGAATGCTGGCGAAACATTCCGTTAATTGTCCATTGAAATCTGAAATTGGATATATTTTACTATAATTACGAAGAGTTGTTATAATTGATATATATATTTTATAAGATTAGAAGAGCTATACGTTCCTTTTGTGGAATCATGTGAATAATGGTGAAGTAGTCTGATCACTACTTTCCCAGGATATAGCAGGATTTTTTCCTGCGTCAAATGTGCCATTGCCAACTGTGTCTCGTCGTATAACCACGGATTACCTCTCTTTATCTCTTCCTCCCCTTTTCTGTGTCCCTCCATTCCTTCATCTCATACATCTCTTAGAGTACCCTATGAGTGCTTTGTAGCCATACTGTGTCTTTCCTGTTTGACATTTTTGTACAGTCCATACAAAAGTATTTTCAAAATCCTCATCACTCTTAATTCATTCGTTCATTGATGAAGAACATCGTCCAAACTTTGTAAAAGAAACAATTTTAATTAGAATATTTTTTTAGTCATTAAAAATTTTTATTCGAATATAAAGCATTCGATAAGTTCAATTAAGTGTTTATTATCTATAATACTCCCTGAATCGATGATATATAATCTTTTCGATGCATCGATATACGTATTCAAACCTCCATATTTGTTATTTATACCATAAAAACCAATTATTTATGACCAACCGTGGAACCATTAGAACGATATAAAGTTTAGAAATATGTTGGCTGGAGCGCGGTGATTAAGGCGAACGCAACTGAGGATTAACGCTACCCAAACGATTTTCGATAGTCGAATCCCCCATACAGTTTTACACTGCCTCCGCCGCTGAAATCCCACGAGTTTAAGCCGCCACGGAATGGAAAAGATGAAATTCGAAACGCTCGGCAAGCTTATCCAATTATATCGACACGCACTATAGGTTAGGGTTCCCTTGTCGATGGATCGAATTGACGTTTCTTGCATAGCTTCGATATATCCTGAGATTGAATTTAGATTGATCACACAGTCTCAGGTGTCGCTGTAGCTTAACCGTTATGTTAAATAAGGATTCCAGTTCATATCGATTTATCGATTTATGTAAGTGTTGATGTAAGGTGTCACTAGAGCCTTTTATTTTAGGTTTAAAATTTCAAAATGATTGATATTTAAGTTCTCGTTCAATATGTGTACCTCCGGTCTTTTTAAAAATATGAAATTTAGATTTACACGAGTACCTGCCTATCAAACGATTTTATAAAAATTTATATCGATCAATTTTATTTCCCAACATTTCCGATTATCGTTACTTTGGTGTTGTAATTTAGATTATAGAGTTTAAATACTTTAGGTCTTTATTTTAGAAATTACTGTCGTAATTCCAAGATTAATATCTTGCTGTTTATTATAATATTCTGATATGGATACAGCCGCGACGAGCAAATAGAAAGCAAGAGTTGTTCGATCGATTTTACATTAAGATTCTCGGGCCGCGCTTTTTGCTCCTTTCGTGGCTCGCGTTTCGGAATCCTTAATCGGGAAACGATGTCGTGGGTATGTAAAATCGGGACGTACATCGGGGAACAGGTCGTACGAGTAATCGCTGGCAGAATGCATCGGTGTACTCACGGCAAGCAGGCCGGCTTTCACTTTAAGGACGGTTCACATTAAACTGCACGCGCTGCATGAGAGCGCTGAGTCTGCCTCGATAGCTTACATTTCATGAGAAAGGCGAGTCTCCGACGATTAATATCTTAAGAATTGCCCCGAAGATTTGCAGATTTGAAATGCCTGATAAATAAATCTTTATCCTTGTATCTCGTTCGTTATCGATCGTGTATTGATTTTCGATAATGTTCGAGCGATTTATTCACATGCAATGGTATGTGAAAAATAATTTAATTAATATAGAACGGAGATGCCAGAAGATTTTGGAAAAATACGCAACATAATACTGTGGTTATGATGCAAATATGATACATGTGAAAAATTCTACTGCCCAAGAACACAAAATGCTGCTTTTCCCACTACGCTATGTCTCGTTCATTTCTGTAGTTATTAATGGAACAGAAAAGGAAATTAGTTCATTAATAATTGCTAGCATCTAATCTGTGATATACTAAAAATAGAAAGAAGGAAAAGAAAGGAATTACAATGATAAAAGAACAATACAAATATTATATAAACAATTCAAAATCGATTGTAAATTCTAACCTTTAAATATTTCGCTCACTAACCGTAGTCTTAAACATTATCCAATATAATCTAAAAATAAAACAAGACAAGTTATCGAAAGGCAATTAGATTAATGAGTGCAACTAATGGTCACGATTGATTGGCTCTGGTCCTCGACATGGCTGCTTATTCCTCCACACGTTCTATGGTGTGCGAAAGTTATCGAATTTCATGTATACGCTTTCCTAGGAATGCAAGCCGCGTAACTCTATACGTTGGTCACGCACGAAGGATTCGCGGGAGCGACGTATATGCTCGGTATTATGTATATGCGTCAGCTAACTCCATCGAAGGATCTTCGTATCGATCGTTTGTTCCATTCGCTTCTTGTACAATGTACAATATACGCTATCGGATTCTCAAAAAGCCAATTTTAATTCCTGCAGCATGTGCGAGGCAAGTGAGAGATAAATCTCGACGAAATGACGAAACTGTTGAGTAAATTAATGTCTTCTATGAATAATATAATTATTGTGTTGTGATACATTTAAAAGTGAGGTATATAATAGTTGAAGGAGAATGATTATGATAGAGTAAAGAATAGAATAGGTTAGGTATGACTTTATTAGGTTATTCAGCTTGTCTGGGATGGTTTGTGATGGAAATTGGGTGATGTATTAACTGAAAGCAATTAATTAATATTTATGATGAAATTTAAGTATTGCTGGTATAGTACATTCTATAAAAACGTGAAGAATAAAAGAGGTTAAATATTGAGACCTAATTGATTAAATCAACTATCTTATTGCTAGAGTGATTATTATTGTAAGCTTAAACAATAACAATAATGGGAAGGAAATATAATTATACTTAGATAGTTTATTTTTATAATATTACAATAAAATGTTTTAGAATAAATATTCAAATGTAGTCAAACAATTTCCAAAAATTGGTAAGTAAGATATATAACTTAGAAATATTATATGAACTATTACGAAATGTTTATCATATTCTATAATTCCGTTTACGTTTCCTCCTACAAGAGACAACAACTCCATGCTTCTTATGTCGTCCTCGTCACGTTATTTCTGATTTGTCCTCTCGCCATTCATTCTCCGATTTCTTGCATCTTTCTCTCTGTTCTCTAATCACCTTGCATATTAACGGAGAAGTGCTCGGTGTGGTCTGTACACGGAGTTCCCTTCCGTCGAATGACTACCCACAGCCTACATTATCCTTCATCATCATTAAGGGGATGACTATAGTTTCGCATAAATGATCGTATCAATAGAAAATAGCCATCTTTGCACGAAATTCGATTAAGCACAACTTATATATATATATAAAGTTATATTAAGTGAATATATCTAGTATATATATAGTATATATATATAATATAACTTCACTAAAACATAAACTATCACATACAGGGCATATTAATTTTTACTTACAATTTTCTCTTTTCTCTAATGAGGTTAGGATATGTATCTATGTATTTATTAGAACATAACCTATATTCATAAATATCGTACATTTATTAGTTAATTTTTATTATCTATGTCTCTTTCTAGGACAACTATGTGATGAAAAATAATAACCCTGTCCTCGATAACAATAATGAGATGAGAAAAAGGAGTTCTTAAGTGTCCTAATTTATTGCGTAACATGGTAGTCAAAGTACAGTGTAGTGACGCAAGATTATCGGGTGGCGTTATGGTGTTTATGGCGGCGGTCGTAACCCTATACGCTGTTCTAAATAAAATTATCAGGCTGTGTTGGAGAACAGGAATCCGTAGTACCGGCGGAGATACCATTGTACAAAACTACTAGTATTACAAGTTTTATAATTTTATGAAACGAGTCTACGTGTGTAGCATCGGCGATCAAGCACATCCCTAAGTATAATGTAACACAGGAACGCGTAAGGTACATAGATTGTGCATAGCATATAGAATAGATACCATGTAGCTGGAGCTTGAGATTCAGTTCAGAAATAGATTTTTCTGATCGTATCTGGAATGAGTTTCGATCTTTACTTTTTGCTTACTTGATACAGTCTTAACCTTTTGAATAGCAAAGAATGTTAAGAAATTTAAAATTTTGTGATGTATCGAACTTTTTAATAAATTATTATTGCAAAATTGAAGTGAAAAGAATAGTAGAAATGTTGAGTATAGGACAAAATATTACGTTAAATATTAGGATTTATTAATATTATACAATATAGAAAAAGCAATCAACTTAGAATTCAGATATCAGAAATTTAATGTACTAAATCAAAAATTTCTTTTTTTAAGGTATATACTATTCTAAATACGTTCGCTCTAAATTCGTTAAATGAAAGCTTTTCCCTTTAAATTCCCATTCGCCACTCACCACTTTCCCTTCAGAATTCTAGCCCTACAACGTATACACACATACATTTGCAATTGCTATTTAGTCTCACCGGCGCATAAACGCATTCCTACGATCCTTACTTCTAAACAACACGGTCACATTTCGCCCCCGAAAAACTCGTTTTCATAGTAGCGTTATATTGCATAGGGTGGGTCTGAATGGATGTCACGAAACTTATATACAAGCCTATTCAACATCCCAGAAATGAGGAAAATGTTGCAATACATATGGTCCACGAGTCATTTGTTTCTTGGATATATGGGTTTTTTATGAGAACATAATTTTCTAAGAAATTTGTTGGGTTAGTTATTTATTATTGATAATGAATTACAATATATTTATTATATTACCATTAAAATATGAACAGTATACTAAAATAAATAAATTAGTAATAATAATTTGAAATAATAGTACATTCTACACACATCTACATTCAATTAATTTATAAATTGAATTCTTTTTAACCGTATTGATATAGATTATATTCACAATTTTTCATCCTTTTATAAGCAAATTTTTTGATATCTTATAATTTACAGATTAACAACAATCAGGGCGCCTCTAAGAAAATTATGGTGCCAAATTCAAATCAATTTGATAAGATCTACACTTTCATTCAACCTTTGCAAACTAAAGTAGCAAAAAGGGGGAAAGAAAGGAAAGAAAACTGCTCGATAGTATAAAATAGCCGAATCACAATGGACGTCCGTCACAGTGGTGAATTTTTACGATCACTCGGTCCGTTTGAAGTCTCTCAAGGAACGAACCGTGCCCTCCAATCGTCGTAAGGTCCTCAAAGTCGAACGCGTTTCGATAGTCCAAGGAGAACCCTCGCAGCTGCCTCTGTCCCGTTCGAAGCTCGTTTTTTACATGAAGCAATTTTTAGGGTGCCGACCGAACTGTGACCATCGAGAGGAAGGGTGAGGGGAGAGGAGGTGTAAGAAGTTTTCTTAAAGAAAGATCGGGGTACCATTCGAGTGTCGAGGCTCTTTCGCGCCCCAACTCCACTCCTCGCGGCTACGACCACCTTTCTCTTCTTTTCCAACCCCTCGAGATGAGAAACTCCGACGGAATACCCTATTAGGAACGGTGCACGATTTTTGGAGATAATGATCCTCGAACTTTTCCAATGGCTTCCCTACAAACGTATAGCCTTTTAACTCGCCGCGGATTACAGAAACTTTCTTCGTCAAATATTTGGAGTGGAGCTGCTATAACGTGTTAATAAGAGAGGTTAGGTTTGATTCTTGATGGTTTGATCTCCAGATTTGGTCTTTCGACGAGGTTAGAATTTGGAGCCCTATGGAAAGAGAAATTATTATTTAAATTAAAAGGCGGATGTTATGAAGGTAGTCAGTAAATTGTTACTTTTAAAGTAATACTGTAGTGGAATAGTATAATATAAAGTAAAAGTGAAATAGTATGTATATAGAGTAGTAGTACGTATAAAAGAGAGTTTACAAAGTTGTAGAAATTAACGATTTCTATACCGAAGACTAGAATTTTTTCATTTTGGAACATCAGGACTCTAGAAATTTAAGAATTTAAGGATCTAGACACCTAAAATCTAAATTAGACATCTAAAATTAAAATTGCTTGAGATGTTTTTGAAATATCCGTTTAACAATTTTTTGTTAATTTAAGTCTTCAAAATTTACTAGCCATTTTCTCATATCTGAGATTCCTAAGAATATCTCAGTTCTTTCTTAATAATATTTTATATTGTTTATTTTATGTATATGTCATGTTTTTTATATTCTTGAAACGTATTGCAGATATAACAAATAACTATGATTAACGAAACTAAACTAAATAACTGAAATATTAAGAAATAGATGAAAGGTACTGATAAATACAAATGATACAGATCATGTGGCTATGTTAGCTATGAAGTAGAAACGGCTGAAACGGAAAGTCGTTTGCTGGGAAGGAACGCGTCGACCGCAATTATGCCGTCGTCGACACATGCATCTTGCTGTATTAATCCTAGTTGCGTGATGGATACGTCGTTTCTTGTGGGCAGAGAGCGATTCACAACCGCAGAAGACATACCTTAATCCGTCCTGAAAGGTTGTTATCATTTCTTCACCCCTCGTGTCTGTTTACTATACCGACTGGTTCCCTATGAATTTTCTTGCATGAAAGAAAAATCACTGGCTACCATTTCTTCTCACAGCTTCAAATTATAATGTAACGTGACATCTATTCTTGTTTGATAAATCTATTATAGTTCCTTGAATTGAAATTTTACCGTGAAATATTACAACTCTTCAGTTCTAATCATTTTTCTATATAATGTATAATTTGTATAATTTGTAAATAAAGTATATTTTATATAAGACTTTATATTCTATTTCTCTTATTATTATATACTCTTTTATTGGAAAAAAATTTGATTAAAAATTTCATCCATTGAAATTTCATCCATAAAATTGAAATCCAGAAGCGCAAAATTTTGAGCCGTCAAAATTCTAGAAGATTCCTCGATTCCTTCGAAAATTTTTATAGCTTTACCTAATGTTATAAATAAAAAATTTTGCAATATTGTTATTTTAAAACATTTTAAATAAATTTCAATCATATCAATAATATGACAATACGGAGAAATGATTGAAATTTGAAATCTTCCGAAATAATGATATTGTAAAAATTTTCTATTCTAATCACTATTAATCATTAGGTAAAATTATAAAAAATGTTATGGTATTAAGAAACCACAAATTCATTATTTTCGTTTCGGAAATAATACATAAATCGAATAACAGAAATGACAGATACATGTATACCACCCACATTATTCGCAGCCATCATCGATCCTCAGAAATTCACCTTGCTTCCCGTATTCTTCCGACATCACTCTTGGGACCCGGTTTTTGTTTCGTTTCCCATGCTTTGGTAACTTTCGAGCCAAAGGGGAGACAGAGACACACGTGGCCGAAGGGTTGCACGGACCGACCCGTAGCGGAAAGTGAGTTTTCCGTCACCCTTCCACTTTTTCTTTGTTTTCCACGCGCTACGACAGCGCCCACGCTTCTTTTGCTCGTAAGAACGTTATACAGGGTAACACTACAAATTTACTTCTTTTAGCATTTCCATTTTTATCTTACATTAAAAAAATACAAATAAAAGATATTATAAAAATGAAAAGCAGAACATAACCTCTAAAATTTGCGTAATGTCCTGTTATTATAGAAATGAAGTATCTCTCCACATACATGTAATTTACCTATTTTTTTGTGCAGTACTATTACTATGTATAATACTGTATTCTGCTTGCAATGATTATGTTTTTAAGTACTTTTACTTGAGAAATTCCCCTAAATGATATAATAACAATATTTATAATAATAATGATCATAACAATAATGATAACATCAACGACAACAGTAAATCATCTTTATTATATGATATAAATATTCTTTGTAAATGTGAATTAAATAAATATATTGGAAAGGAGAATTTAAAAAAAGACAATGTTTTTCTTCTGTCGTACAAAGGACACTGTTCAGCTGACTATTTCTTTATGTTAATATGTTTTATTTTATATAAAAGAAAAACTGGACTATAGAAAAAGGTATAGATACATACATGTAAACGAGTTACGCAGTTTATAAATATGCAAATGATAAGGAAGTCGTTGAATGTCTATCTTATGTGGTCGTAAGGAATTGGAGTGTCGTCTTATCTATCGATAATTATTATTTTATTCAGGATAGTTGGCTTGTACGCGTAGACGAGGAAAAGTATTCTCCGTTTTTAGATATATCTCGTGTAATTTAATATGGATTTTATTATAGGGAGCAACGTGTCATCAGAAGTTCTTTGACGAGTTTGTGTCTCTCCACCGTGGTAGACTACACTATATAACTATATACATACCATACATAATAACCTTTACGATATGGCGTGATTATAAAATCGACTAACCGTCAAAGTTTATGTGCAAATCGACATAAATCTCAGGAGATACAAATCTGACACCTGAGTCACAATAGACTGAAGTATCTTTCAGCCTTAGTTTAGTTTCTACTGAAAAATGTAGTGTTACGTACTTAAACCTTAAATGGCAGTTTCTATTAAAAAATATTAAATGTTTCCCTGTTTGGAACCTTTAAAAAAGTTCACGGCTGCATTTCTACTATAATATCCAATAGGTTTCGAAGTGAAATATTTAAGAATTTGTTTTAAAAAGATTGGAGTTTAAAGAAAATTATTGAGGGCCTCAGTTGTGAAGATCTCACATTGTACACGGAGGATTAAGACTTCGCTATATCATCGTACAGGTTACGATGCAGTCCGATGGGGCGATCGTGATAGAGTGCTAATGCGCATCTCGTGCGCGCAGGGTATAGGCGGCTGGATGAGTTATCCCCACCACTTGGCCTTTGTTTCTTGTTGCAAGTGCACTTGCAAGTCTCTGGGCATAGTGCGTAAGAGGGCAGCTGTAACTGCTTTAACGAAATAATAGCAAATCTAATTGGCTGATTATTAACCGAAGAACTCTGTGACCTTTTTATTCTTCAATATAGTAATTGTCACGATATAACAAGATCTTCATTGATGCATCATCTAGCTGTCGCATTGTAACATTCTATTTCATCTTTCATAACATTCTACGTAGTGTTCAAAAATTAGATTACCACGTAAAGATTTTAAGATATATCGTCAATAATGGTATAATAATACAAAACTATTTCGTTCTATTATATTATATTTTTTCTAACTGTCAAACAAGCTATTTTATGAGACAATAATTATTGCCTCACCCTGTATAGGCATTGGTGAAGCAGAGAGAAATTCTCGTATATCTTCAGCCCGCCGTAGGCAGCACTCAGCCTTCGGGATAAGTTCGTTAGAGTGCTCCGCTGTCTTCTGCTCCAAGATACTCCCGAAGGACGAGGAGGGTCGTTTGGTATTACCTTCACCTTGCTCCTCAGAGGCTTCCCTCCTCCTCAGCCGTCTTCTAATTTCCAGTGTTTCGACGACCGTTCAATTTTCGCAATTTACGAGGCCGTTTAACCCCAGTAGGTCCTTTTTCTTTTTTCTTCTTCTTTTTTTTTTTTTTGGCCGGGAAATGATTTAACGCCGACAATGAATGAACTCACTAATTTTGGAGTATTTATTGGTCTATTAATGATTTCAATTTTGACGCAGGTATCACGCTATGTTCGAATTTGAGTGACTTCATAATTTTTTTTATTGGAAGTATTGCTGAATGTTCATCATTTTCTTTATACTAAATAATTAATTTCTCCATTTATTCTGGAGTAAGGTTAATCTTAAAAGAAAAGAAAGTATATCATTGTCAATTGCTATAGTAAAACAGAACACATTTTGACAGAAATGGATTACAATTGAATTTTTCAGTAAATTCATATTTGATAACGTTTGAGTAAATGTTAAAGTCTTTCTTCAGTTGATACATTTCAACTTCAAAGTTGATACATTTTAGGATACGATACAGACTTATGTTTTTGGCATAAATGTCATCTAAATGTCGAAAACATTGAATTCCTCAAAATGATTCTTTTGGTTGTGTTATGCATGTATGAAAGTCGATAGCGGGAAGTTCGCCTACATTAGAGTCGATATCAGGATGTTCCTGAGTTTGTAGAGTAAGATACAGATCAGTCTGACTTGCGAGACTCAATGTTGGTAATTCAGGACTCGAGAAATTCGATACTCACGTCTTCAAAGTCGTGAAACTCGATACTAGTAATACAGGACTCATGAAATCGGATGCCGCGGATACCGGACGTTCAGAACATGATAGAGGAGACATGAGAGTCGTGGAATTAGATATAGGCCACTCTTAGGACAATTGGACTACATATTATTGACATCTAGACTCCTAGAATATGATATAATTTTATATTTGTGAAATTATTGAATCTATTAGCAAGATTTACCGTAAGAGTCTCAAAGTATATATTTTGCCATATATTATTATATACTAAGATTACGTACTATTACCTTAGTACGTAAGATAGTGATAAGTAAATATAATATAAACTGGAAGCCATCTTAAACCGAAAGGCAAAAATCACAATAAATAAATAAATAAATAAAAAATATTAAGAAGTTCCAAAGCTTTAGAAATGACCAGAAGAATATAAATGATTCTAGAAGATGCCAAATATTTCAGCAATTTCCAAAGGTTTTAAAAGTTGTAATAACATATAAAACCTCGGACAATCTTAAAGATTCTAATTGTATTGAAGCTCCAAAAGAATACCTGGAACCTCTTCTAGGACTGTGAAACTAACTAAGCAATTTACTAACTTCTCCAATCCCTCTTTCGAGCCTAAAATCCTCCAGAAATCTATTCCATAGTTACATAACCTCTAAACAATCAAACATTTTAATCAAGCTTCCAAGAAATCTCTCTGACATTATTGCTACTAAAACAAAATGACGCAAAAACATTGCAATTTTCACCATATTTTCTCCCCATAATATAATCTAATTCTCCAAGTTATCTCTCAATTACCGTACCAATCCAGTTATCATCAAATCCACACTTATTTCGCCAATCTATTTAAATCAGCTCTCATTAAAGCAATCTTCTATTTGTCCCCTTCCCTAGGCAACTTAGAAATTCTCCTTTCTAGAACCAAGAGGAGGAAAAAGAAACCTCGATCAACTCACTCGAAAAATACCGTTCCGCCTAAATTGACTCGACGACAAATTGGTATTGCACGGTTGCCGCCGCAGGAAGGTACGGGCATTATTCGAGCGTGATGATGATGATCGATGCGGCGCGGCGCGCTGGATCCGCGCTTGAATCACTCGCGTTTCTGGCCGCGCGCTGCTGCCCGTCGCTTCGCGTCCTGGCCGGGTGTGCAGGGACGACGGGTAGCTGGGCAAAAAACGCGCTCGTCCGGCGAAGACCGGACCTTGATGCGAAGAAACTCGCTCCTGGCGGAGTGGCCTCGAGAATCCTGCTTCCCGGGAAATCTCTCTCTGGGAAATTGTTTTCCCTGAATTCTTCAACAATTGAGAATTATATGGTCAAGGGGCATGAGTTGATGTGGAAATTTTCTTGGGAATCTTTTGTTGATGCTTTTTTTTCTTTTTTCTCCTTTGATTTCAAACGACAAAGTATATATTTTTTAGAGAGTTAAATAGATCTTTTGTTGTTTTTGAAAGAATTGCCTGTTCCTTTTTCTTGATAATTACCGTACAATACCAGTTTGGTTACTAATTTGAGGCGATAAGATATGCACTTTGTGGAGAGTTGAGTAGGTTTTTTTTTTATTTTTGGTATAGTTTCTTTCCCGTTTCTTTTGATAATTTTTATCGCTAATTGTTGGAATAGTGATTTTTTCTTATTAATTTAAGGAAATAAGGTAAATACGATTGTGTAAGATATTTATAAGAATATTCAAAATAAACGTACAAAAGATTAATCGATTTCTTGAAACGAGAATTATAATCTAGTTTACATAAAAACCAAAGATCTTCCATTTACGTGTTATCGTGGTTAATATATTATTCGCGAGGAGCAAAAACGCTTGGAGTTTGCTCAGACCTGATGAATCATTAAGAATGCAAATACGTTTCACGTTGAAAGATGTCGTCCACGGTTTTCTGATATTCGTGTTTCACAATCGTAAGTTCTGGTACACAGGTATATTAAGTCGTTCAAGTGAGAATTATCGAATTCTTGGAAGAAACCCAGATTGTGCCTATACAGATAATGCCTGTAAGTCTTTATTACACAGATTACTCTTAAGAATCCATTAACTAGCAAGTTTACGACTCGAATTACTTGGAGCTTCATTCTATCTCTTAAATATAGCTTTCCTCGAAAGAAACAAAATACTCTTCTCAGAAAAAAATGCAGTTTAATGAACCTGAATAAATTTTGTATATATATTTTCCTTATAACTTTTGTTATTAATTTCTTAAACTGATTTGTTATATTTATATTAATGAATTTTAAATACAAAACGAATATACAGAGTGGTTGGTAACTGGTGGTACAAGCGGAAAGGGGGTGATTCTACGCGAAAAAAGAAGTCGAAAATATAGAATAAAAAGTTTTCGTTTGAGGCTTTGTTTTCGAGAAAATCGACTTTGAATTTTCGCTCGGTACGCGTGCACTTTATCTCGTCTCGTTATAACGGATCTCACTGTAGATCGTTGTCTCGATGGAAAAATTAAAAAAAAAATTTTTATTCTATATTTTCGATTTCTTTTTTCGCGTAGAATCACCCCCTTTCCGCTTGTATCACCAACCACCCTGTATAATAAAAATCTACAAATATAAAATTTTCTTTATTTTATAGAATTCCATAGTGCTACGATATTAAGTAACACATTTCGAATACATAATAAAAAACTACAAATATAAAATTTTCTTTATTTTATAGAATTCCATAGTGCTACGATATTAAGTAAGACATTTACAATACATAATTAAAAGCTACAAATATAAAATTTTCTTTATTTTATAGAATTCTGCACTACTATGATATTAAATAAGACATTTTCCGAATACATACCATTACTTACAGTAGCAACGCTTGGTATTATAAGTGATGTGATGTTAAAGCGAATTAAATTATGCGTCGTATTTCGTGTCTGCATCAGATCGGAAACATGTGCAGTGGCACATAAGATTTTGTAGTAGTAACGCTGCTAACCTTGCCACCTTGATTCTTCATCGTACGTGTGAACTGAGCATAATAATAGTGAAATTAATTAACACACTCGAGCGTTTCCCCCTTCGTTTTACTGAATATAAACAATTATACTTTCCGTTCCTACGTTCGTAAATACAAACCATATACAGTCATATCTTTCCATTTATTCTTAACTTTGATTAAACTACATTCATTTTACATTGTAATTACTTTCCTTCTGAACCTCTGGAAAGATTTAGATAATTTTAATCTTTAAACATTGAAAGAGCGTAGGTGAATATAATGATACTTTGATATCTTAAATTTAAAATTCGTTAGAAGATTTAAAATTAAAATTAGGAGTTTGAAATTAGAAACTGGAAAAATGCGATGTTAAAAATTTTTAACTTTGAAATGTGCATGTTTAAATTTCAATGTTCTAATCTTGAGGAATATAAAATTGAAAAATCAGAAATTTGATAAATTTTAAATTTCGCAGTCGAAACTAAAAAATGTGAGAATGTGGAACTCTGGAAATTGAATTGAAGTAAATTTCCAAAGCAAGGAACCAGGGTGAACCCCCTCTACCGTACTGAAGCAAGCCGTTTGCCCGGCAGCGATAGCGATACGCGTCTCTGCTATATTTATCCTAATCGCCCCCTTCCTTTTAACTTCCTCTGCGCGTTTCCAACGTTCATCCGATGTTTCTCTCTCGAGGAACCTTCTGCAGAAAGCTTTCCCCGTTTTCGGATCGATCGCGCGAGCCAATCGTCGAGGCACGGACGAGTGCGATTTACGAGCAGTCGGCTTAAACCCTGCGATCCTCCTCTTTCGGGTTGCTGCTTACTTACGCAGCCACCCAGACCGCCTCTCTTTTACTTTTCTCTTCTCTCTTTGTCTTTGAATCTCAGCTAGTGACTGTCGTCGACGACGACAGGGCCCCCTCTGACGATAAACCCTCTCATCGACGACGGGCTTATCGCCTCGAATTATCCGTGCTGTGAAAGAAGAGAAGGACAGTAACTCTGAGATTCTGAAAGTGAGGTTAGGAACAGGAAGATTGTCGTTTCTTTGAAAATTCGACTATCGATTTAAAAGAATCTAATGAAAGTTGATTGAGAAAAATCTAATGGGAAGTCGATTCTTAAAGATTAATTGAAGATCAATTGTCATAATTCCGGTCATTTGGAATGGAAATATTAGATTGTCCCAGAAGTCCCTTTCGTTTTATAAGGAAATAATAGATGCACAACATTTTTTGTCTTGTATTATTTTATTGAATTACGTATTTTACTGCAATAGAACAAAATAGATCATACATAATTCAATAAATTAATAATAAATTGTACATCTATTGTTTCTTTATAAAACTTCTTTATAATATGTTTTTGGGGATCAATAAAGATTTATAGGTTAGTTCATGTCTTAAACAGTAATTGAAGATTAATTGTTACAATTTTTTAAGATTTGGTAATAGGACCTTTTTAGGAATGACACTTGTGATCAAGCTAGTCGATTTCTGAATTAAGGAATAGGTTATGTTTCGCAAATCAAAATGGATCTATGTGGGCGTATTTGACCTTGTACGTATATCTACATTTATATAATTTCATAATAAATCGAATCAAATATATCAATGAAGATTGTGAGAGTAGATTTTTGAAAAATAACTTAATCATATTGGTTATACAATTAGTTCCTTTTTAATTCTTCGTTGTTTATTTTCTTGTACTCCACACTCGATTAGGAAAGTGTATAATTCGTAACATACGATGAAAAAAGATGCCATAAACCGTACCATTAATTTTCCCATGATTATCTTAGAATAATCGTCCGGGGAATTTTTCAGCCAATAATGGTAGTGGGAGAAATGATCGAAGCGGCACATAACTCGTAAATCGACCGGATCGGTGTAATTCGAAGCAACTCGCGTGCGCATGCGCGCGAGCGAACTTTACACCCCGATCAGTGTTGGCCCCCGGTAACTGCAGAGTCAGGATAATTTATCGGCAATAATAACGCAGCCGGCAGTCGGTCGCTCGTCAAAACTTTCTTGCCCGATGGCCGCACATATATCACATTCTCTGCGTTTCTCTTATGGCCAACTTTTCCGTTTAATAAGTCTCAGCGATTTTTCACTCTTCCAACAGCCCGCGTCCGGAGAGACAGAGTGTGGAAAAGGGAAAGATCGTCAATTTTTCGGAGGGTGAAAACGACTTTCGCTTTCAAACTCGCGTTAAAAGCGTCTGTGACGTTTAAAAGGAACTTGGACTTACGCGATGAATTTCTTGGGAAAAGAGGTTATGCGGTGGTGTTGTAAAAGTTAGTGTATGGTGTTGAATATTGTTGCAATTGCAATTAGAGTATGTTTTGGTCTATAGATACAGTAGTTAAGCGATGAATTTCGTTTAGAATTCTTTTTAGGTTCAAGATAGGACTTTTTGAAATGTTAAATATTGTGAGAAATATTTGTCATATAATTTTAGTTTTATAAAGGAGGATCCACATTGCAATTCATATCTAATCTAGTCCTTAAATTTTTCTAATTCTAATCGTTAATTTTCAATATGTAAATTTATAAATATATAAATTTTGTATTGTCCATATATTTTCTTATATAAGCTTTATTATTTTAAAGAATTTTTGTTTGTTTAGAGATTATTAATTTTTTGTTTTATTTTTCAAAATGTGTAAATATATATCAATGAAGGATTATATTTCCGACAATCGTAATCAATATAGATAAGTTTTTCTTCTTGAGTTTTAATATTGTCAGAAAAATCTAGAAAAATTAAAAATGATAAAATTCCCAAACATCATTCCCGTTCAAATTAAAAATGCCTGCAACAAATGAGTCTCCCGAAACCGTCTTCAATCTTTCCTAACCTGTCGAAGGAAGACTGATGACGGAAAGGAAATTCGCATTTCTCACCCACGTCGCATTTAACCCGACTGAAATGAGCATTTCGACGAAACATTGAAATTGGTAGTTCAGGTGAAGGTAACGGAAGTTAACCTCTAAGCACATGAATGTACTTATCAGCTTGCGTGGGCTTATTTTATGCGCAGTTTATCCGGATTTATATCGTAATAATGATATCAAATTCCTTTAGAGGGGAGACTAAGTAGAGACTACGCCCTCCTTAAGTTTCATTAGAATCGTGTTCAGAAATGTATAGGTTTTCTATATTGGATTATGGTGAATCAAAGATTGTTTATCGAGAATCAAACAGCTTGGTGAAAACGTCATATAAGAAAAGATTGAGGTTAAGTGGTACATAAATAATCAAATGGAAGTTCATTATATTCCATTCTAAAATTAGAGAGTGCTTTCGTACGGGAGGAAGTTAAACAATGAGGAAAGTGTAGCATGCTGTTGTTCTCGTCTTAATTGTGTGATTATTAGAGGAGCGAATTATGGACTTGAAGTGAGCATAACTATGGTTCTCCGTTTAATTGTTCAGTCGGTCTACTTGCTCAAATATGGAGCACGTTTCAACACATGGGATATTATATTCAACTGTTTTTAGATTCATATCAATCTAAATATAACTCTAATTTTAACTAAATTTTACAAATTGAAAGATTTTTAGTTAAGATACAGGGAAAATTGATTTTAGAAAATATTTACAGTACACATTTAGTTACTAGGTAACATAACAAAATTATGATTATCAAAACACTTTAGTTATTTTGAAGCTATTAACCTAACTAGTTAAAATTGCCCAGACACAAATGACCAAAAATCACATAAAGGAACAGCGGATAACATGAATCATAACGTAGAAAATATACTAGTTTACAAAAAAAGAAGAGAAAAAGTGAAAACCACAAACGATGACCGTTACAGGAGGAAACCACATAGAAATTAGACAGTGAGCAGATAGGAAACGCACGAAAGGGAAAGCAGATGAGCAAAAGCATTCCAGGGTGGCAAGATAAAGGATGCAGAGGGGAGATCTGCGGAAAAATACGGGAAGAAAGAGAGTGAGCTAAATTAAAGGGCGTCGTGAACAAAGGCGGATGTGCTTCGAGAGCAAAACAGGCTGCGTGTAGTATAGGTGTACGCTATATAGGTGGCATTGGGGGTGTGTCTACGTTTGCCTCTTCGCGTTGGATCAAAGCGCGTGGCTGCCGCACCGTTGTTGGCTGACGGGAATAGAGATGGAAAGCGAAGATTCGCAGTGAATTTCAATGTGTTCCGCGATTCGTGCCTGGAAAACCATTTTCCGGTACGTAGTTGAACGGAAAAGAAAAGGTATGCAGGTAATACACAAAAAGGGTGGGGGGGTTGAAAGGTGTAAGTAGAGGAGAGCTGTACAATTTGAAAAAAGAACGAGTCATGGATCAGGAAAATTACGAACACGAGAGTGGAATGAAGGAAAATCGGGTCCAACATCGATTTTAGAGGTTATGTTTGGTTCAGAAATAGGATAATCGAAATACCTCAAGCTGGGAACCAGGTGTACGTACAAAACATAGCTGCACTCGTGCATGCTGATGAGGAAATGTGACTTATGCAAATGCCAAAGGGATATGCGAGCAAAATCTTCATCTCCGTTACCATTTCCTGCCACGATCTGCGCTACCTCCGTATTCCTTCCCCCGATTATCCTTGAATACAGGAAGTACGTATATGTATATACCTAAAAGCATGGTTGCGTTTAATCTGTGGGATGGAAAAAATTGTTAAATACCGAGGGAAATGGCGATAAGTGGTAGCATATGAAGAAAGGGCATGAAAAAGTTTAACTACCGATTTCATACTTCATGGATGCACATGGATTCTTGGATTCGCAGTAATTTACCTCGTTCAGACTAATAACAAAAATAATAATCGTTTAATACCACGTAAAGTTGGATCGGTTTCGTGAGCTTCGATATCCGCTCGTTAGGTAGTGCTGTAGTCTCATTTCTCTTACACAGCTACTTACATAGACTTGGATCGAATTCCCTTTTGTTTTCCATGAAATTTCTCTGCACGAGATCGCGATCGATCACGCGAACTTGTTCCTTCCAACTCTTGTGTCACGCGAAACCATACAAGGTAGCTATTGCGCGTTCTTTATCCTCTCTCTGCGCTTCGAAAAGTTTCTTTTTCCGCTCGTGAGGCGTTTCGCGGATGATCGAAACTATACCAATGCGCGCGTACACGCACAGAAAGCTTAAGGAACGACGTCTGAAACGATTCGCGTACGAAGACACGTAGAAAGTGGTGTAGCTTTACCGGGAGAAGGCGAAGACCGAATCACAGGCAGACACCCCCCTGATTTACCATAAGAATGGTCCCCATTATCCCGTAGATCCGCGCCGGGAGATATTCCAAGTCGAGAATGGTCGAAGCTGGCTAAGGGGCTGGTGACAGATGCTCTGTATGCAAATTCTCGAGCACCCGTGAAAACCCCATAACACGCCATCCTCTCGCTGATTCTCTTCTATACCCCTCCCCTTTCCACCTGCTCCCTCTTTACCACTCCTTCAACATTGCCGTTCTCGAAGCCAAGACGTTCACCGTGATAAAGACTTTCCTCAATCTCCGTCTCTCTCGTTTCATCATCTTCGCTAACTTCTCTTTTTTGCTCTTTCCTTCTCCCTCGATTGCACAGTATACGATGATGTTCTTTCTCCCTTTGATTTTCTGTCCTTCTCAGACGGTAATGTAGGTAGGTTAGCCTGTCTCGTTTTTACCATTACGAAGACGTTCTTTGTCGTGGAAGCTCACCCGGAACAAAGAGAACGGGGGGGCGTATCTCAAAGACGGGAAAGGCGTTAATTGAAAGGAGGCAAGGTTCGGCCCAATAAGATTTCGTTATTCCTGCGCGAGAAGAACGTCCAGCACCAATTTCCCGATCTTTGCGCCGAAGAGGATGGTTTCTTAAGCTCTCGCTTGCGCTGACCCCTCCAGGTACACTCCAGAGAGAAATTCGTTCCGATGTGGAATTCCTTCAGTGGTTTGGATGGATTCCAAATTTTGTTTGAACAGTAATAGAATATGAAAGAAACATAACATTTTTTTAATATTATTGCCATTATTATCAGTAGTAGCTTTTGATACATTTCTTCCTTAAGATTTTGTTTTTAGGTGATTGACGATTTAATAAGCTATTTTTGATGGTTGTTTATATCATTGTATTATTATCATTTAAGAAAATGTTTTATTGTAAAACAATAGGATGAGCTACCAATAACGCCCACTCAATCGATCACAATCTCGTACCCTGCAATTATCTTCTTGGTACCCTCAAAGAATTAATTAAATAATCGTATTAATGCCGCTGTTCGAGGTCGAATTCCCCTAGTCATTCTTCGACCGTCTTTTCTCCCCCACCTACCAATCGTTACTGGATTCGTGACTGGCAGTTTAGATGTAGGCGACAGCAGCAGGACGGTGCCTATCTTGAAATTAATTTAATTAGTGGTCGGCGTAGACCCAAGCTTCAGTCAAATGCTCGTTAATCGCACCTGTCGTTCCAATCATCCAGCATTGCCTTTACTATGTGAGTACTTATCGTATAAACCTGTTCCAAATGGCTTCTGTCTCCATGAGGGATCTCAAGGGAAATCCTGATTTAAATATTATCAAACGTTATAGTTTTACCTGTGTGTACTTAGAAATGTATATTGCGTAAACAGATTTATAATTTCGGAAAGTAGTTTTCAGGTACATTTTCTTTTCATTATAAATACATTAATCAACTATCAACCCTTACTGATGAATGTCATTTAACAGTTGTGTGCGGCACGTGCAAATAACAGATGGCGTTCTAGAGTTATGCGATTGGAACTAGAGGATGTAGAGGAAATAATCTCTAGAGAGTCGGAATGGGTTAGAGTTGATATGTGAATCTAATGAACTATATTTCCAAGGACGTTGTAAGATTTTTTGGCAAATTTTACCATTTAATCATCTTACTTAATTTAACATTGTAAAAGGAAATTCCATAACCTATAATTAAGTTTTAAAGTAAATTTTATCAATTAAAGAACATTTGATCACTCTAAAATTGTAAAAGTGAATTCTGTAACTTATGAATAACAAGTTACAAGTAAATTTTAACTATTATATATATAGAGATCATTTGATTATTTTACTTAACATAAAATTGTGAAGTTACAAAAAGACAGTCTATAACCTACAACTTGTAACTTGTCACTTCAATGACACAATTGGGACGACTATACATTACACATACTTAACTACCTTTTAAACGAAATGTCGTGACGCTGAATGAAGTGGTCGCAGTTCAAGTTATCGAGATTCGGAACTCTTCCCTTTTCATAACGACTGACTCGTGCCATTTCGACGCACCTTGAAAACTCTCGCTTTAGTACGTCTAAAATGCCTCGAAAATCAAGCATACAAAAGAGAAAATGAATCGTGGGGAATGAGATTGGTAGTGGGACGTCGAGAGCGAAGAACGAGAAAGAAAGGGTCTCGAGGATCCGAGAAATGGTCTCTTGACTTAATACAAGGAAAGAAGAAGAGAAATAGAGTGACGAGATGCCCGTCGGATGAAATTTCATCACGGGAATTCAATTAAAAGTAACATAGAGAAGGGTCGAATTCCGAGAGAAAAAACAGTTGTTTACTGATGGATAGATAAGTAAATACGTGAATAGATAGACAGATTTATCATCGGCCAGTGTTGTTTACTATGTTAACACGTTCATACGTATTAGCTCATATGGTGTGTCTTAATTATCTCAAACTTTTGCGGTTAGGTTCTCAACGATAACTTCTGACGCATTTATTGAACTTTTTAGGTTATGTATTTTATCAAGGAGATATAGGGGGACAAATTTTCTGCAGACGTAAATAAAGTGTAGAGATTGAAACAAACATTATTAGTTTAAAAAAATAAAGACGATTATGATGAAAAAGGCATACAATCTCTGTGAAGGAATAATCATATTTATGGATTAATGTATTCAAAGAGATAAAATACATAACATAAAAATTTATTTCAGTGAATTATACGATTCCTACGTTGCGCTCCTTATTTACAACTTTAATCGAGTTCTTTTAAATATCTCATCTGTCTGCAATAATTTGATTAGATTATGTCATAAATTGTACATGAATGAGAAAAAATCATGAATATTACATAAGTGGTGGGCTTATTATTTAAAACTCTCAAATCGTATGCAGGAAGATAGTTGTAAAACATCAAATTGCAACATGTTCAAGCGCATAAAAGTTGAATGGTAACCAAGGTATTAATTCCAGATGTAAACTCGGGCACACAGAACCATAATCGTACCGAATTTAACCTACCGCATGCACCACTACAAATGCAAGTATATGGGCATTAAAAGACATCCAACGGATGATTAACATCATCAACTTGGATCTGTAGAAACTGATGGCGTTTATGTAAACCTTTAAAATGTAAATTCAGCTGAATTATCATCTATCTCTGCAAAAGCGGCGTAAAGTTAAAACTTTGTAGTTAGTAATACATATGTATGTTTTTCTATATCCAAGAAAGTACGTATGAAACAAAAGGCTTAATCAAATTTATAAAATCAGGCCAGTGTAAGTATACTCTGGAATCGAAGACATGGTCTGGCCTTTGATGAGCCATAAAGAACTCGTTCCAGATTTTACGAGACGCAACTGCTACAGGCTTTAATTAACCATACTTTCATATTGCATTTTTTGTAGTCATAAATAAAGGGGAGCCGGTAATTAATTTAAACGAACCAATTAAACGCTATGTAGCGGCGTAAAAAATTATTGAAAATCAAATTTAAATGGAGTTGTCGTTTATGAAGCTTGTTAAGCTGTCGCAGCGCCACCTGGACCTACAAATTTTTCACTTCGCAAGTTTCTTCTGACAATGTAATTATTGCTTGCCACTTTCACAGCTTCAGGTTAACCCATTAAGGACCAAACGCCGAAATAATTCGCAAAGGTTGCGCAAACGCGACATTATTAGGAGATGCTAATAAAGTAACCTATTATTTTGTCAATGTAAAAAGTAATATAAAGAAAAAATATTAAACTTAATTTAAACTGGGTAAAAGAGGAAACAGTGATGAAAGAAGATATTTTATTCAAATCCTTGGGACTCCTTTCACAATTACTAACCTGCGGACTTTTCATACGAAATTTGAAGGTGCAAAATTTTGCAGCACGCACATAACATGAGAAGATATATGAAATGTTCAAGATATAGTGCTTTTTATAATACTTGTAGATAAAACAATTTTCTGTCGAAGTTCTATTTGTTTAATTATATTCTGAAAAATGTGAGTTTGGATGAAAAATAATCGCAATGCTAAAATACAGAATTCGATAATATAAATTAACTGGAAAAAATTGCAAATGAAATGTTGGTCCTTAACGGAATATTAAGGAAAAGTGAAGCGGATCTGTGAAAGGGATGGTTTCGAATTAAGAATGAAAATATCTCTCTTTTAATCTAAAGAGAGAGAAGGAAAAAGAAAGAACAACGTCCACCATCAGCAGAAAATTGGAGATGGACCAGAAAGTTTTCACGACTCCTTATTGTTTCAACGACAATTAGTAGGTTAGGGATATAGAGGGAGCGTCTGCTTCAGGAAAAAGGCGACTATTGGAAGACGAGGGAGCCACGGTAAACTTTTTCGCTGTGTACTGCCAGAAAATTCGTTCAAAATGGTTTGAATTCTTGTCTCAGAAGACGGACGGTCGACGCGATTTCGGAATACTGATGCGTCACACCGAATATCGAAGGGGATCGGTTGTTTCTCTATTCCTAACCTCTCCCTGTCTCATTCTTATCTTTGTGTTCCACTAGTGGGGCGAAAAAGCGAACGCAGTTCAAACGACATCGTATAACCCACGTAAGAAATATCGCAGAAGATAATAATAGCATGCCAGTTTCGTATGCGTAATACATTTTTATGGCCGTTAATGGTGTAGAGCGTAGACTGTCCGCTTAAGATATATGACACTCTAGAACATCGCTTATCTATAGGTTAGGTATCGATATATATAAGTAAATAGATCGTTCGTATACGGCGTAGAATAACATGTAACGTACACCCACGAAGAAATAGATTAGTTGATGAACATTTTTTACTGTTTGCTAAATAAAAAGCTGATCGGAATGCAGCAGTTTATAAGCCTGTAATAGATAAAATAATCTTAATAACAAATTTTGATTCAAGTCTAACATAACGTTTGAGAAAATAGAGAATATTTCTATGTATACTATGTAGGATAGTAAACACGACGGAATGCACCCGGTGACACTTATTTTTTGACTGTTTGAGAAATGGAAAATTTTTTTTTTATTTATTTATTTAAATTTTACAATTTGTCCAATGGGACATTTGGTAAAATATTATAGCTTAGTGGTATAATAATATAACATGTGGGTGGCTACCCCTAGCGGGGTACCATCTTCGTGTTTGTTAGGTTATGTCCTTTGTGAGATCTGTTGGGTGCTTCCTTTTTAGTCTTCTTTCTATGCTTAATGTGTTGACCGTTTTCGCTGCCAACCGATTCGGGTGCGTTGCTATTCGAATGGAAAATCAATCGAAATATAGCAGTCTGTAATGGTTTCTTATGGAGGTTAGAATAATGTCAATAAAAAAATGTCGATTTAAGTCTAATATAAAGTTTGAAAAAGTGCATAACTACAGAATATTTCTACGCATGCTATGTATAGTATGTTAGATAGTAAATTCCTTTAATGTCCATCAAGGTAACTAGTAATAATTGCATCGAGAACTCAGTTTATGTACATTCCTGCTGGTTGCAGGTATGCGTGCATTCCTCATTTACAATGTTCATTTGTCATTAACATTTATTACATACACCGTACAATGTGACTGCTGCAATTCAAGTAATTAAATAAATCTTTTATGATTAAAATACAAATTCTAAAACACAATTATACAATTTTCAAAATACATGGCACTCCAACACTAACAAAATACTTATATTACATTGACAATAAATACCAACTCTACCATTTCTATTACTGACTGCAAATTGCACTTAGAACTTTTTTCTATGTGAAACCATGAATGATAAAATTCCTACGGGTAACATACCATAGATGCTATACCTTTTCTGGATCGATCCGACATTCATGGTGTTATATCAGCGTGAAGTTAGGGGGATCATCCTTTATGCAAATTCTTCTATGACATTCGATTCTTCACGATGGAATTCGTTAAAATTCGTTGGATAGAACATCAGAGTGAACGAAAGAGAAAGTCGGTCGGATCTGTGCCAGAAAAATAAAAAATAACGAGGAAGGTTAAGAGGGTGGCCGATAAACGGCGGGAAATGAAACGTCCTCTTTTTCCCTCCGGTTTAACGTCCGCGGAAATGCGCCCTTGAAAGTTTAACTCTCCTCGTTCACCCGTTTATCACGACGACAAACACTCTCCAGCCGCCAAGATTCTTGCCAGCCATTCGATTTTTAGCGGATAAACGGTCCCTTTGGACGCTACACCCCACGACTCATATCTTTTAAGTAGAAGAAGCTTAAGACATTAATTTATTATTTTCTATTCCATTTCTATATCAATAAATAAATATAAAATTATTTTTTTCGAATATTTTGTTTTTTAGTAATAATAAATTGTTATAGCTATATATATGTAATTTTATAGTTTATAGTTACATATAGTCTTCGACTGTGAGGTTAAGGGAAATTGGAGCAAATGTACTGTATCGGACCAGTGCAATATAAATTAGCAGTTAGATGGACACTGAAGCTAGGGCATAGAATGTTATTGGATTACGAGGCTAGAAGTCACGTGTCAACTATAGATCGTTTTCCCTAGATAGTAATTTCTTTCTGTAGATAATGTAGCTACAAATAATATTCCAGCATCCCAAGCTTCATTCGACGATATTAACCTCGATGCAATGATCATAGAAATTCCAATTTTCTATGTGATGTATTCTCATAACTATCTGAAATCGAAATTTTGTTGACAAACAAGTGAAAAATAAATAATACCTCGTTTGGAAAATATTACAAATATACAATAAACCAAATTCTACTCTTCCTGTATTCAAGTTATACAGGGTGGTTGGTAAAAAGAAGTCGAAAATATAGAATAAAAATATTTTTTAATTTTTTTTTTTTAATTTTTCCATCGAGACAACGATCTACAGCGAGATCCGTTATAACGTACCGCACGCGTACCGAGCGAAAATTCAAAGTCGATTTTCTCGAAAACAAAGCCTCAAACGAAAAATTTTTATTCTATATTTTCGACTTCTTTTTTCGCGTAGAATCACCCCCTTTCCGCTTGTACCACCAGTTACCAACCACCCTGTATTCCTTCTATTATCTCTGTACTATTAAAATCAGTATTCTCCAATATTTGCTACTTAAAAGTATTCTATTTCCTTTAATCCCGTCACAATTCCATTACATTTCATTGCAAACACTCTGAATATTTATTGGATTGAAATTCAAATCCAATGTAGCCAATATTCAAAAGGCAAATATAATTCTCCCTGGAATCCAATCAGGATGCTAGGAAAGACTTGGCCAGCACGTTTCCATTGCTCTGTTTACCGTCAACTTGGCAATAGCAGTTATTTTCAAAAGTATCTTCGATGGTAATCGATGCTACGGCGGGGGTAACTTCCTGGGGGTAGGATTTACGGGCAGGGGATCCATTAGAATCCAGTGACTCGCGCGCAACCAAGGAAATACGGAAGGTTGCAGGGTGGAAGCGGCGAATTGCAACCCCTCGCGGCATACGGCGCGCGTTTTCCATCGGGCCAAATAGAATTTGCGGTCACCGTCGTCGTTCCACCCTGCGGAACCTCTACAAATGCTCAGTCTATCTCTTTTCCACTTTCTATTTCGTAGAAATTTCGTCTCTTGTTCCTAGGAAGCCTCTTTCTGCGAATATTCTACCCTCCTTACGGTATTTCTTATTTCTCACAGGTGTTCTGTTTTCTTTGTGCAGGTTTTATGACCCTCTTAAATTGTTTCTTATGTAGATTTTGGTTTTTGTTCGGGTTATTAGATTTTGCCACATGTAATCACTTATCTATACGCTTTCAGATTAAAGATAATAATACTGAAGGATTTCTTCACACCGTTTTAAACAGAATATACAGGGTGGTTGGTAAATGGTGGTACGAGCGGAAAGGGGGTGATTCTACGCGAAAAAAGAAGTCGAAAATATAGAATAAAAATTGTTTTTAATTTTTTTTTTTAATTTTTCCATCGAGACAACGATCTACAGTGAGATTTGTTATAACGAGACGTGATAAAGTGCACGCGTACCGAGCGAAAATTCAAGGTCGATTTTCTCGAAAACAAAGCCTCAAACGAAAAATGTTTATTCTATATTTTCGACTTCTTTTTTTGCGTAGAATCACCCCCTTTCCGTTTGTACCACCAGTTACCAACCACCCTGTATATACATCTCGTATTATCTGTTACATATTGCATTTATTGTATATATCATATTATATTATTATTATTTATTATATACATATTATATGTACGCATTATGTGTGTGTTTTTTACTTTATTTTAATTATTTTATTCTATATTTTTTATTAAAAAGAATTTATTCTATGTGTTTGATTTATTGCTTCTTGATATATCTTGTGAGTTTGATAATAAGGTGAAGTGCAGTTTGGATTGGAATTTGGAAACTTAAACTTTAAGTTGAACGTGTATATCTGGATCTAAGCTTCGTTCGGGTCAATTGAATTTGATGTAGCATGCGCAGGCTTGAACTTAAACTTAAATAGAAGATTTTGAATGTAAATTGACATTTTCGAATTTGAATTTTAAACTGGAAACTTCATTGTATATTTGAAACTAAAAAGTTACATTTGAATGCGAATACATTAAAATATAAATTTGAATATTTTTCTTAAATACGAGTATCATTTTCCAGGTGTTTTTCTCGATATAACGATGACCGTATACCATAAATTAACCAACATATTGCTATCATAATGAAATTCAATCTTCAAGTCTACAGCCCATATTCCAGCACCATTTTCTGGCCGAAATTCCGGCAACTTCTATTTCACTCATAGAAATTCTAAGAGCAGCATCCTGCGGAAATCTCGTCTATTTCTGCAAAATCCTGTCCACGTACCGGTGAATTCTAGGCAATGATCCTGGATTTCGTATATACTTAGATAGAAGTTCCGTGTGTACGGGTTGTGTGCAGAGATTGTCGCAGTATTCGGATGGAAGAAAGAGGAGGCAGCAGGTGGTCCTCGGTTTTACGAGCGGTCGCCAAAGGGCAGTATACCGGATGTCGTTTACATGCGAATCGCTCATCGGGGAGAAACTCTGCCGCGGATAAACTCTGGATTTGCGCGTGCCCGCAATTTATGCTAACTCACTGATTCGACGTCGTTCGTTGAACGCCGATCATGACAAACAAATGGAGGCCGGGCCGCTATCTCCAATTTCATTTCTCTCTTTCACGTTTCATTTCGTTTTTTGTTTTCTTTGTTCAAAGGAGATTGGAATTTTTGTTCTATACGCTGATTGGTAAACTGTATTGGTCAAGTTTTTTTTTTGATTGAAACAATAGTCTTAATATGTTCAAAATTACATCAATTTTGATACTAAAGTGTTGTATTTTGAATATATATTATAGCTTGGTTATAAGAAGAGTTTTAATAAAATTTTATTCAAACTTAGATTCAAATAGCCAGACTCACATTTAAATATAAATATTATATTATTTCTGATTGAAATTGTAATGGTTGATCCTTTCCCCAAATTGCTTAAGGCTATATCAAATTTTAAATATTATAGTTTGTTTCAAATTTGGAGAGAGAGTTTTAAACAAAGTATCATTCATATTTACATATTCAAGTTCAGATTTAAATTTAAAGATTATATAGACATATTATTTCTTTAAAATTCAGATAAAAAATCATATGAATTTAGAGTGACTGGGGACAACTTATAAACCTATAAGTTCAATGTATTATAATATACATATATATACCTGAATGTATATATTCAATCTGAAGTTCAAGTTTCCAAATTCTAATTTAAATTCCACCTCATGCTGTCATCCATTCCACAAGCCACGCCCACAGGACCACTTCTCATTGTCAGTCTCCCTAATAAACAAATTTCCACATCTTGGACAGCGCCTTAGTCTTTGCTCTAGACAAACGTCCTTAAATTCCCCTAGGAATCTGCAGAACATTCACTATCCATCATACAGCCACTTTCCACGTAAGAAAAATCATCAATTCCATCATCTCAATCGACAAGCGTCCCGATCTCGTTATGGACATCTACCCACTTTTTTATGGAAGATGAACTTTTTTATGGGGCTTTTGAATTTCAAAAGCTTTACATAACCAAGGAATCGCCCCGACGTCGCGACGCCTCTTCAGGAGTCAGGGGTTGATACGTTAGACGCGAGCTCATCAAGAAAACGAGTACCCATCGTGAATACTGATGTGCCACGATCGCGGGGGTAGCTTCTACCCGCCCCCATAATTCCCAGTCTGTCCACCGGTAGCTAGGTTCAGTGAAGTCGGCTACGATTCTTCCTATTTTCCACGGAAGATGAGTTCGTTTCCCTCGTACGATCACTCGTATTGTATTCCAATATTCAAACCGCCTTTGCGATCGTTATCTGAAAATGGAAGACACGAATAATGTTGGAAAGTGGGGAGACAGGTTTTCTTCAGGGAGTTTGCATGATCCGACAGGGATTATCGGAATATAAGATAGGGAATATGAAATGGGGGTATATTTTCGTGTATGGAATTTGATTGGAATGATTGATTTTGTTCTAGATATTTTGTTGTTGGGTATTTGTAACGCAAAAATTTGGATTTGGGGTTCCCAGTATCATGTGGTAGAATTTTGTGATGTAATTGTAAAATAATAAAATTGGAATTGCGTTGAAGTTTAGTTTCGTGTAGCTTTATTTCTCAAGATTTTATTTCTTATTTATTTAGTTACCAGTTATTCTAGTTTATTAGTTATTTTATTTTATTACTACATATATTACTGTATTATTTAAATACGAGTAATATTTTAGTATTGTATTCTTTTACTATATCATATGGGTAGCAAACATAAGACACATATAATAGAATACTTACAAATAAGAGGAACCTAGACGAAAAGCTTTAATTTAATGTATATTCTTTATTCTGCTCTTTAGAGAAGTGAAAATGTTACTAGCTAAAATACTAAAAAGTTACTAACTAAAATAACATCTTTAAAGTACTATATACAATTATAACCTTCTACGACATGTAAGAATTAAATGAAAAAGATTTCACAAATATTAAATTACACAATGTAAAAATATATAAAGAATGACTACATATTTAAATGAATTGTATGGAAGTGTTCAAATGAGAGCGGCAGACGCATTCATGTAACAGGTATAAAGGCTAAAAACCGACAATATATTATGGTAGAGGAAGGTGGACCGGAAAGAGGCAGCGTGGTCGCGCGGCAGCCGCCACGTGCTTCGAGTCGAGTAGTGGCGAACAGCACCGAACATGGCCGAACGCGAGATTTCATGTCAGAACCCAGTGTCGGAATGCTTTGCTCTCAGTCGTAGGCGCGTGCCACGTACCGCCGTGTCACCAAGTGTGGGTGTTTATTCGTTTTCCTCGTTTTGACATATCTCTTCGTGCCGCTACTCGCGTGTTACTCTATTTAACAAATCGTCGACAAATATCGATATAATTTACCACCAACTGTATATTCATCGATTTATCCAATTAATTTATATAATTTAAGTTTAGCTCAAATACAAACTTTTTCGTAATCTATAAGCCGGCATGAGTTTATGACATTATCATTGGTGAAATAGTGATTAAGTGGTAAAATAATATCGAACTAGCGACTCGAAAATTTATCGAATGACGAATTTCAAAGATTGAGTGACGTGCAGTGTCACGTGAAACGAAATGAAGAATCGCTTAAGAATGTACCGGTGGCAACAACAACGACACATCAGATAAGAGGTAAGCTGAGAAAGAACTGGTAAAGTAATGTTTCGCAAACTGGCCATGGTTTAAGACTTGTTTGGCCAGTTATTCGAAGCGGTATATTTTTAGGAACCTTTTTAGGAACTGCTTAAG
This sequence comes from Bombus bifarius, assembly GCF_011952205.1. NCBI lineage: Eukaryota > Metazoa > Arthropoda > Insecta > Hymenoptera > Apidae > Bombus > Bombus bifarius. The sequence goes on from NW_022884487.1 coordinate 2,034,161, forward strand.
AATCTTTTTATAAATTTTCTTCCAGCGCATATTGAGATATGGATAGATGAGATATTTCTTTATTTTACATACATAACACTAGGCTTTTCTACTACGAAATTTTACAAGTCAGTTTTACCAATTACCAATGACACCCTATTGCATTATAATAACAATTTCAGTCACAAATCAAAAGCAACCATACAACTAAGATTGTAAAGTTATAAAATTTTATAACGTACAATCCTCAATTTATTATTTGTCAATTATTACTTATTATTATTACGTACTAAATTATTGTTTTAGAGGAGAACTCTTAGAGGTTCATTCTTAGAAATATGCTTTAAGAATTGGTGGGGATAGCGACGGTTGGTTAATAAAGTAAAATCCAGTTCACTTAAGGCGACATAGTTGTATAATATTACTTTTTCTGAGGAGTCATTTTTGTGTATCACTTCGAGATCTCTCACTCTGTTCGTCGAAAGGAATACTCCGTGATTCTCATTTGATTTATTGCGACGACGGCCGACTTCGCTGTGACAAGAAACGCGGAACGGAAATTGAAACGGAACGATGACAGAGAGAACGACAGTCTTTGAAGATGCGCCAATTAGGGGGCAAGTTTTCGAGTTTGTCCGCACGAAATGCTAAGGACCGTTACTTAGTGGTGCAGCTCTTTTCAACGCATTTCGCGTTGCGATTTTTAATTAGCTCCCGGTCGACACTAGAGATTAAAGTACCGCGGCATGCATATTCACTGTTGCGGTTAAGTCGTTGGTGTTTCGTCCGTTGGAAAATACTGTGATTCGCGCGGCACGGTGTTTTGAGGTTATGAGTGGAAGAAATAATTTTTCTCATGCGGAACGAGTGAAAAGTTCAAAGTTAAAAAACTAAATTACAAAGGATTAAAGGAGAAAATTCTATTAAGTAACAATATTTCATTTCTTTGTGGTCATATTCAGCTTGCATGTGTAATTATTAATATAACTGATATGTATCTGATTTTGGGATGATGAAAATGTTTTGTACAATGATTTGCAACTACATTCGTGAACTGTAACCAATTAGTACACTACCGAGACTGTTTGCATTTTTCTAAAAGTTGATTCTTTATTTTATTTGTCTTTGCTCATAAATTTGTAGTAGATACTACTATGTTACGTTTAATTTTTTTATATCATTTTATTTTTAGACTTATCTTTCAGCTAGAATTAACTGCTATACTCCTCAGGCTATTTACATTTTTCTTGAAATTAATCCATTGTTACTCATTTCTATTTAACCATAAATTCATAATATATATTCATAGTAATCTCTAATAACTATGTTATTCTCATAATTTCCGTAAACTTCGCTTTAAAACATATATATGTCAATATATACAATAGTTCCTGATTTTAGGTTATCTTTGCTTGTCTTAATCCTGGTGAAACTACCCTGGCAGGTTCGAAAAATGTTCCAACGGTTGAACCACGTCGGTTGAAGACAAATTCCGGGCGAGCTTTACGAAAAGAGGGATCCTTATCAGGGACCTGATCACGACGAACCTCATCCAAGTTGCCGTGAGCATGCAATACGAATCTCCTTAGATCTCTTGCGCTTCAGCCTATCTCTCCCGGCGTTTACCCGAAAGGGATTACTTTCCCATTAGGATCTTGTCTTTCGAGGACAAATAGTCGAAACTCGAGCCGGTGCTACTGTCCAAGCCGCCACGGTGATTTTTCCCCGAGGTGGATCCTCTTATCAGGGACCCGGCAGAGGCCTCTTTTTTTCTTCAATTTTTACCTCTACCAGCAGGGTTACCTAATACTTCAAAGTGCGCTTACTTCTCTGCCATTACTACTTTACAAGCCCTTTTTTTATCTTCTTTTTTATTTGTTTTTATAACAAAGAATAAATTAAAAGTAGGTTAGAAATTCAATAGAGAATAAATTAAAAATTAGAAATACAATAAGAGATACTTAGGGGGCCAAAAGATGTATACGCATTTCAACAAAAGAAATTCCATCATTCAATCCAACCTCTGTTAACCCTTTGCAGTCGAGGACTTTTTCGGTCGGGCGTAGCTACTACTCTGGATGATTTAGCATATACGTGACGCGTGTCCTCCAGCTAGCGTAAAATTAATTTTGTAATATTAATTTCCGTATTTTTTTTGTATGATAATTTATAAAGCATTCACTAAGGTGCATTCTTGAATATCATTGATCTCATTTTTCAACAGTTCAAAATAAAGTCCATCTTTATTTGAGTTAATTTTACTTCCGAAAACCAGTTTTTAGGGTTTCTAAGCTATAATACTCTTGCCATGACCATCGACTCCGAACTAACGTTGGAGACGTTGTCGGAACCATAGTTTCGGAGAGATATGGGATTAAATATTTTATCTCTCTTTTAAAGTCTAACACTTTACACTTTCTAACAAAGAACATAAAGAGCTAAGAAACCAATTTACGAAATAATATTGCACTTTTAACAATTGGAGATGTCGCCTCTCGCTCGCCACTGGAGTTGTAGCACGGAACACCGTGTTGACTGAGAGTCGCCCCTCAAATCCAAAGGGTTAAAGTGTGTATGTATTTTCTTGGCTCCTCCATAAATTAAAAATTAGGAATTTGATTAAAAGTAAAATAAAAGCTATGTTCAGTATTGGAAATAGATCATAAATAAAGTGACAGTTCAGTGATAAATAAATGACAAAGTTAATTGGGTTATTTTCTCTTCAATTTATCCAAATAATTTTCTTCTTTTTTATCAACTTGTATTTTTCATTCAAAAAGTACCCATAACAGACGTCATTTTTCCGTTTCGTACTACATATTCGATGTCAAACTGCATCTCTCCCCTCTTTTCTTTCACACCATGTACTCCCCACTCTCTACGGCTACAACGTCGGAAATAATAGGCGTCTCATCAGTCGGAAATGAATGCTTTAGATTACCGCGATAAGCTAGTAAGCGTGAAGCGTGCCTTTAGCTGCAATGCCAACCTCTGACGGTAGGGCCCTCTGTGCGGTTGACGACTTCGTAACCTGAAGATTCGTCAATGTCAGACCCCATTAGCAGCAGCCCTTCGTCTACTGTCGACTCGCTAATTTCTTCGTACGGTAAATACGGTGTAAACGTATATATACGCGATACGTATGTCCTTACAATTATACATAGAACACTGGAAATATTGGTTTAATGGGTTTAACCTAAAATTTTAGTTCAAATTCCATAAATTCAACTATGAATATTTTTTCTCTGCATAAATTATAGATATATTTATTCAGTAATATATAGTCTTGTAAGTTGGAAGCAAACCCAGAATTGAATTTGGATTCTGATGCAAATAGATGTAATCTATCTTTGTTATATTTCATCTATAATCTATACTACGAACAAAATTTGAAAAATGTATTTTTCTGTAGAATATTTCAAAGCAGGCGACGAATGTCTACACATGACAGCATACTGTAAGACAGAATGAAATGAAACAAAACCATAACGAAATATACAATGGCTACAAAAAGTATTTGTACATACCCTTATTTTTGAATGAAGCATTCTTTTGTCAGGTTCTATGTCTCATTCCATTTTCATTCAGTTATTACATTTCTGTAGTCACGTAAAAGTACATAGTACCTACTGATATGAAACTTATTATATTTGGACTTGATTAATTAATATATAAATGCTATAATAAATACAACGATCTATACATATTTTTTATAGCCACTTCAGGTCATCATATAACAACAATGCCATCTATCGGCGTTCCGCCACATTTTCATGCAATTATACCCTAGCTTAACATGAAAACATCAGTAATGGACAACAAACCACCGACGAATAAGAATTTATGTAAATACGGTCCATGTTTTTGGTTAACGCGCAGAGTGGGAAATAACAGCGTGGAGGTTGGCGTCCATCGCTTGTCGCTCGCTCGCGAGATAAAGGTTAATTTAACACCGCGTCGTGCTAATGCTGCAATGTACAACGATGCTAACGTTAAACACGCATCGTAAGTCCGTTTCCACGCGAAATCGTAAAGTCAGTGGGGGAAGCACCGTCTACGTTGCATTTTCGACCGTTTTTCAACAGTGCTTACAATGTATTACGAAGATAAGAGCCTCCTCGATTAAACCTGAATTCTGAGGTATCACGCTTCGACGATTCCCGCGCTACTCGAAGATTTACGCGGTACGGAGAATATCCGGCTTGCTTATCGCGTTAAGTAAATCGTTTTGTGGTTACCTTTCGATTTACGTTTACGTTTGCGTACTGCGGAACACCGTTGATACGCTTGGCGAATCGAAAAACTGGAATTAACGTGGAATCTTAATCTTAATCATCTTAATGGAATATAGTAATTATCCCTTTTTGTAGAGTGAATTAAGTGTGAAGTGAAACTTAATATCATTTAAAGGTTATGGTAACTAAATAAATCAATAGAAAAAATATTTGATGCATATTTGACAGGTTTTGGTCTGAATATTAATCGTGCATTCTGATTGGTTGATATTTCTTTTTCCTGTTAATGATTGGTTCAAAAGATTCTAATTATTATGGAGACTTGTAATGATGGAATGTATTTATGATTAACATATGTATGATCCTATTATTGTTGTTACATAAATTACATAAAATTTAAGAAGGTTAAATGGTGTCCAGGTCATTAAGAATAACGAGAAGATACTTTCAAGAATTAATGTACATAAAAATCAGTGTATACGCATAAAATTTAGAACAGTTGGTAAGAACATTCGCTGGCGAAGTAGTTTTATACCTGCGTGTTCTCAACGCAATGCAATTTATAGCTCGCTATGACACGCGTTGATTTATCATAAATGTAAACCGTTTCTTGCCCGTTCGCTTTGTCATACGCTTTTAATTGCTGCTTTTAATGATCGTCATGGTTGTACCTTAAAACCGGCGTTCTGGTAATAAACCTTTTTCTGTATCCGGTGCAATGTTTGGTCGAGATCTAGAATCGAGATCTAGAAACTTCTTGAGGTTATAAAATTATGTTAATAAATCTTCTGGTTCTTTTTCTCTTCTTTTAATTGTATTTACAACTTCTATTTCCGTATTATTATGAATTGATTTTATGTTGGGATTATGGTTACAAAAGTTCCATTGAAAATACTGATCCAACTTTTGATGACTTTTGAATTCGATACATTCACAACTTAAGCGATCTAATCATGTGTTATAAATTTTGTTGAACTATTTTCACCGCTAATTTTCAGTATTTGCAACTCTAGACTATGACCGTCTACAACCTTCAGTAACCTTTGTCTCACCTTTCAGAACTTAGCAAATGTTATCTCCCTAAAGATAAACTAGTACGATAAGCATAACACGATACTAAATATTACAACCTAACCTTACCAACACCAACCTATAAATATCGTAGAAATGTAAACCTTTAAGGTTAGAAACTTCACATCGATCTTTACCAAATATTTCACTATCACTATCACTCACACTATCACTAAACACTAATTTATTCCTTCGAAAGTACCATATAAATCTCCCAAATTTACATTTTCCTCGAATTTCGATAGACGAGCACCGAACACCACTTACGCGTAACGAATGGGAAAAGTTTTTTCGATTCCATTGTGAAAGAGAAAGCGATAAGGCCGAGGAAAAAAGAACGTGAAATTAACAACGGACTCGTTATTTGAAAGGAAAAGGTGCAAGGGACACGTCTGAAACCCTCGAGACCAGATTAGACACGGCTCAGTGGAAATGAAGAAGGAAAAGAAATATATGGCGTCAAATATTTAACTTAGTGTGTTGTACCATCGAAATTGGGACAAAGAGAGGGGAGGTTGAATTGTGGAGGGTGTTAAGATTTGCAGGAAAAGAGATTCGTTGAAGATCGTTTACGATCGACAAATACAAGGGATCCAATTACTAATGACCAAGTGCTTAAACCAAGATGGCTGTTTGAAGCATTGACTATATGTATGTATACAATGACTCATACTATTTCCTGTCTTCAGTATTGCTTGCATAGGATTAGAAACATATGGTTATGTCGATATCTAATTTGTTGCGTAGACCAGCTCTCTAAATATTAGAGAAGAATAGAAACCACTTGATCCATATTTGACAGATATTGGATCAAATATCGTTCGAGCGATCTGATTGGTCGATGCTTGCTCATTGGTGACTAATTTAAAGAATTCTAATTCTTATGAAGTATATATAAAATCTTTACTATGTTGGAATTTATTTGCAATTAATACATACGATGTCGAGGTTGGTGAAATTACTCTTCGTTGATTTGGGACAACCATTTAAATATCAATGAAGGACTTAATGGTGCGCCGATGTCACATTTTTTTTCATCTTCATTTGATGATAACTTTTTCTCACAGGGTAGACAAATGAAAATTTTATTCGGACGAACTTGGACAGATTGTGTCCTCGGACAAACGAATACTTTTTGCTGTTTTTTTTTAAATTTGCATTTGATAGTGCTTCATCGTCCTACGGTCTTGTTAAACCAAAATTTTTCTTTCCAAAAGACAAAACTCCCTAAGGGCAAGGCAAGTAACATCTATGCGCATGGCACATACGTAGTAAGTTTCGAGTATCGACCTTCGATGCAACGACAACCCTTCCTTACGGTGCATCAATTCGCCTCGATGTTCTCCACCCAAGCACGAACGACGTTTCATGAACCGTGAGTTACGAGGATAAGAGAAAGTTGCGCGCGAGGCGCGACGCTTGAAAATATGGCGGGACCGCGTTTATATGCCGCACAAGGAGATTCCACGCGAGAAAGGGGTCTGCCATGCCGGCGAGTCTGAAACCTTTTAAAAATATCCAACGGCCGAAACGAATGGCACAGCACGGCGAGACGACCGAAATAGAAAGTCGAACTGGGCGATCTCGCCATCTGGCTAGTTCTTTTTTAAGTTAGTACTTGAAGTCTGTGTCTGGTGTTCTCTCTCTCTCTCTCTCTCTTTCTTTCTCTTTCTATCTCTCTCTCTATATATATGTATATATTTTATTTTATTTATTAAAAACAATATGAAATATATATACAAGGTGTCACATAATATTTGAGGGATATTAATACTAATTTATAGAATCGATTTCAGACATCAAGACAATGAGAAAACTTGAGAAATATGAATTATAAATGAGATAGAGAGAAATGTCCATCAGCTAATTAATACTCATTTCTGGTGTAAAGTACTATTGTTTATAACATGAAAAATAAGCCGTAAATAACATTTCTATTGTTTTAATGTCTGGGATCGATCTTATATAAAAATATTCACCACATATTTCACGAAACTCTGCAAAATATTCAAATTATTTGGAACAGTGTAACTAAACGGTGAAGTTGTATAGTCGAATGTAGATAATAAATAAAATTACATAATTTGTAACAAATCACATAATCTTATAAAGACTTAATAATAAACGTTAGGAGATTGTTAAAATTATTGAAAGAATATTTTTATTATATATTTTTTTCACGACTTAAGAAAAGAATGATCCTAGATAAAAGTGACAACCTCACAATAAATCCATGCTACTTGTACGAAAATGTGCCTTCTTCCCTACGTCAGAGGAATGTGCCACGAGGCATAAAGAAAAACGAGCAGGGCGTGTATTCGAAGGATTTCGATTCCCCGCCAGATTTCGTTGTCACTGGCCAAGCTTCTCTTGATTTCTCGATTTCCCTCCACGACACCTTCGCGCACCAGGGTAAATATTTGATGTGATTTTTCTTCTTTCTAACCCATCCCCTCTCCAATCTTGACGCGTTCATCCACAACCATCAGATTCGTACCCTTGTTACTTAGTTCCTTCCTTTTCTCCTACCTTTCTCTTATTTTTCCCTTCGAGTTGGCACGTTTTCAATGATAATCCCTTACTACCCCCCCGTTTGTTAAACTTTTAGGACCATTGTTCTCCGTACTCTGCATTTCTTTCTTTCTTTTAGGATTCAGAGGGAATTCTTTTTGATCGTTAATAATTTATCTTTTTAAGTATGATTTTATACTTTTAAGGGGGTAATCTGGTCTAGAAATTTGAAAAAATCGAAAATTTTTTTCTTCATATTTCCAAAGTTTAGACATTTAAGAATATGCCCCTAAAAGGATTTTTCGAAATTTCAATTATTTTATGGTTACAGCCATTTTTGTGACGCAGCATCTGCTTCGGTCCGACCGGAACAAATGAACAGTAGACGATAGACGTTGTCCGAGTAATCTTGTCTCAAAACTTTAAACGCGTTTTTCTCGAAACTACTTTTTTCGAGTTGGCGTGCACGATATCTCAAGCTCTAACGAACCGATTTATTTAAAATTTGGTCTGAATATTCCTTATATACTCCTCTATCGTCCGGACCACGCTCAGCTCAAAATCTTTAATATTACTATTTTTTAAACGTTCGGAATTGTCAAAGAAACGTGCGAAATAAGAAATTTTTTTTCAAACGGCCGTCATTTTGTGAAAAAATGTTGTATTGACTTTTCCAAGATTCAGACGATAGCGGCATCCATACTAATTAAGAATCTGTTCGCTTTCTTTGTTTCAAATGACCAGAAGGGTTGATATCATGCACGTCACGACATCCCATTTTTTTGGCAGCACCCACTTTGCCAGCTCGTAACTTTTTAAATATTGAGTTTTTTTTCAGTGAATTTTTTACGTAATCTCTAAATATCAATAAACAAATGCTAAAAAGGAGGATAGCAAAAATATTTTTTGTTTCACCTGTACAGAGCTTCAAAAATCGCCCGAAATTCATGCCTCTAGACCAGAATACCCCCTTAAATAAGTTTCACTACATTCAACAAATGCAAGTTTATGTTTTTATGAGCATAACTAAGGAAGTGAATATAAAACCCAGGCTGAGAAGGAAAACAATCCGCTAATTGTTCAGAGCAATATATTCATATATTTTGGTTATTCACAATCATTAGTGTCGATTAAAATCTAAAACCTATACCAAAGATATGCAAATGAGAAGTATATGAAAAATTATATATATAGTCAAGGATAAATATAAGTTTTTAGAGAAATACTGAAATTTCCAAAAATCTATAAAATTTGTATTTGGAATTTCCATCTGAAACGACCAAAGTAATCCTCCTCGAAATTCTCACAATTTATAATATTTTTCTTCCAAATTGTCAAAGTTCGTAGAATTTTCATCTGTAATTACCAAAGCCTATAGCATTGCCATTTAAAACTCTCAAAGTCTTTCAAACTTCCCCTAAAATTCCCCAATTTTTTAATATTTCCAATCTAAAAAACTACTAAAAACTACAAATTCTGCATCCCAGCGAAAATTCACCGCCTCCCATTTACTCGTTTCCTCTCTTGTACATTTTCTCGCACATCCATCTATTCAGACACGCATTCCGCCCCTTTTTGTCATTGCCTTTTTTGCGAAGACTTGGATAGTTTCAAATCACGATGGGGGGCGTGTTTGCATCGCAGGCGGCGCACTCGATGAAAATACCGCCTTAACCGTTTCGAGGGTTGTAAAAATGTGTGGGGGTGTCGCGTGCGCACATGGTACACGCATCATCGCGGTAGGAAAGGGTTTCTTCTGTATGTTTATCTACCCTCCTGCCTACTATACAACTGCACGATAAGAGCTACGATTCTCGCTTCAACCGCACAGATAACACAACTAAAAGAAAAAGAGAAGAGAAGAAAAGACAAAGAGCTTTATGATCTCCGTGGAATTCTCGTCGATGGAAGAAAAAAAATAGGGGGTAGTTCTAGAGGTAGTTTTTCTTGTAATCCTAGAATCTTTCTTGAATTAGTCAGTCAGCTTTTAGCATAAAATTGTTGATTAGACTTTTGTAGTCTTCAGAGCGATTTGCATGATGCGGAGCAATTTGAATAGATATGTACGTAAGGCAAAGGGGTTTTACCAAAGTGTTTTATGTACTTTGTGTGTTTATAAACGCGTATAGGGTGTAAAAAGTAGCAGGAGTAATAAAATGAAAAAAGAGAATCTCGTTTAAGAAATTCCAGATACCCTTAATCTTAATTTGAATCTTAATGGAATTTTGATTGATATGACTGTTATAATTGCTATATAATTCTTTGTACCATTTACCTACACAGTAAAATATTATTTCACGAATTTTAGTCGACTTTTTCAATTACCCTTTTTTTACCATTATAAGAATTAATTGTTTAAATTAGTCGTCTATATCTTTTCGGTTACCTCTCGTCCCATCTTCTATCGTTAAAACATTTCTTAAGTTTGATAAAAATATTTTTGAAAGAAGCTTCAATTATTGATTGAAACTTAACTATTTATCATTATTTTAAATAGTTCAAGAATTTTGCTTGACACGTGTGATTTCTCATTTTAATTGTATAGCAAAGTTCTTTTTTAAATATTTGGATCTTCAGGATCTTTTTCTTTTTTTTTTTTTTGGAGCGATCAGTGGTGAAAATTAGAAAAGGGGCAAAGAAAGACGGGAAATTTGGTTGACTAAGCAAACGTTTAGATAAATCAATAAAGCAGCTTTCTTCCGGGGCGTTCGAACCCACAAAAATCGCCTCCGTACAACCCTTCCCTTGGAACATCGTACTGCACGCGATCCTATCGGCGAGAACCGACAAACGCTTTATTTGTGGTGATCGGATAACACTTGTGAACAGACGAAGAAAAAAGATCGTATTGCTAAATCAGCGACTTCCTGTTTTCGTTCTTCAGTGGAAGCTTTCATGCGTTTCGAAGAACATGCGATTCACGCTAATATACAAAATCGATAGCCTTAATGAGAGGTTATGTTCCCACCATATTCGAATGTAAAATGAAATTAAAGAGCATTTAGGGAAGAAAGTTTTATTTACTTTTTTTTTTTATATGAAATTCTTAGTACTATCGAATAATGTAATTAATATCGAAGGATTCATTTTGTTCATTCTTGCTACGGTTTTTAAGCTATTGTGTTATTTCAGCCGTTTATTATGAGAATGGGGTTAGGTAACTACATGGGGGGGGGGTAACTACATTTTCTTTAACACTTTGCAGACTGGAGACGCGAATTCGCGTCTTTTATTTTCCAACTTTGCAAAGATGCAAAGTCACGTCTTATATATTTCATGCGGTATCCTATGAAAATGTTAACTACTGTTAAATAAAACAGTAAAAAAGAAACAGTGGATGCTATAAGTGAAATGTTATGAGTGTATTTTTACATTATATGCTGAATATATTGAATATATTTTTAATTGTTTTTAAGTATATTTCTTTTATATTTAAATAGAATTTAGTAGAATAATAAATTTTGCTCGGTATCTCTCCATCGGGGAAATTGTTTTCTAACATATTGCACTAAGAAGCTTTACTAGAAGTATCGTTGATTTTTAATAAAATATTACGCTTGTTAAAAGCTGCGCGGAAAGTTCGTTTCGATTTTTAGGGAATTTGATCAACATAAAAAATCATATTGAAAAGCTTTACGCGAAAAAACTTGAGACCTTCTGGAAGGATGGAATATTCAAATTGCGTGAAAGATGGAGAAAGCTTGGGGAACAAACTTTTTTTTTTTTATTTATTTATTTTACAATTTTACAATTTGTCCAGTAGGACATTTGGTAAAATATTATAGCGGTGTGCTAATATAACATGTGGGTGGCTACCCCCAGCGGGGTACCATCATCGTGTTGGGGAACAAACTGGCACCTATACAGAGTGGTTGGTAACTGGTATTACAAGCGGAAAGGGGGTGATTCTACGCGAAAAAAGAAGTCGAAAATATAGAATAAAAATTTTTCGTTTGAGGCTTTGTTTTCGAGAAAATCGACTTTGAATTTTCGCTCGGTACGCGTGCGGTACGTTATAACGGGTCTCACTGTAGATCGTTGTCTCGATGGAAAAATTAAAAAAAAATTTTTATTCTATATTTTCGACTTCTTTTTTCGCGTAGAATCACCCCCTTTCTGCTTGTACCATCAGTTACCAACCACCCTGTATAATTCAATAAATGTATATCGAATCTTTCTGATTACTCAAAAAATACGCGGGAATTCAGGCTATGGCTTGTCAGAGCACATACAGTCCTCAAAGTGCTAACAATGAGATATCTAAGAATTCGCATCTCATACAATTAAAAAATACATATAAACAAAAAGTTGTATGAATATGTATATGCTAGAAGTTTTAATCGTGTTTTGTAGATTTTTAAAACATCTAAGCTTATCATACAATGATTCTTGTAAGAATACAGTACAGAAGAAGAACGTGAGGAGTTGCCTCACTTTCGTAATTAATGGATTATGAAAATCGTAAACAACAATTTCTTTATTTTTGAGATATTGTTCTTATTATTATTTTGTATCTGTTCGGGATTTTGAGTGACCGTCCGTTTATGGCTCGGACGGGCCCTATCCCTTCTTTGAGAAGTTCCGAAGTACCTGTCCTGCCAGAGCTGTAAACCTAATGACTCAGAGATCAGGGAAAACTCCTGGAAAAAATCCCAGAGGAAAACTCCTGGAAAAAATCCCAGGGGGAAACCCGATCGGGGAGGCACGATGGACGGACAAGACCCAACGGCTGGTGGGGAGAATCGACAACATACTAGGAGAGTCATCGTCAGAACATCGTACCGTGCGGGTGAAATACTAGAGTCATCAACTGAGCGAGTGAAATACTTCAGTCTCAACAAGACCTTACCACCGTCGTGTTCATAACAGCAAACTTTACCTTTATACAACAAGGGCAAATAAAGTGCTAAATTACGCTAACACTCAATCTACTAAACCTCCTCCGCCTTGAGTGTTAAGTCATTCAAAGTACGCGATATCGACCGATCGGTTTGACCTGACTGGTCTTTAGTTGATAAATCGCAACAGTATCATAAACGTCAATTTAATGTCAACTTAAAACGTCGCCCTCGTCTATAATTCCGTTTCTTTCGATTCGATTAAAACACCTATTTTCTTTACCTAACTCGCTATCCTCTTCCGATTTTAAGATTCTTCACTTATTTATATTAATGTGTATTATTTCTAAAATACAAAATAATACCAACCTTAGAATTTAAATTAAGAAATAAAATTAGAATTAAAATTCGAAATATAAAAGTGTTACCTGTACTAATAACCTATATCAGTATATGGTGTTAACACAATTTAAAACAATAAATCATTCAAAATGACTGAAATTTACATATCAACCGAGAGAACATAACATATGGAGCTGTTCCACTTTCACAGCAAATAACCACATTTTCCATTTACCAACCGAATTTATAATGACCTACTTTATGTAGCATATACTTAAAATCTGGATGTTAATTTGGTAGTAAACTATAATTTCGTGTTTAATAAAACGAGGTGAAATCAAATTTTTTTTTCAGAAATGGAGTTGCTTGCCCTACTTTCATAATAAACGACAATGCAATTTTACAAAGTTGTTTTTTTGTATTTATATCTATTATGGAGCGTATATTTAAACCCTATATTTCATTTTAATCCTTCCAAATTTCTTCATCCTAATCGTGCACGTAGTACAGTTTCTTCTGGTTCCCTTCTAGTCATTTAAATTAAAAATTTTGATCTGTGTCATAAATGAAAAGAACCTTAGGAAGTAGTTTGAGTGTTTCTTGACTTGATATAAGCATTCACATAAAACAACTAACATAATATTTTTTATGTGCAATAATTTACTTGCTATGAATTGTTGCAAAGTCTACAATATTATATACAGGGTGGTTGGTAACTGGTGGAACAAGCGGAAAGGGGGTGATTCTACGCGAAAAAAGAAGTCGAAAATATAGAATAAAAATTTTTTTTTTAATTTTTCCATCGAGACAACGATCTACAGTGAGACCCGTTATAACGAGACGCGATAAAGTGCACGCGTACCGAGCGATTATTCAAAGTCGATTTTCTCGAAAACAAAGCCTCAAACGAAAAATGTTTATTCTATATTTCCGACTTCTTTTTTCGCGTAGAATCACCCCCTTTCCGCTTGTACCGCCTGTTATCAACCACCCTGTACTTTCAATAGTTTTCATAAATAAGAAGACACAAGTTTCCATAATTATTATTTTAATTTAATTATTTCAATTATTTATTTATTAAAAAATATGTAAAATATGTTTTAACATATTAAAAATATGTTAAAATATTAAAAAATTTATTAAAAATATAAAAAAATATATTTATTAAAAAATATAAAAAATTTTATTTTTTTCAAAACCATCGAGATTCAATCGCTAGCTTCAGTTATTTTTCCCATAATTTTTTTATCACAACGAAGATATTTAAAAAGATGCTTATCGAAAATGGATGATAAAAAATGGTTTACCACCGATAAGCAGATTTTCCAATCAGTAACATATAATATGGATACGTTTTGATCGAAATCGTGCACCAGATGCGAAACGCGTCGCATCTCCGCCCGCAACCCTACAACAAGGTGGTAGAGGGTTGGAACGCGGTTCTCTACATCAAATTTTCTCCTCGAGGAGGGCCCCATGTGTCGCGATCTGCGTATGCAAAACGGTAATCGAAATTCGCGTTGCGTACTCACGTGGGTAACGACACTCTGGAGAGAACGATGTCGAACGACAGGCTCGCGGTTCGATTCGAGGCGAGAGATTGTCTCCTGCGTCTGAAACGACAGGGGTGAACGCTATGGATGAAGGTTATGGACTGAGATTCAACGTCGATGAGGACTGAGCGAGGGCGAATATCGTGGATTGGAGACAAAATTCGAATATAAATTTTTTTTGCTGAAAAAAACTGGTACATCTTCTCTTTCCTTCCTCTTTCATTTTTTCTTCTTTTTCCATTAGCTTTCTTTGCTATTCTATCTTTATATACGTGTACGGGTTGCCAGAGAAAATGAGTCCTCAGAGCTGGAGGATGCTAAAGAAATACGCTTCTCGTTTAGTTCAAGATCTTTTCTTCTGTTCATCCTTTCGTCGTGTAGAAAATTTTGTACATTTTCTTCTTCATTCTATTCCTTTATATCAGTCCCTTTTGAATTCTTTAAAAGATGATACAGATGGCATGACAATCTAACAAGAGTAGCAGCGCACTTTATTGTATCCTAGCATCCCATATTAGTTGTTCTAAAATTAGATTTAAAATTAAAAAGAAAATTTTCATACCAATGACAAACTTTAGATATTTACATTCTCACCACATCCGCATAAATACGATAAATAAATTCCTACCAATTTAATCAACATTTATTTTGTGTATTTTTTTTATTTATATCTCCCCTTAAATCCGTCTTCTTCTCGATCAGAAGATAGTTCCTTGTTAATTCTCATTCGCATCTCCTCTGTTCTTCTTAAGGATGGCTATAACTTATGTATTATCTCGCCTTCGCAGCAATACAATGCGTCGATCGACCTCGCGAAGCCACGAAGGTTCGCATCGTTTAACTCGGACCGTTTGGACTCGTGTGACAGCGTCTGTCGGGCTTCTTATTAGTCATAGGCCGTGATGGGTAGTCGGGGGAACCCCTCGTGGACAACGTATCGAATGTACTTCGATGCACGCCGCGCGAGGGGGCCCTGTGCGTGAAGGGGCGCGCCCCCATCACCATCATGCACCCCGCTATACCATGTCCTTAGCTAGTGTTTCGCACGACGCTCGCCCGGTCGCCTGATCCTAGCGTTCGTCCTAACGAAATAACGCGAGTATCATCCACTGTTTACCGTTTTCCTGCTAGTGGTTATGGTTTTCGCGTTCGAGGGTGATGCAAGTGTTGCGGAGGTGAATACAGTGGATGGCGATAGTGTGGAAGTGCTGTTGGAAGAGTCATCTGGTGGATTTCTGAATGGAGGAGCCACCAGAATGCCAGGAAAATGTTGTAATGGAGGGGGTTACAATGTTGACAAAGCTTGTATGGTGAAGAACGAGTTTCTCTTTTGAATTTTATTCTTTGGGAAGTGTTATGGCTGAATGAAAGAATTTTATTTAGTAGGTTGTCCCAGAAGATTCTTTCGTTCTCTAAGGAAATAATTAAATACATTTTTTGTTTTATAATTTTATTGAATTACGTATGATCCATTTTGTAGTAATAAAACAAATGTATAATCCATTTTGTTGTAATAGAACAAAATGGATCATATGTAATTCAATAAAATAATGTAAAACAAAAAATGTGCATCTATTATATTTCCTTATAAAGCAAAAGAAACTCTTGAGACAACAATAATAGATGTAGGGATCAAAATTCCGTGATTTTATAAACATAATTCAATTTGCATCTCCATTTTGTTATTATATTAATTTCCATTATATTAATTTGATAATGATGGTAATAACAATAATAATTTCATTACCGATCTTATTTGTGATTTTGTATCTTTGTATTTTCACAAGGTTGAAATAATTTCCGTAATTTAAATATTCTACCATAAAACTAAAGGCACAGAATTTTCCTACGTCTGTCTCTTATCTTACTCATGTAGGAAAATTATTCTGAGTGCATAAGATATTTACCACAAAACTAAATCGAGTTTCTTGTGCTGTATTTCTGTAACAAAATTTTGTCCACAGTTCTCTCTATCAAACTAAGTTCCTCTATGGAAAAATCAAATAAATATGTGAATACTGAAATTCTATTAAATATACAAAGTATTTTTATACCAAAATATGAATAATTTATAACAATATACCAAACTATCTGATACTCTTACAAACTATAATGCAAGGATAAACATCTCCAAAGAGAATATTATTTAAATGTGATACGAAACACTGTCGTTGAATTTCGAGCACAGAAGAGTCGAGGATAAACAAAGAGAAATGGCAAGCAGCTTAGCTCGGCTCGATATTGGGATTTATGCGTCGAGGGGAGTACGTGGACGATAATTCGCCGCGTAGCGGCGATCATGGAGGCGTTTACTCGTACAGTGTTTCCTTCTATACCATTGTACGCCGTGGACTTGCAATTTTTTCAACGTTTCGAATATCGTGGATCGTGGAAGGATGAGGCGTTTGTCTCACACGCGGTTTTACACTGGCGAACGCGTCAGGTGGCATATGATCAACGTGCAGCACTCTCGAATAGGATTCGCGAACATCAGGTAATTTTTCTTCCACTCTGGATGGGTAGATTTCCATGATGTTAGAGTTTGATATCATCAGCTCCCTCGAGAGTTTGGTTAGAGTGCCTTGGAAGGGAGTTTAATGCATGGTTGGTATGTGCTTGCTCTAAGTATAGTGATGAAAATTATTTTGCGGTTTTTTTTCAATTTTATTTTAAGTGTGACTTAAACAATTTTAAGTATAATTTGAACAATAGTTTATAAGTTAGAAAGTAATTGAGTAATGAAAAAAGAATAGAATTTGTAATAAAATTTATGTTCTCTTTTAAATACTTCTTTATTATTGTTCGTAAATTCTTTTGTTATTATTTTATTGTATCTTGTCGTTGTTTTGTTCTATTGGTATTAATCTGAAGGATTTGATTGTATTTTGAGCTGAAGATATTTAATGCATTAATGAATTGAATAGTGTACAATATTTTTAAAAAATATTATTGATAATGATTCCCTAAATAGTCCTAATGAACGTGTTCTCCAAAGTCTCGTTAAATATGTTCGCTCTAAATGCTTTGTTCACTCTTAAGAATTCACCCTTCAGTTCGTGTGCAAACGGTACTATTCAGCCGGCATTTACACTTGTTAGACACAGTCACACCCTTCTGCATTCTACAAAATTATTACACTTATGTTTCCACTATAGTTTCCGTGAAAATCTTCAATTACTACAATTCTAGAAAAAGGTCTTCTAAAGATACTCATTTAGTTAATTTAACATATTCAGCTCGTTAACCTGATTAATTGCGACCTTATTAATTGTGTGCTAAAATATTCTTAATAAGATATGTAATTAGTATAATTAACAAATAGTAGAATAATCGTTTATCTCTTTCAATAAGTGACTAAATTAAAATTGGCATTCTTATTGATCAATGGATTGATAATAAGACAGTCAATCCAACTCAAAAACAAAAAATCAGCTGACTTATTAATTTGCCCGAGGAATCTGTAATTCGAATTTTAATTTGGGTTTAATTTGTTCATGCTCTTATAGCACTATTCAAAGATCTCCAAAGTTTCTAATAAGAGAATTTATTTTTGGCACACCGAAGAAGCATAGTAAGTGCAAATGGCGGCCAGGATCCGGTGAAAGAGCGTATTAATATAATCCTATAATTCCGCCGGATGTTCCGCTTGTACTCGCTCCTCGGTCAGCCGTTCCGGCGTCAGTATCAATTACTTTACCCTTGTCAACCCGGTTAACCCTCCGCGGGTCTGGTGAATCGGCCTTTCGACCGTCTCGTGTCGACATCTTCGCCGGGTGAGACGCATCCCCGTGGAAACCTGAAAATTCGCTCTAGGTTTCTATGGAAGGGAGAATTAAGAAAGTTGAGGAATTGAATTTGAAATGAGGCGAAGTGAATTAGACAGGTTTGTTATTCATAAATGGCTTTGAGGTTAGGTAGAGTTAGGTAGAGTTTAGTGGCAAATTTTGATGACAGTTTAGAGATTTGTGATTTTGATGAGGATGAAGATAAAATTCTGAGTTCTTTGAAGAAATTCTAGAACTTTGAACAGCTTAAGAATTTAGTCCCCGGATTGATTGATTACTTTCTAGAACTTATTTGTAAGCAACATTTCAGTCGAACCTTGTATAGGTTATATTATTCGAAATTTAATCTTCTTTAAAATTTGATCACCCTAGAAACCGTTGTACGAAGTACGCACAAAGTAATCTTCCTAATCTTAAATATAGAAAAATCTACGTCAATTTAATACGCTCATCCTTCTTTTATTATATAACATTCGTCTTTGCTATTATTGTATTGATATTCATATCTGTTTTACCCATAGAGTTATCAATTTTCACTCTTAAACCTAACCCAACAAAAGACCCTTCGTTACATATGTAACCATCCTAACCTCTCCCAACAGGAATCTCAATAATACCATACGATCTTTTCTCATTTTGAGTTCAATTTATCCATTCTAGAAAAACACGCATTATGTTATATTCATCGCACATATATGATACATTTTACGTGATTTTCTTACTAACCAGCTGTCAGTTGATGAAAAGCACAGAAAGTAGATGTCAGAAGCTAATCCCTAAGTTTGACATAAGCTGTGTCTGAACAGAGAACGACTGCGCCTCTGGTATCTTAATTCGCGACGAATAGGTTAGGTGGTGCACACGCCGGAATCCCTAAATCAGGATTAACGGGGAGATACAGCGTTGGCGGTAATCCTTCGCGTGGCGAACTAATGTCTCGTTCGCGCACGTCGGACGTGTTTTGCCCCGGTCTGATATAATACGTTTTACCCGAGTTCTACGAGCGTGTTTAGTCATCCCACTCTCGCAATTACGCTTAATATTAATTTTGTCTTAAACTAACAGCCTGTTTCCGGAGGAAACAGAAACGAAGGGAATACCGTGGCGAGAATTCTCATTGACACAGCGACTTTCAGTATGTGTAACATCTTAGAAATGTTATGATGATCTGTTGCAATGGGTGGATTAGGTTAAGTTATATGTTTACACGACTTGATCGTAAAGGAAAGTGAGATTAATAGAACTTTTTCTTCATAGTCGGATTATATTTCACCATTTAAGTCTTGTTGGTACTTATTAGGGTAAAATGTGAGAAGGGAAATTATTAGTAAAGAACAAATTATTAATCTACTGAATTTGTATTGATTGAGATATTTGATATCGGTTTTATTCAAAATGATTTGTGTATTGGTCGAAATCCAAAATTGAAAGAAACAATAAAATCTTGTAACATATTCTCCATCTCACTATACAAGAATAATTGCTCAGAAAACTAACCTCCAATTTGCATGAAATTCTTCGAACACCAAAAATTTCAAATGCGAAGAAATATGTCTATCACCGGCTTCAAAAGAAAAAGGGAGGGAGAGGAAGAAAATTCATAAAGAGAGAAAGAGAGAGAGAGGGAGGAGGGGGGGGGGGGGAGAGTACCAACACAATACAAGAATCGATTTTCGCCGTTACCGCACACTTCCATTCTCTTCCCTTTCATTTATCCTTTTCTTCGGATGGACATAAAGAGAATGAGAAATACGAAGTGAAAGAGACCGTGGACCAAACAAGACGAACAGTTTTCTCGAGGCTATGTCGAAGATTTGCTCTCGCAGAGGCCGCTCGAGTTTCGATAGTACGTCGTCGGCTGAATACCAAGTACCCGGCCAATGGGACAAGGGGATGATCGTGGACGTTGCTTCCAAGGGACGTCTACTTGAGAAAAATGATCGGAGGAGACGATCGAGGCTGGAGACTCGTCCTGGCAATAAAACGATTCTATAGGGACGAGTTGGTCCGTCGTTTTGGCTCTAGTGACTTTTCGTGGTCTTTAGTGGTATCGGGTTTTATGGACGGATGATGGAATTTTGATGGAAAAGTTTGGATCGTTTAGGAGAAAAATGGTATCCAAGAAATCTCTGTCGTATCATGATTTATTTATTTTTAAACCACGATATAAGACATTTGTAAAGAAAAGTTACGGATTTTCGAGTGTATGGAATGATTTGAAAATGGAAGTATTTTATTTTACAATTGTTAATTTTATCATATTTTACTAATTTAGAAATAAAAAACTTAATTTTATAACGGACCAATTATGACTTCTCAGTTTGTTATTGTTATGTTTCCGGAAATATAAGAGTATACAATAAATATGTATAATAAAGATTTCTAAAAATATCTAGACAAAGTGATCTACAAAGAATAATAATTAAGTCAAATAGTTATAAATATTCGAAAGAAAATTCTTCAAATGTACGCAGCTTTTGAATCGCTCGGTATATCGTGACGTTTAAATACTGGCTCATCGCATGCATACATATGTACTTGGTCCCATTCCTACTCGGCAAGGCTTAATGTCAGCAACCAATCCTGCCAGCCGACAGCCATGTACGCCGGGTTGCCGGGCTACAGGTGCAGATTGCACCGCGGGTGGTTGGCTTTCTAGGCTTCCGAGAACAAAGATCCGCTTTCTATTTGTCTGAGGTATTTGTCTGATGTAGACGACGTCTACCGCGATGAAGCTCGATTCAGGGAAGAAAGCTTGATTCCAAGACGATATAGACGCAATGGAGCTTCGTTGTGGAACAAGGAAAGAGAGAACTTGTATCGCGATCAAGAGATGAGGTGTATTTAACGAGGCTCAACAGTAGTTCTCGTTGGAGCTTCTAACTTTTGACGAATTAGTAGACTATCAAAAGTAACGATATTTGGTGAAATTACTTAAAGAGGATACAATTTATTTATCTCTCTTTTAATCTTTTCTGAGTATTTTAGAAATTCTACATGTCAATTTATTGAAGTCAAACATTCATACTTCCATATGGTTCTAATATTTTCTGTTTTAATCATTCCAAACAATCAATTTTATTTCATTTTCTAAACTTATTTACTGACAACTTAATTTAGGCATTCTCAACATCGCTGTAATTCCATTAAACAAGACCATCGCATTTCAAAAAAGTCATGGTCCAAACCTCAGAAAACCTACGTATTAAGTGCATACAGTAATAAATTTAAAAAATAATAAATAACATGTTATTTAAAATATTCTATGTCTATGCGTGTAACTAATTTAAGGAGTCCTTCAAATAGCACTGTTACAAATCTTTATGTATGAAAACCAAATAAAAATGGTTATGTGAATATTAAGAAACGTATTAAACATTAAAAAACATTTCTAAAAGAAAAAAATCTCTGCTAGAGTGTAGAAGGGAGCAGTAACAAAGTAACAAAGCACTCAATACTTTAGAATCCCCTTTACCTCTTTCATCATTAATGTCTTCTCGCGGCTCCAGTTCGTCGAAACCCCATATGGCTCCCTCTGTCGCCATGGCGGGAGATCAAAGAGCGGGTCGAAACCGCGGGAACAAAGTTCCGGGTAAACAATCCTAAAATACAGTCGAATAGAGAGACCACGGTGAAATCGTTAATCCTCGATGTTCGGCCGTAACTTAATTTTACGTCCTGAATAAACCTTCTCTCTCTGACCGTCTCTTTACGGTCGCCTTATCGTTTCTCTTGATGTTCGTAATGGCGTCCCTCATCGTGGTAACTTCGTCTTCGTCGAAACTTTTTTATCCTCATTCCTCTCATCACTTTGGTAGACAGCACGGTGATCGCTTAAATTTTAATAAAATCCCACAAACCTGCGTTTAAAAAGAATAGATATTTGTTGTTCATTTTGACTATATCTATTTACTGTCTTTGTCATTAATGGACTATGCATGTTTATGGGAAATTAAAACACATTATATAAAGCACATTAAGTGTAAGCTAAGATCTCCTTCTCTATGGGGTCACGTTAATTTCTGAAGTTTAATTAGGCCTCATGATGATTTTGCGTCTAGGCTCTCCAAAGGTATAGACGCGGCCCTGAATATACAGGGTGGTTGGTAACTGGTGGTACAAGCGGAAAGGGGGTGATTCTACGCGAAAAAGAAGTCGAAAATATAGAATAAAAATTTTTTTTTAATTTTTCCATCGAGACAACGATCTACAGTGTGATCCGTTATAACGAGACGTGATAAAGTGCACGCGTACCGAGCGAAAATTCAAAGTCGATTTTCTCGAAAACGAAGCCTCAAACGAAAAATGTTTATTCTATATTTTCGACTTCTTTTTTCGCGTAGAATCACCGCTTGTCCCACCAGTTACCAACCACCCTGTATAATTAATATTTATAGTTATAAGAATATATCAAGGGTATAATAAATCTCCGCGTAAGAGATCCATTTCTTTAAATGCATTTGTCAAAATATTGATTTACATAAATATGTACCGTCTACTTACATTTAGATCACATTGAACTTGAGACACTGAATAATGCACAAATGATTGAGCTGAAACGAACTGTGCTGGAATTTTCGTATTATGTAGGTACTATTGTATAGCTTACAGACAATTTTCTTACCAGTACGTTCAGGTTGTAGAAGCGAGAGAAGGTGAAATTTTGGCGAGGATTCATGTCACGATCAAAGACGTCGGGACGTTCTAATACCGTGGACGAAAGATCTGTTTGGTATTCGAGCCGCGAGGTCACTCGGTATAGGAAGGGTCGTGATTGAATCTACGTAGCCGGCCACGATCCAAAGAAACACCCTGCCGGCATTTATATCCCACGGGATCTGCCCCCTTCTCCATCCCTTCTAGTAGGCTCGTCTCTGCTGCGTACGTACCGTGAGCTGCGACAGGAATAGTTTTATTATAGCGAACGTGTTGACCATAACGCGAATACCCCCTGTGAACTCATATCCCTTGGTCTCTTGTATCTCTGAGACAGGGGAAACGCATGTCTTTGTGGAATGAACACTTTGGGTAATGAT
The DNA here is from genome assembly GCF_011952205.1 of Bombus bifarius. Lineage (NCBI taxonomy): Eukaryota > Metazoa > Arthropoda > Insecta > Hymenoptera > Apidae > Bombus > Bombus bifarius. Next base: position 2,057,511 of record NW_022884487.1, read on the forward strand.
CGAGACGTGGAAAAGCTCTGTTCTTGGTTTCTTGTTGTTGAGGGCTGCAGACTTTCTTGGTGGGAGAAAAATGGGGCGCATCGGGGGATATTGTTTGGGGCCTGATTTGTGGAGGCTGGTGGTGCAAAATGGAAAAGCATTTTTATATGAATACTCGGTATATTAGCAATTTTTTCAAACTCATTTTTCAATCACCGTGTATATATTTGGTGATCCTTTAGAATTTTTATTTTGAAAACTCTGGGTACGACAAGAATGTTTCTATTATTGAAATTATCCTCTTAAAAAGGATATAATTATTGTTACAACTATGCGTCTTTAATCTGTGCCATTTCTAAATCATATTACGGGACGATGTTCTAATATTTTTGATACTGAAGAATAATTATATATATATATATATGTTTAAGAGAAACATTTGTTTTAGAATGTAACGTAGTTTTAAGATTTAGGATATCATTACCTGAGGAGGTTGAAATTCCAGATATCGTTCGTATTGCTTAGTTAAATGGTCACAGGGATATTGTTAATAGGCGTGCTTTGTCCAGTGACGGAAGGGGAAGCTGTTGATACGTATTTGGGTAATAAAGAGCGATGCGGAGGGTGATTTCGAAGGTGGACTAATTCGATGGGTTTTCTGGGATTTGCGTTTTCCACAGGGAACCTATAATTATAGGGATTGGTCGTTGAATTGCGTTTTTAGTGATTGAGAAGCAAATTTTAACGCTTTAACAGTATTTAGGGTCACTGAATGGATGTAATAATTTCGGAATAATTACATATATTTGCCATTGGATTTTTTTAAATCCACTTACTCTCTTCATAACAATTTTCATTCATCTAGTTGACTTATGGTGTTTCGCCAAACTTGCAAAATAAATTGGATAATGAAGTCTTACTTATATGATTCTATAATCTAATTATTTTATCTGAGTAATTATCGAGCAAGCATAACTTATATTTATTGCAAATTTAGTCGAAACATGGTTTTACATATGCGAAGAATTGGGATTTTTTAAATCTTTTTTTCCGTATTAATTTTTATAAGATAACGAGATTTCAACTTGCACGATTTACTTCAGTAGATTTCAAGTTTTGTTTCGTAACATTCAAGTTCCACAACATTACAAATACGATAGTATTTAATGCGTTTCCCTTTTCAAATCATTCCTTGCATATCTTCCTCTTTTCATATTTCGCGCCATCTTGTATAATACACGACTGTAGACCGTCCCTACCGGACTATCCTTATTTTTGAAATATGCTTTTCGCGCGATCCCTCTGGCCTCTGTGTCGACCTCTGCAGTATCATATTCAATATGGGTTCCCATAAGTCGAGCGATAATGCAATATGCCGACGTCAGGTCCTGGGGTTACCGGACTACGAACAATATGGAAGAAAGTTCACACGAGAATTCTCTATTAAATCTGGATTTACCGTCGCCTTTTTTTCTACTCTCTTCTCCGCTTTCATCTCGTGGATCTTCTTTTTCGTCCTGCATCGGCAGATTTTAATAACGACCGCGATGGAACACATCGATGAGTCAACTAATAAAAATTCTATATCTGCGCTTTTTACGTGAAAAACATACGGATTTTCTGGTTGAAATACGTGCTTAGTGAATTGTATAAAATGGAAACTACAGAGGACAAATATCATGAGTCACTAAATATCTTAAGTAGTTTTTATAGAGGCACAGTTTTAAATTGCTGTATATTGTCAACCAATCCCGTATTATCAAAATTGTCGATTTATTTAGTTCCTGTCATCCCCTTCAAAATGTTAAAAACACTGTTCATAATATTAAAGATATTAGAATATCTAAGAAGAAGAAATCATTATCTAATCCACTTTTTCTAACTTGTCTCGTTCAAACGCTTATATTTGAGGGATGCCCACATGTAGAATCACTGTATCAATTAGAAGAAGATTACAGATTCGTGAACGGGCCGGCTGTATCGAGCACAAAATGATTTACGATCCGCTTCGGTTATGCCCCCTTTTCTCATCGTAAATCGGAGCTGGCCGTCGCGTCGTCTTTATGGTTCGCAGATTCCAAGGCTCCATCTGCACGCCACGCCATAAAACTAGCTATACATATACCTATCCCTTTCTCCCTTTCCTTTTTTCCTGCATTGATCGATCGAGTCGTCGAACCACTTCCGTTATATATAGAGTATATAGCTCGTATTTTAGGCAACCACTCGTAAGCAGCTGCTTTTCAATAGCCGAAAAGGGAGAAACAACACGAAAGGAGACAAGCTCTAGCCGCACCTTTTCAGGGGCGAATTTTACGTGTTACCATACAGTTTCCAGGGAAAAGGTCAATTAATCGTGAGTAGGCTTGACGACCGATCGTAAACCTTTCCAATCTATTGATTATACGTGGTTTCTTCTGTGAGATGCTTTAATTAATGCAGTGTGCTCTTTGACATGTGTTCTAACGCTCAGAAGCATTTGTAGGTTAGATAACGGGACTTTAAGTTAAAAAATGAAATTATGGTAATCTCAATTTGCTATATGAAATAAAGGTTATGTTTCTAATGATTTTAGATTTAAACATTTTTTAATTTAAAAAATATAATAATACCGGTCGGAGAATTCGTTTGAAGTTAAGTTAGAATTCTAGATTGGAAAATATTTTTATTTTTATTCAATTACTGTGATTATTATGCGATATTGTCATCACAGAATTATTCATTACTACATTGCTTAAATATAGTCCATAAGCTTTTCCTACTTAAGTATATGCTGGTGCTAACCGTTTCATTATAAGCTTACCCAGAGTATGATGAACATTATCTTAGGAATAATTAAAGAGCTGCCTTGTTCCTCCTTTTACCGACAATTTCGCGTTACGTTGCCCTCTTCATCAAAAGCGACCCCTCTTCCAAAAAGGTACTTAATCTCAAAGTACTACTCTATTCACTTCACAATTTCGAACTCATTAACGCAATTTCTTGTTCAAAAAGAAATTCCCTCCGTTACTACCTATTCTATAGCAATTTTAAAAGAAGGATGAGTTCATAAAATAACCAATATAGTTCATATCTCTCATATCCTCTGAATACCATCAAACCAGCACCACGATATCCTCCAAAACCTCAGCTTCTCTCAACTCTGCAAGAATCCTTAAGTTCCTCTCAACATTCCTTCCTCTTCTCTCTCTCTCTCTCTCTCGCTTTTTCTCTCTCCCTATTCCTCTCCTACCGTTTCCCCTACCATCTTTCCCACTTCACCAATGATCCACGCATCGGACAAACGGTTTCCCCACTCCGTTACGCTGTTAATTCGTAGCGTACAAGGTTTATCTCCGGTCCAGTCTCACCTCCAGCCCTCTGATAACGCTTTCGCTTAAATTCAGCCGCCGGAGGCAAACCAGCGACTGATTTAAGAGCCTCCACCATCTCTGTGCGTCTCGCGTGCACACGTATACCTAGCGTAGGCTCGCGTCTGGAGGGGCGAAAAGCCCTAAACGGAGGCGTATGCCACCGGTAGATAGTCGACCGTGATAAGCTAAATGCTCAACGTCCCCTCTATTATAGGTTAGGTAGGCTGGAAGCTGCCTCGAGCGTAAACCGAACTATAACACCACCGGTGAGACAGATCGCGGAGAACATCGGGATATACCGGGGTTTTGGCTCCCACTTCCGTCCAACTTCCGCCAGATAAATGCTCTGCATCGACCGCGTCGATATGGAGGAGGCTGGAGGTGTGGCGAAGTTTCTTAACCTCTTCTTATAACTTAGCTTTTGATGAATTCTTCAATTCACATTATTATAATTTCCTTCGTAGTTAGTAGAAACATAATCTAGATTTATCAAATCCATCGATTGCAGAATAATTCTATTTTATGTATCAAATATGTGATTGTGTGTGTCACGTGGTCACAGGGTCTCGTTTACGTCTTAAAAAAGATATTAATGGCAAAAAAAAAAAAAAAATATGGAAAAAATACATCTGTATTACAAAGATTGAAATATTAGAGATTAGATATTAAATATATCACATATTAAGATTACATTTCGAGACACTCTGACGTTTTCTATTTCAATACGGTGCACTTTCCGTTTCGTTTTCAAAGAGATAATAGATCCTAAAAATGGATTGTATTTATTTTTTTGACAATCGGGGGTAAAAATAAGTAAATAAATAATAGAAATGGGTGTCAATAAAGTTAGTTATTATAATTATATTATTCAATCATACATTTGACGCTTGATCGATTCGGAAATTTAATTGGCAAACGTGGAGGTTTGACGGAGTTAATTCGCTTTGAGGTTAGGTTCGGTACTTTTTAGAGAAAAAAATTCGGTGGACTCTGTCGTAGACAGGATACGCGGGGGACAAGTTGCGGTGTTATCTGAAATTTAGGGTGCAGCTTCGGCGGAAATTGAGCCAAGGCCGTGACGGAAATTCCCCTCGCCCCGTGGGAGACGACAACGCGCCATAAATTGAAGGTGGTTGCGTTTGAATCGAAGCGTGCCCCTTCGACGCGAAAATTGAGTTAAACACGCCCCTTTGCGCGGAATCTAGCGCGTGTATACGCTCTCCGTATGGGAAGCTCTAAATTGATGTACTTATAGCTACGCTACGCTACAATACGCGCCAATTCTTTGCGGATTTGATGTTTTGTGGAGTAATCAAGACATTTTTTTGCTTTATCGATGAATAGAAATATTTCTCTTAACTAGAACTGTATTTGCTTTCTAAAGAAAGATATTGTGATTAATCATAGTTATTTAATTCAGTATGAAGTTTGATAATCGATAACTATTAGAATAATATGCAAAGGAATGTAATCTTTTTACATCTACTAAAGGTCATTAATGTAATTTATATAATTCCTAAATTTTCAGATTTAAATCATAAAAATACTATAAATTGTACAGAATATTCAAAGTATTTTCAAAATTGGTATACATGTAATATAAAGTTCTATATGATATTAGGTTTATAACCCCCTCTGTGATTGGATTACTGAAAACCTGATCGGTTGATAAGTAACTCCTTTAAGGATGCAACCCGTCCGACTGTGGAATTGAACCATGTCGCTTCTTCAGAAGATCGAAATGACCATGTCTTCTCTACTGGAATATTTACGCTGTAAAAGAAAGACTATTTTCTGCTTAATATAATATACATTACATATTCCAACATCTTTATAGTTATTCAATGTATAGCAATTATATATTCAATACTATTTGCATAGTTTTTAACAATTTCAGACCATTCGGCTTTTAAATATGAAATACGCTTTTTCAGACTTCACTTTTGTCCTATTTAGCAAGCTCTTCTTCACTGTGTTTCATGTTGTATGCATAAGTAACGATGCGAATAAAGCTTGATGTTCGCTTTTATGAATAAAGTTAGGCGAATTACGCGTAAGTTTCAGTAACGACTTGTAATAAGAATTTTCACTTCTATCAGCATATTCATCTCATCTTCATGATAAAGTTCTTCTAGTGTCATTGGATAAGAACTTATCTCATGTAGACTTTTCTCGTAGACTTTATGATTTATCAAATTCCAAGTGCGCAACATTATCGACCGAGTCTTGATTCTCTTCTTCGCACACTTATCGATCGAAATATCGAATTTTCTCGGAATACTCTTAACTTCAGATAATACTAAGTATTAAATGTAATTGAATTTGGAACTTTTATAGCCATTGTATATTTAATTTCATTGATAATCTATAAAATTGTGATACTTTAACTTTACGCGCTATTTAATTTCCAGTAAAATTCTCAGCTATGTTGAGCACGTAGAGGAGGTTAAACATGACCAGATGGGAAGCGTTAACGCGGCGTGACCTGTCGAAACTCTTAATTAAATTCAGGAAGTCTGGTACTAGGAAGTCGGCGATATTTGTGAGCACGAAAACGCGAACTCAGCAGCGAAGAAGAAGCACATTCTATTCGTGCATGAATTCTCGAGAGCTGCACACAAGTGCATTTCAAGTACTCGGTCAACAGTAGAGTCTTCCTTAAACACTCTGTACGCGTTTTAACGAGTCCCATTCAGTGTATCCCTCTTTCCACGTTTGCATCCTCCGTGTTCTTCTTTCCTTTCCCTTTACTCCCTTCCCTTTGTCAGTTTCTTATCTCTGCCATTTCTTTTACATTTTTCACTTGTCTTACTTTTTCAATTCGTTTCCACCATTTTCCTTATTTCACTCTACCATCCATTTCCTTCTCTTTTTCGTTTTATATTTCTGGTGTATTGTATGGTTTTTCTTTCACGTACTATCAAATTGTTCTTTTTTATAGTTTCATCTATGTTCCATTTCCATGTACGGTAGCTGATGAAATTCGCAATTTCTGCATACATTTTCACATTGGTTTCAAATTTTATAAATATTATAATGTAATATATATATATATAATATATAATACTTATATAAACTTTATTCCAACATCTTTCAGTAATACAATTAAATCAAATATGTATCATTTAGTTCAATAATCCTATATCATTTATTAGGTAGTGTTATTATTTTATCCGTGTAGCATTTGTGTTGCTTTTGAGTGGTCTCAGAAAGGTTTCAGATCCATCCGACAATGTAATAAAATCATGGCAATCCAGTCTTATTATGCCCTATCAATGAAATTTCAAAATTTTTTATATGATACACAATATATACAAAACTTTTTCATGGTAAATATCGAAATACTTGCGTCAGCTACTGTTTTCTCATAAATATACCTTTTATCAGCATTTCTTTCGTTTCCCCCACCATCTTGCTCGTCACTCGCAGGGTGGTTCCTCTTCAACGACCACCATTTATATCGGCACGGAATCGAGGGTGCGAACTCGTTGTATAACGCTCCTTTGTATGCAAACAAGGTGCTTGTTTCTAAATTGGGTTGCAAGTCGAGCCATCGTTAATTAATATATCTCGCGGTACTACCGAATTAAGCTCGCTAAGCGAGACGGCTGGGAGGCACAGCCTTTGCTACCGTCCGGATCCCGTATATACCCAAGTGGTGAGGATTTGCCCGTTAGTCCGTTCGTTAAACGACCACCCTGGGAGTCGTACCAATCATAAACGAAACGTCGCTCGAACGCCACGTTCTGGGATACATACCAGGTTTTCATGATTCATTCGTGACCGGCTTATCAATGCTTCCTAAATTTGTTGAAAATGAATTTTTATGGTATCTCGCGCTTATTTACCGTTGGTAAAGGCTCATAGAATGATAGCTATATAAAGTGATGGACAATATATTTATCATTGTAGTAAAATATAATAATATGTGTAAATAAAAATTGTCAAAAGTGTGAAAATGTGTACAAACCAATATTTTTGCCTAGGTATAAGATAATGGTAAAAAATATTTTTATTAGCTGCATGTTCTCTATTCTATCATATTTGTCCTGTTTTTGAATGCAGGCAAATAAGACATAAATAAACATCCATATAAAGCACAAGTAGTATAGATAATGTTTTTAATAATAATGTTTGTATGAGGGGTTGCGTACTGTGCCAATATCCATCACTGTGTACATAGATACTTATACATGATGATCAGTTTCTATGAAAGTTCCTATGAATAGCGATAAGATATTTTATTACAATTCCAAGAATTCAAACGTACATAGCCTTTAATCGGCGATTCAATTAAACCAATGACAGGCACGATGCCGCGTGCAATGCAGTACTTAACCTATCTGTGTTTATTGCCAGAATAATATATAGCCACTGAAAGCGTGGCTTCCTTCGGTAACTTAATAAATCTTCCGCTCACCTCTATGGAACAGCTATAATTACACCTGTTTAGAGCGAATAAGAATTAAGCACACCGTTCATAGCCTCCTTCTACGTTATCTGAAACTGATTCACGAGACTTGATTTGACCTCTTCTCAACTCCTAAGTTTCTTCTTCCTTGGTCATCATCCCTACGGGCTTTCGCGTTCAATTAAATTCCCAGGTTGGCGAATTTTATTTACCTTCGTCACGATTGCGCAGAGAGGGCGCCACCTCCAATTACCCAGCGTAAAAATGTAACTCGATATGAGCGCCTGTTATTCGAGATACGCGTAGGGAATTAAAAAATGCAATTTCTGTCTAACGAAAAATATACGCATGGTCGTGCAAAGGCACGCGTTTCGAATGGTGGAAGACTCTCGTTATATGGGAGATGGAGACGAGTGTTTTGAAATTCCATCACGAAACCAGATGAGGTTTGTGCACGAGGCGATTCATTAAAAGGTATATTTTCCGTCGGCGTTTTAACCTACGTCCGTTCGAAAGGGGAAGTTTTCTAGCGTATCATATTTTTCTCTCAAGCTGCATTCTCACTCGTTTTGCTGCCTGTTGATGTTGCACGTTTCAAATAATACCCAACATCTATCAACTTGTAGAAACATTTTGTCCACACTGGAGCAAAGTAATCAGTGGAACATTTTGTTTTCGTTGTTCACATACTAATGCGTTGTGAATCAACAACAGTAGGCAATAAACACTAACTTATACCAGTGCCAATAGAATCGGAAAAAACATGGAAGAATATTGCGCAACAACCAGTAACCTTTTCGAAAAATACAGAACATTAACAAAAAGTCCCTTGTCGTTGTTTCAGTGAGGACGCAGCTTTAGCGTTACTTTGAATAGGAAAGGGGCCAAGAAGACGCGTGACGCGGGGAATTTTGATTAATCTCCATTATTTTTCAAACGTATCTCCGTAGCCGCCACTAGATGTCACGGTTTAGTTGGAAAAGGGACCGATCAGAGAAGAATGAGCATTATGAAAGCGGGAAGAAAGAAAATGAAACGTGCCCGTTAGGTTAGGTTGTTCTTATTTAATCTCGACGTATAATGAAGCTTAGGGTACTTCGAGATTCTGCCCCCGGGGCATCGATGGGCGTAACTATAAAAGTGGATTTGAATTTTAATCGTGGCAGGTTATGAAATATGTAATTTTCGTTTCGTTTCAATGTAAAGTAAGCTGATCGGATGCAACAGTAGAAATATTGTTTTTCTCTATTTATTTTTTATTTATTTGTTACCATTTAACTAGTTTTTTATTTGATTATGTTAATAATATTGGATCTAATAATTAATTGACGTTCACAGGTATATTGTAATCTACTTTTTCTTATTTACTGGTTTAATTTCAATCGTCTATCGAAGATTATTCAAAAATATCAGCCTGGTCATTAGAGTGCAGGGACATTCATTTTCTTGGAGAACCACTTCTAACAGAGTCATTCATTAATTCATACTGGGGATTATTTAAACGACTTATTTATCCATCCCAGCTTGAAGCTCTTGATTCATTTCTATTACCAAAAACGAAAAACAGACCTATTGTGGCAGACACATGGAACTTGAATATTCTTTTTTCTTCGTATTCCAACAGTACAACCTTTAATGAACGTGGCAGAAGATAAATTGGTTTGATTAATCGGTTCTTCATCAGCCTGATTAAATTCCTAACCTCTTTTTCACATAACTTGTATACAAAAAGCTGAGTCTTTTAAAATAACGTTAGTGTCCAAGTATTTCATTTTCTGTGGCTTTCTCTATTCAATTCTACTTTTTGCATCTCGAAAACAATAAACAAGAATTAACCAATTCTTTTTCTTTTCAGATTTAACTTCCTTACTACAGTGCCCTAAACCTAACCTCTTTACCATTGAACTTCTATACAAGAACTGAATCTTTCAAAGTAAGGTTAATACTTTAATATTTCGCTATTATAGCGATTGTTTTTCACAATCCAATTCTAATCTCATCCATCTGCAAATGTTCGACAAAAATGAACAGATTCTACTTCTGCCAGACTTAACCTTCTTACTTCGGTGCTCGGTCTCAACAACCTCACTTGAATTCCATCCCAAGAAAGGACAAACTCGAGCAGCGAAGCGTAGACGTGCTGAAATATGAATATTTTCGATTTCTTCCCGCGCCCCCGGGGGAGAATCCTTTCAGCCGCAGATGCTACCAGAGTTCACAGCGGCAACCAGTTCCTTCGAGTCATAAATACCTGGCGCGATCTTCGGGGAAGGGTTTCTGCGACCCTAAATCAAGGTCAGCAACGATGTACGTCGTCGTAGTCGCAGCTACTCTTCACTTTCGCATCCTCTAACTTCCTCGCCCCTCTTTCCCTAGACAGTCAGTGTGTGCAACAGCAGGGAATATGATTTAGTACTTTTGACAGGATTAATAATTTTCAGCGGCAGGGAGGTAGCAGATGTCTCGACATTTTCGCACCCCATTCTCGCGTCTTCTACGAGTGCCATCGTCGACTGCTAACGTCTCCTTCTTCCCTCTATTTTACTCTGTCTGCAGAGCAAGGTGAATCTGTCACAGTCTATCTATGACGAATTTTAGCTCCTTACGGGGATCTGTCCCTACGTGCTGTCTCTCTTCGTCATATTTTTCACTTGCGACATCTCTTTGTAGGGCGCTGAACCGACCCAGGTAACTTCGGCGAGAAATGTGCGTGTTGAGCAGGATACACGCATTTTGAGGTTATGATGGAATTGGATTTTTTACTCGGAGTGGTTTGAAGATACAGGGGTTGATTTAAGGCATGATGGAACAGATTTGATTGGGGAAATAATTCGTGGTGTTTCTTTTATAAATGGAGAAGCGAAAAGAATGGATCTGATGGAGGAATTCGACGATGTAGGTTAATTTTGAAATACATCCTACTCAGTTTTTTCCTTCATTATATCTTATTATAGATTTCTCACAAAACTTTTATTTTCTGTTGAGGAAGCACTTATAATTTATTTCTCATCGTTGCAACGACATGAAGAGCGAGAAAGGTAGTTAAGCAAAAATGAAAAATTGTTAACGTTTACTTGATCAAGTTTTTGTAAGGCAGTTCCTAATGACCTGTAGAAAGCGGCAGGAACTTCTAGGTAACGATTACAGAGATGAAGAATCGAGAAGTAAAAAGTATCTCCTTTGTCGGCTTATGATTCATTCGTTCCTTTTTTGTTTGCTAGTTTGTTTCGTGGAAATAATCATTCGGATAATGCGGCTGGTTAACATTACCGGTAGCGTTCCAAACTTGGAACCATCCACACTGTTGACAATAACGCCCTGATAGTGATCTCGAAAGGAGGTGTGGGTGACAATACGGATGACAAGCGTGTTACGCCAGTGCGAACAGGATTTAACATCGCCGTCTCATTTAGTTGTATCTTTTCTTTTTTCCTTTGGAACAGATTTATGTCTGTCCAATTGGATAGATTTACATCTGCGTACACCTGCTCAATATATTATTTTTAACACGTCGTTGCTTTGCTTAATACCATCGTAATTTATAATAATTTCATATGCCAATGTTGCTTGAAATATTTCCTCTTGTAAATTACATTAAGACATTTTTTAAATGGAAAAGTGCATAATTTATGTTGGAGGTTATTTAACTAATTAAATTTCTCTAAAATCAATGTACTCTGTTTTAGTAATGTTTCTTCAGTCATTCGCTATTTAGTATATTTTTTAAATATTTGTCATCCTTTAGATTTTAAGTTTCATTTAAATATTACTGTTGATTCTTAAAAATTTCATTCGTTTCATTTACATTTAAACTAAATGTTTTGCAAGAAATTTTTTAAAAATTTCCAATTTGATCGTAGTGAGTAACATTGTTTAAGTAGCACTCCATATACATACTATCAAATTTATTTACATAATCACATTTGATCTTCAGCATGATCAATGTTTGGAACTATGTAGGAATCTTTTTGAGAAAAGTTCCTAAACTGAAGGATCGATGTATCTGGGGAAGGTAACTGCGTGAAATGCCGAGGGATACGATTACCAGAGTAACCATAATTTCTATCATGTGATGAAGAATCATTTATTAATTTTCCATCCGGAGAGACAATTTCTGAAATCGATCATCCCGATCAGCCCGCCCTCTGTAATTTCAACTATACGCATGCAATCACTGTCCGTGAATAAGTCTGCTGTTTTTTTCCCGTCTTGGGAAAAAACAAAACGAGAAGAGAGTATACCCTCAAGGACAGGCGTAAACACGTCTCGAGGTTATCGCCTCGATCCATTCGTTCGACTTAGCGCGGTATATTGGTGAAACGTAATCGCAGTAGGCCCTGAAAGTCTCGTCGTAAATCATTATTCTACGAGAAAAAAGTAACTATACATTCGTGATCACATTTTTTATTCATGAAGCGGATACTAAATCAATGCCTATTAAAAAATTTGCAAATTAATACGGTACCATGATTTTCATCACAATCATTTAAATTGCTTATTATTGGTTGTATGCATTCACCAATGACCTTGAAAATTCTGTTCGCTACAAAATATCCAGATACAAGTACAATAATATTCTCTGAAATTAGTAACCTTATTCTCAGTAATAAATTTCTTTTTTTAAATTTTCCAAATATAAATACAGTATTCATTCTTTTAAATTAGTAATTAACCTCAATGAAGTTTTAGATTGTCTTGTATAGTTTATGTGGAACATATAACAGAACCTATATTATAAACAGAGAGCTAACAACAAAGTAAAAAAATCGGAAGATCGAATTCACAAATCTTGGCCCTCCGCCTTTGGTTATACGTCCCAAAAAACAATTCCTCGAAGTCACGCCAACTGATTGCCCGTAATTCCAACGTAGTGGCTGTAATCGTGTTCCCGAATAAAGACCTTTCTAAGAAGAAAGTCCCAAGGACAGTCACAAGCGTGATCCGAGGCTACCGCGGCGATGATTTTGTGCAAAAGATGATTCGAGCACAAGCCTTTAAGTACGTACCCGAAGAAATAACGTGCGTTAGAGGGGTACAGGGAGGAAGACCTCTGTTCAGGAGAGGGCAAGAAACGTAAGTAGTTCCACTGATACAGTACAGGTTTTTCGCGATTTAGCCATGCACTTTTGATTTCTCGTATATTCTCGATTTGATAATGCCAGAGTATTTGAATTGCAATTATATTTTTATGAATAAGAAATGTTACTAGATAGTTACTAGATAGTAATATATCAAAATCTTAATACAAGGTTGACTATTATAGCATAGTCACAATTCAAGAAAATTAGATATGCATTTTTTATCTTTTTCTATCTTAAATTTTGGACCTTAATTATGCTTGTATTTTCATGGGTAAGAAATACTACTAGATACTTGCTAAATAGTAATATATCAAAATCTTAATACGGGGTTGGCCGTTATAACGTAGCTACAATACGAGCAAACTAGAATACATTTTAAAAACTAGAATACATTTTTGACCATTTTTATTTAAAAAACAAGAATTTAATATTTTTAACACTATTAAAAATGACTATTACAGTGAGTTGAATCTTTCCTGTTACACCAAAAATAATTCGAATTCGTGTTAAGCCCATCGCTATCCGAAGTGAGCGCGGTAATAGAGGCCAGGTAGGCGGGTCGCTGCGCACGAAAAGTAGGGCCCCGCGGCTCCGGGGAACGTTTTTCTCTAAATTACAGCTTCGCTCGACTCGTTCGTTCCCCGTCGAGCCTTTCCCGCGAGCGACCAAGCCACACTCGCTTCTTCTCGTTCAACCACTACCTGAATTCCCGATTTCTCTGACGCGCATGCTCACGCTCGCGATTTCTCGAACACGTCAAAGGACAAGCGACGATCAGGTTGGCGCCGTCATTGTTGTTTTGTCGAGCTTCTTATTGCATGTGACCCGGTCCCCTCAATTCACCGACAGGACTACCAGTGTCAAGTGGACGACGTATTTTACGATTCAGCGAAATTCCCTAAATCATTTCTTTTAATCGTAATTTGTGATTATCTGTTTAATTATTATTTACAAACCTAGTGGAAGATTTCTATGTTATTACTGTTTAACTATTAATTTTGGTCTCTCTGTGCAGTTAACGCTTTTGAAGTACGAATATCAAAACAAAAATTCGCATACATATGTAGGTTAGGTTCCAGTTAATTAGCAGTGGCAAGTGAACAACATATATCTTCCGATTCAATGGGAATCCTTAGATAATTTTTTTAATCATGATTTGTGATTATCTTAAAAACAGTTTCAAGTTAGAAACTTATTTTAATGACTTAGTCATTATTTAAACACTTGACGAAAAATTTCTATTTTGCTAGTGCTACGCTACTACGTTTGGTATCTGTGTGTGGTTAACTGTTTTAGAGAAATAGGAATTTAATAGGAGTAATAGAAGAAGAATTTGCATACATATGTAGGTTAGGTTCCAGTTAATCCATGAAGAAACCATTTATTAAGATATGCATATGTGTGTCTTGTCATCAGTACTTGTCAGTAAAAGTAACAGTCTTCCCAACATAGAGCACTTAACGGTTCGATGACAACGGTTCATTATAATACAGCATAGAAAACATTGATTATTAGAGAAATCTGTTTGTGTACGCGATTTCAGCGTGTTTAAACAGAAGTTTTCACGAGATGTCCCGATATTTATTGGACGAGATAGGTAAACCGGATCACGAGCAGACCAGAGTTATCTTAGAAGAATGAAAATAGAGAAATAACCCAACGCTCCGGGACAAGGTTCACTGGGCGCAAATTTCCATCATCCTGTCGCTCTGGAGAACTTTTCCCTTCTTATCCTTTCTCTTCTATCCTCGTCTATCGTCCCTTCTCCTCTTGCCTTTACATCGTTTCGTCAGTTGAACATTACGATACCATCGATCTCCTCCGATCTGTATCCAGATAATTTAATTGAGAACACAGGAATTTAACACTTTCAGAGAGAGTTATAATCCACAATGTACAATGCCTGAATAATGTAGAGATATTTATTGCGATAATAAATTCCGTTGTGTAATTGACAGTTTGCCAAAAACAATGTAGAAACCATTTGTACCGTAGCATTTTTTAAAGAATTATGTTCTTATGAAGGTGTAACTAAGTATTATAGGAAATTTAATTATACATTTCGCAATATATTACTATAAATTTGATTGATGAGAGTATCGACAAATTTCCGTAAAGCTTTCTCAAGTATTTATTCAGAAAGCATTCTACAATTTTCCCTAGTAGTATAACCAACCGTAAGCCCCACAGGGAATTTTTATAAGGACATTGAACTTCCTCTCTAACGATACAGACCGTGCTACACGCAAACAATTCTACTACAGATTCCAAAACTTGTTTCTCCAATCACACAGCCAACCGTGCCATTCCAATTCCCTAGGGAATTTTATCGAACATTCTTCGCATAGTTACCCGTGTAATCACCAAAGAACTCGACCAAATCCTCGCTGCCAGAACTTTACAGGGATATCGTCTTTTCTAACGCAAAAGATAGGTTCAAAGTTCAATCATAAAACCTCGACCGTAAGCCAGGAACAATTTGAACATTCCAGGCTAATAGCTGCGCGTCGTGGCTTGCGCGTCGCGATTTCATTAATTTAACTCTTCCCCCTTTCTCCCTAGGTAACTTTGTACCGTTCACAGCCCCGTAATTCCACGGAAATGATCAAGCTTCTTCCACCAACCTCCTGCTTCCCTCGTACCGTTTCGTATACTGTAGAAGGAAAGGATGGAGAGGCCAAAAGTACAGATAGAAGAAAGAGGAACGTCCTGCTAGTGGAGGCAACGAAACCGACAGGCAGAACTGATGGGTAGTTGGTCCTGTGCCGTGGATGAACTCACGTAGGTTCGAGTATGCCCTGTCCGAGCCATCAGCAGATGGATTCCAACCTACAATCTGCATAATTCCCCGACTGGATTTCCTTATATACTTGGCCAGCTCGCTCGCGCCCGATGGAACTCCACTTCCATTAACAACTCCTTTTTGCGTTCCTACCGATCGCGTTTGGACCTTGAGGCTCGTGCAGTGCTTCTCTCACAGGCGGAACGTATTGTTTACACCACGCGCTTCGAGTGTCTACGATTACACGGCGCGATTCGACCTTCGATTTGAGGTTAGGATGCGGTGTGCTTTTATTTGGAACGACTGAGATTAAGGAATTGTAGTACATTCAGTCAATTAATGGCATTTATTTTTTATGTCCTTTGTAATTTTCGAAGTTTTTGGTGGGATTAAATGTGAAACCTATTGAGTTGGAAGTACTGATTTCTAGTGATTTTTTAAACTGGTAGAATGCTAAATGTAAATAATAAATTTGAGACGAATGTTGGTGAGAATTTGGGTATATAATATAATTTATAGTATTTAGAGCTTCTGAGTGAAAGTATTCCTTTTTTCAAATAGTCTTAGAAAGGTTCTATTTTAATTAAAATTCTGATCATAGGCTCATATAATATACAGTTTATACATTATCATCTTTGAAGATCTGAAATCTAGAATATGGACAGCTTTTTACAATCAATTATGTATCACTTTGAATTCAATAAATAAAAACGAAATATCAATGTATTTTACGATACTATAAATGCATGACAAGGAAATATTAGAAATATTTGACGAATAAAATTGAAAACGTGTTCCGTTTATGTAAGGTGAGTCGACAACAAGAAGTTAATAAATTCACGAACGCTCAACGTTCATGGGGATTTATTGCATATATCTAATACGGACTTTCGTGGCAATTACGGATAGGAGTGGTTTGATGTAATTATGGTGATCATGATAAATATCCGCTGTATCCTTTCTCTCGTGAAACCTTTGGATAACTGAAACGTCGCGTTAGTTGACTATTGCCGTACATGAAATGTTTGTGTCCTTGACAATTTTTTAATATTATTTTAATTTTTATTCCTAATAACTTTATAATTTCAATTATAATTGCTTATATGACAAAAGATAGCTAGTTTTAGTTTAATTTAGAGGATATAATTGTTTTATTTTGTTTAATTTATTTCGTTAAATATTTTGTTTAATTTATAGCACATAATAGCTTTGACTTTTTATATATGTATTTATTTCTTTCTATATCTTCAATGTTCAATATTACCAGATATTATTTTAGCTGAAATTTAAAAGAAGGACATTTAAGCCAGATTTATTATTTATATAAGCTAATTCGAGAATCTATAACAAATGCAAAAAGAAAGATATAAAAAATTCTTGTTAACCATAAAGAGTTCTCCAGTGTCCAACTATAGAAGTACAAAAAGAAAATGTTTAATAAAGACCAGATTAACCTTCTCCATCCTTTCTGAACAAGTTTCCCCGGTTAAGAAGTCGAATCGCCTTGTTTGTATCCTGACGAGCAGAGAACTGTCGAGTGTCGACGTAACAGGGGCAGGGGGGGAATGGCAGGATTTACAAATATTGAAACAGGCCGCATTCGAGCAGCTACTATTGACGGAGCAGTCGAGGGTCGAGTTGTTACCGGTGTTCCTTTCGAGAAACCGACTTGGTTCCGTGTGCACCTCTGCCTCGGGAAGTCGTAATGAGCAGGAGAATGCTCGTGGGAACCGGGGGAGGGCTGATCGCATAAGCGCGGGAAAGAAAGTGCGCGCACACATCACCGTGGATTCACAATCTTCATGAATTAAAACAGAGGAATTATACTATAATTGCACTATTATGGAACTGCCTTAACGATAATATGTAAATGGAAATTAAATAAGATTCGATAAGATTGTAGTTTAAAAAATGTAAGATGGTAAATAAAATTTGAGAGTTTGACGAATGATGAACTTAGATTGAAATCTGTTTTAGGCTAGAAAATTGTTTCGGGTACGACATTGGTGATTGGATACGTAATTTGGGGCAGAATATAGGCGGAATGGAATATTTAGTAGCTTAAGGCGGTTCACAACTCCACCTACTCTAGGCGCCAAATACTAGTTCCATTTTTATGATATTAAGGTTAGAATAAGTCCTTTTGTGAGTTTTGAGCCTTCCAAAATTTTTCTAACGAAGGTAATAATTTTTCTAATTATTCTAATTAAGAACTACTCTGTTTGATATTTCCATTAGGTATAATAAGTATTACTGGATCATTCAAAATATCGTGAAAAGAAAAGTGATTTAACACATGACTTAGAATCTGAAGTTCAAGTGATGCATTTATGAGTTCTGCAGATGCAATTGCGAAACAAAACTTACAATAATAATGCTGTTACATGTACAGGTTAGAAACGCAAACTCGCATGTTGAAGAACCGTAGCCGTTAACAAGTAGAAAAATCATAATTTCAAGAGAGATTAATCCTCGACTGTTCTATACCGTCAATTTGCCCGAGCTCAATACTGCACGGTACTAAAAACCGGACGTTCGAACAGAAAATGATCTCGGAGTAGTGTAAAAACCATCATCCATTGACTTCTCCTTTCCGTAAACAGACTCGAACGATTTGTTGATGACGCATTTCCGGTGTACGAGGACTACAATGACTCTTCGGAAAGATTCTGCCCTCTTCTGTAATAGTAGACTATTATCTCAGGTCTGTCTAGGACAAGAAATAGCTGCATCGAACAATTGTTCGTCACCGTAATAAATCTCCAACAACTAGACGTTTGAACAAAAGGAATCGACGATTTTTACAATTTTTTAAGCTCCAAATTTAGATTGGAAAGAAATCATGTTGCACTACTAAATATTTTTTCAGTATCTATGAAGCTGTAAACCTAACCTTAAACATACAGTTCAACACTTTAATTTCTGTTTAGAGCTCACCTGTATCAAATCACACACACAAATAAACATAGAGAGAGCGAGAGAGACAGAGAGAGAATAGTTGAATCACATATACACATATGTATAATGGTGTGACTGATCAAAAGCAAAGAATACATTTCAAATTAAACACCATTGTGACCTATTCTGAACCTGGCTACTTATGGCTCACATTATTAATCAAAGTATAATCAACAAATGAAATTAAAGAATCATTTCAGATCGAATGCACAACGCTTGTTAGATACAAGGAAAGAAACCAGTTCCCCAGGACGAAAAATTCCTCGCGTGTCGTAAACTGGTGGCGACCGTGCTAAATATAAACGCGGGAAACGGAGGAAAACGTAGGCCGGTCACCTCATAGCGAAGTTCGGTGATACACCACTGGATATTCGGCTTGCACCAGCTGTTTCACTAGACGACAGGTGTAGAGGTGGAGAGGAGTCGTTGAACAGTTGGAATCGGTGAATCAAAGGTCAACGTTGAGTTAGATTTTATTTCCTGGAATAATACCAACGTATTTCTCACTTCGTTCCAGATGTTTAGCTAAAAATAATAAAGAATGACTATGGAACAAAATTGTAGAATCAATGGACTGTTTTCTTTTTACTGTATTTGTTGGAATGAAGTTGAAATTGGAAAGTATATGTGTATATATGTATACACATATAATTGTCACTTACCCTGTTATTTTGAGAATCCAGAAAGTGCGCTTCAAATACGATACGTTATGTATTCTACACGTAGTGTTTAGTGTAGACTATTGATTCATTCGTTGAACAATGATCATTAGATTATTACAACATGGTTCTAACGTATGTAAGTAAACTTGTACAAATCTCACAGAATGAAATTTGTGAATATATAAGGTAGAATTGGAAATAACAATGAGTAGTCGTCGTGAAGATAACGTTTAAGTATTTGTGTGATTTATGTTTAGTGAAGTCTAGACGATTAATGCGTTGTCCATTGATGCCTATCTCAATAGTTCAACACTGAAATCCAGTATAAAACTAGTAAAACTGAAAGTAAAAACCCATGAGAAATGTAGTATGTTTAAATAAAACTGAAAGTAGCTGGAAAAGTCGAGAAATTGTGGGAAAGTCTCGCTGTCACGGTAACTTAGAAATTCAAAAACCATCATTAACTCTACCTTCTTAACGTAAAGGTATAAAATATCTAGATCTAAATTAGTATTTAAGTTCTAATCATTTGAAAGCAAAAAAAAGTTTCTATATACTCCTGAAAATTTTGTCAATCCACTAATAAAATGTTAAAATCAATAAAAATAATTTATAATATTATAAAAAATCAGGAGAACTTTCCTTTGATTCTTTAAATGTCAGAAAATCCGGGATAAGGAAGTAAATACTCCCTCAATCTTAAACTTAAACTTCTATATAAAAAGGTAACCCATATTTTATAGTTATGAGAGATCTTTCGTTGATATATAGAATCACGGAAAATCCAAGATAAAAAAACCAGAAGAATTGCAAATTGCTCTCCTCCCAGCTCGTGACACGCACGCATTCGCAGCTCGTTAACGCGGAGAGCAGTCGCGGCTACCGTATAAAGCTAGAACGGCAGCGGTACTCAGATCAACGTTGTCGATGATGGAGGATCTCGGTCGGATAGAGTGAACGCCTTCGGCGCGGAGGTTGAAAAGTTCGAGCACTCGGTGTTATGCGTGGAAGAAGCATAAGAGATTCATCTGCATAACAGTTAATAATTCCGGTACATGGTGTGCCTTGTACCGGTTACTACACGGTGTTCTCGCGCGCGTATGCGCATGCGCATGCGCATAACCAACCAGGCTTCTCTCAGACAATCGTGTGCCACCTGTTTTAGTAGAGTGTCAGAAGCGATCCTGTTACTTTAGGCGTTAGAAATATTTCCTGCTGTTAAAGTAATGATACAGTCACCATTTTGTTTGATGGGATATAGAGATGAACGCTTTTTGAATAGTAGATCATTGAAATGAAATTAATGAATTAGGAACGAAAGAGCTAGACCACTAAATTTGTGCTGTAGGTTATCTATTCGAGTCTTCGAGTAAAAAGATTCAATTACAGAGATGCGCGTTTCAATTGTCTAACAGAATTTTCAATCTACCTTGAACTAGCGGACCATTGACGTCTGAACCTCTGGACCGATAGAAAAAGGGTAATTCATAACGGCAAAAAATTGATTGAGGAAACCTTCATCCTTTTCAAATGAAGGAAATGCTTGGAATGATTGAAGGAAGACGAAGTACAGCTTTGATTGAAACCCTGGTGGTGAGGTAGCTGTTTTTGCTGAATCCCTTGAAATAGAATAAGCCATACTACTTCACTAATACAAACAAACGTTATAGATATTGGATCAGAAATTTTATTTCTCAATTACCGAACATGGTGATTAATTAAAACCATGATTTTAGATCGAATCATCGTCTCGTTTAGAATCATACTGTGAACCAGAAATGTTCGTCAATTCCATGAACGATAAAAAGCTTGAAAGGGAACAGCAGCAAAAACTGTGATGTGGCAGTTGCCACTAAGCAGCTCGATGAAGACATTTCTCCATGGCATTCTCGGAAGCGAATGTCCTGGCTGAACCAAAAAGAGATGTTGCAACGTTGTATGCCTGCCCTCTGAATTAAATTAAGTCGTCAATTTCGATCCACCCTTTTAATCGGCTCTTCGACGAACGAGAATCGAGTCAGTATCTCGGCAGCAACTTATCATGTACTGAATCGTTTGCAAACCACCATCGATATTTCTGCTAAAATATCTTTGATCTTTGATACAATAAAGATCATTAGTGGCATGTACCCTTATGGTAAGTTCTGTGGAGGAAAGAATCTCGCTGAATCGCAGTCGACCTCTACAGTAAAGTAAAAAGTAAGGAGGAAATGAAATTTGCACGCTATGGTTGCGGTTATGTTGAGCGAGTGAGGTTATGGAGACGTTAAAAGCGCTAACTTCAAATTCTCGAATATAAGGTCGACTGTAGTTACTAGTACTAGCGAAATATCTGTAATTATGGACAGACAGATATATAATAATATTTAATGGCTATATGAGCTTTTTTGAATTGTACGAGATAATTACGTATTAAATATATTTTTTGTAATTTGTAAAACATTATTTTTAGCGAGGAAAAGATATCAAATAAAGATTGACGAGAATACATGTTAATGAAGAAAATTGATTTATGGACATTTGCAGATGAAAGGTTTTTGTCTCGGTTCGCTCGTTCTTCTAGGCATTAGAATGCGCAAGTTGTTCGTGTTATATGCTAAAAACCACTGCCGAAGATTAGTCGTGTTACTCAGTCGTTATCCAGACATCGTTGCGACTTCTTACGTATGCATGATGTGAAATCAAAGAGAAGCAGCGTGAGCAAATGCTACTGGGTATTAACAGTTCGTTCCAGATGCAGCTTTATGTTTATGCATCTATTTTAACCTCAAGTCAAACGGAACGGACAGCGTGCCATCATAAATAAGGAACTCCAACTGTAAGTTGCGAATCTGCCTAATTGATGACCAGTAAACAGAAATTTCTCCTCCCAGTTCATTTTACCAGAAACAAAAAATCAATTAATAACAAAATACAAAGATTGCTTTTGAAGAAGAGGTAAATTATTTAAAAACGTATTATATAGTTCCCGCTTTATAGCCAGTAAGAATAAATGTTAAGTCAGGCGTACACCTTGGATATTACCACTTCTATAGGATATTAGCTGTAAAGTAGAGGGGACAAAAACTCTATGCTTATTGGCTGAGCATAAAATCGCACTGTGATCCTTTCATGATAACGCAGAAAGTGGGGATAACCGAGTAGTCGCGAATACTCACGATTACACCTTTCTCTAATCTTTGGACAATTTTCTTACAGAATAGATGTTACTCTTTCACATCCTCCGTAATTTTAAATTCCTTTTCTACATTTCTCCATGTATCAGCAAACAGCATGTTAAACAGATATTTGTCAGAGAAATAAACGGAGAAGTTGTGACTTAATTGAGCCGAGCATGATTCATAGCCAGTATTATTATCACAAACCTATACTCCTGGAATCGTCCTGAAAAATCATTCATGTGTATCGCGGTAAAATAAGCAGAAAGGAGACTAGAGGTTTCTGCTAATCCATGCTTACGATTGAGTGAAACGAGAAACGGTGGAATGTTGGAGAGTACGGTAACGATGATTAAGCGATTTATGTCTCATTGGCGGCGGATAGTCCGTATCATTAGGGACGATCCGAGAATCGAGTCCGGAAAAGGACTCGTTCCACTTGGATTACGTAAGAATGCCTATTGCAGGTCTCCTTGCCCAATGTAACGTTCAGAAATGGATCAGGATTCGTTCCAATGTATTCAATGTTTTCTGATACAGAGAATCGTTTTCTACTAATTGATTAATTAACTTTTAATTAGGAACACCGTTTTGAATAATTAGTTTGGACATATAAGATACGCACTGTATCGTGATTAACGTTTCTTGGTAAATTAAAAATTTGCTGAAACTGATTACGCTTTACCAATTTGGTTAATGAAGTGTTAATTAAAGCCGCGCTTTTTGGCCACTTTACTTGGGAATTTGGAGTATGTGTTCGGGTAACGAATTCCCATTAAGTTTAAGACTTTCCTGTAAAAAGACTCCTGGGACCTAATTGAATATCAATTAATTTGGTAGCAGTCTGATACTCGAATGCGAACGAGTTTGAACTCAAGATTCACGATGATGATATGTAAATCTGAAATCCATCACGTGTTGTTGGATGATTAATTAGCCTCTGATAAAAGTCTGTAAATAATTTAGATAAATATGTAAAATATGAATTTAAATATAGATTCGAGAGAAACGTAGGAACAAAAGGATTGCTGTATCCTGTTTTCGGTATTTCTTATCGATTAATGACCAATTTATAATTAACCAGTAATTTTACACCATCTCACGTTAATGAATTCGTGCGTATGCTGCGTCTGTTCGATGCAATAAAAGATCCAATAGAATAGTTTGCCGATATACGAAGCAAAATGTTCCGGTTTTATCGAGGCCATCTGGTTAATGGTCGATTAATAACCAATTAACATCGCATTTCCAAGTGAACCAGTCGGTTAACGATCAGCCAAGAACCATTACCGTGTTTCTTGGGCAAGGCGAGGGCATCAAGTGGATATACTCCAGAAAAACGGCAGCGTCATTACGACGAACATTTGCAACCACTTGCAGTGAGCCTGCGGGACATCGCCAACGACGAGGCTATGTTTGCTTCTGCAGTCCAGTTTACGTGTCACTGAGAGTGCTGAAATCGTTGTAGATAAATTTAGTCTTCTTTCTGTCGTAAAATAGTAAAATAGTACAACATGGTAGGATACCTAACATGCCCAGATTAGAAGGAGCAATTAGGATTAGAATTATGGCAATTGGAAGAGTACATTGATGTTTGATATTATTTTCCATGTAGACAAGATTCTAGAGAAACTTTATGAACCTAACCTCCATTTCAGCGTAAATTAATCTAAGACGACAGAGCTCAAGATTTTGATCTAATTTATACAAGTGAGCCGTGCCAGTTTGAACTAAGCATTAGAATCGTAATACAATAATCTAATTTAAAGCTGAAATAAAAAAAGGATTTAAAACAGATTCTCATAGACCAAAGAATATCAGAAATTCTATAAAATTCATTTGAAACTCTTCAATTACACCCTCTAACTAATTTCTGCAATATCAAATAAAAAGAACAATCCTCAACTTCAAACCCAGAGAATACTAATCTAACCCAGAGCAACAAAAATCACCCCTGTATTGTCCCCAAAGAAACGTTTCTGCATTCTCCAAGGATATCCACAAGAGAGAATCGATTCGGGCGATAGCGTCGTAGCAGATTATAGCCTCGGGGTGCGGTTGTGGTCACGGCACGCACAGTCCCTCGTGGAACGATGCTGGACCGACATGACTGGAGCGCGCGCGCGTACTCGAACGGGGCCCTTCGGCGAGGCGTCGGGCCCCGACACGCCACACATATTAGAAACGAATATAAATATATCGGGAAGCTCAGCAGGGCCCGCGGCGTGGTGGTGGGGACAAGCGAGCGCGTATTGGCGGCGTGGAAGTTACACGCAGCGGCGTAGCAGCTAGAGTTCGAGAACGGGCCCTCGTTCCCCCTTCCCCGAAGCGGCTTTCCAGCCGAGTAGCCGCCTTTACCCCGCGCTTCTCCGGCTGCCAAGCGGTCCCAGAGCACGCTCAGTGTCCGCTCGGCCTCAGCACGCCCGAGTAGGAAGGACGGAAACGCCGCTTCTAGAAGCTTTTTAACGCGTTCACGGACCGGTCACGATACTGCCGCCAATTAACCCCGTGAACCTTCTTCTCACTGTTTATTCCCTAATGTCCTCGAGAGTTTTGTCATTGTTTTACCAAACATCAATTAAGTTAAGTGAAGTTAGGGAAGGTTCTAGTGGTGGTGTTTGACAGTTCATCGTTGATATCCATTTTTGTGATTCCGTGATAAATTATTACGGTCAATATGAGCTGCTTTGAAAGTTTGTCGGTGGTTCTACTGCATCGGTGATTGACAGGATGAAGGTATTCGTGACTTCGCTCTGTCAGACTGGTCCCGGAATAGACTGACACGTCGCGTGTCAAGGCTTCGACGTGAATCGAATCTGATCCGTAGGAGAGGACGACTGAAGTGAACGGCGATCGGAAACTGACGCTTAAGAGAGTTAGGTTGTGTGAATCCTAGGCGAAGAGAGAAGCAGGCCGATCGATACAGAGATCGGGTTGGAGAATCCGCGTGAAACGTTATCGTTCGCCTGATTCCCTTTGTACGTTCGACCACGGTGCCGCGTATTAAAACGTTAATCTCTGGCTGTACTACCGGTTATACGTACAGATTGCCTCTCCCTCTCCTTTCTCTTGCTCTCTTCCCATTCTGCACATTGTACGCTCTTTCCCTCTCCCCCTTGGTTTAGCTCTCTCTGTTCCTCCTTCCTAGCTGCATCTTTGTCTCTTCTTTTCCTCTTCATTGCCTACTATCTTTCCTCCTTCCTTCCTTACGACGCTCGCTTTCTCCGTTGTCCCTGTCCCTTCGACGCGTCCTTGTCGTATCCTGGAGAATCTCTTGGTGTTCCAACAGCGCGTGCCAACCCGAGGAACTGAAAAAAACATGGTACACCGTCAGCCAAATGCCAATACCACTTTTTTGGCTCTTTCAAAATGGTTAAAGTATTGAGTAAATGGCAGACTTGGAGGAGCCACCGAGTTTTTTAGTCCTTATGAAGCATTGGGTCGATGATGACATGCATAGAATCGTGGACTTTCGACGCCTGGCTCTTCCAATCTTAGGATTCCAGACACGATTCTGTAAGACTGTAAGAGAAGTCATGAGGAAGAGACGATATACTGTTGACTAGGATCAGGCAGAAATTAATTTCAATACATTAGCATTCATCAACGATAATAAAGTTACTCCTATACTGATAGTATACAACAACAAAACATAAGAACGAAGGTTTTGCTACTAAAAGAGATAATGCTTCATAATGACTGACATCAGCCCCCTCTAAACGAGAACAAAAGATGTTAACTTACATACATCAATTATAGAAGAACAGTTATTCCAATGCTACTTTCAAATTGCCAAGCGAATATTCCTTGGAAACCAGCAACAATTCAGATGGCATATTTACATGGGTCAACTCCTTAAGAAGTCATGTCAAGTCTAGCAAGAAGACGGAAGACCTCAGTGCTAGGCTCAAAAAGATGGTGGCAGGGTGGCTGCTGGGCCACCAGGAGCCACCAGGAAGCTTACCTCCGTAAACTATACGCCAGGAAAAACGATCAAGTTAACAAAATTGACGATGAATCTGCCAATCGACGGGATCTACCCAGTAATTGGACACCTGGCGCCGTCTACGAGTTACCTTCCACCGATGAACATTATTTGGATGCTTTTCTGAGGAATCGTGAAGATGGAAACGAGGAAGATGATGTGGTTGGTGTTATGGTCGGGTGTCCAGCTTTGGCTACAACGAGAGCTAGCCCTACGGAGAAGTGCGTGGAATATCTGAACGGTGCTCACGACGTTGCTGTGTTTGAAACCGAACGCAGGATCACAGGGGAGCCAGTGATACCTGATTGTGGCTCCTTGCATTCGGGTTATGATGTCGCCGCCTCTGCAGAGTGAGTTGATCTCGTTTTGCCGATTGGCCTGTTCGAGGGAAAGTTTTTTGGCCGGTAGCCTGCTTGTGATACGGGTGTCGTTTTAGTGATCTTGTTTTTTGGCGAGCTGGTTATATTCTTCAGAAGAGTGCATGGAGAGTGGCTGAAAGGTGTTCCGTGTTATGTTGATTGGTGTGAAAGGTTTGGTGTTTACATTTTGTTGTTTTACTAGGGAAGGATATACATACGAATTCAAGTTGGATAACAAATTTTTTAACAGTTTTGGTAATAAGCGAGTATTTTTTAATACTTATTGGTGGTCCATTGGTTTAAGATTCTTTTGGTTGAAATTATATCTCTGCTCGTAACTATCTGCATACTGCGTTATAATCTTGCTAAAATATATGAATCAATGTTAATTGAATTAATCGTGATAGTCTTTGTATTAACCTAAAGATAAAGAGATTTCATTTTCAAATACTACAAAGTAAACTATTACAATTGAAATGAATATTGACATTTGGCTCATAATATTTAAGGTTAGGATTACGTAGGATAGTTCAAAAAAACATTAGAACATCAGAAAATCATCTATTAACTTGAGTCCACTATAGATAGTTATCAAGTTAAAGTACCAACTAATCAACCAATAAGAACGAAACAAATCAAAGCATCATTAAACGTTCATAATATTAGACATGGGAAATACTAGTAGAAAAAAGTGAAATTAGCACGTTCCGCGTTTCATTGACCACACCAGCAAAGTGTATACTGTTTTCCTTGAACGTAGTCAGATCAATCTCCTACGGAATAATGTTCGCACTTTCTCGGTGAAAATGAAATTCCTCCCTTTCTATCTCACTCAGTGTTTTGATCATAAGTCGAATGGATCAGTTTTTAAATTACGATAGACTAGTTGATGTCTTACGTCTTACAGTCTGGAAGCAGTATGAAGTTGCGATGAGAACAGATGCTTCTCCGCTGGTTACCGTGTAATCAGGCCTACCACTCGCTGCCAATTCATCGTCTTTCATGCAAATAGGGTTTCTTGTCGTGCCACGAGACTTTCTCTCTCTCACTTGCAGGACATCTTAATGATATACTGCCCTCTAAATTGCAACATGCATACTTTTCGTTTTGAAAGTGAATCAATGCTATATTCTCGTTTTTCTCCCCCGTTTCTCCTAATGGGAAAAATGAACTAAATTGTGTGTAGGTCTGGTTTTTTTTAAGTTGAGAGGTTATTAATTGATATTGAACGGAAATTACTAGATGTCGGTCTTATAGTATTTCTGGTTGTGAAAGTTAAGAGATATTAATTTTATTCTTAATTGCACAGGTATATTTCTTCTTCTCTTTCTTTTTTTTTTTAATGAAAATTAAAGGGTTTCTTTATGTTCGTTGATTTTATTTTTCACTGCATTTAGTTTCCTTTTTTTTGGAGTTGAAATTAAAGGGTATACTAATTTTCTTTTTGATTATGTACTTTTTTTTTTAAATTGATAGGTTTGCGAAGCGATCGAGGTCCTTCCGTTTCTTCGAATTGATGGGAAGCGAATTTATCGCTTCCTGTGGGAAAAGAATGTCTTCTTGGAACGCTACTGCGTTTATATGCAACATGTGTAGTGCTACTATGAATTCTTGCTTGCAATGTACTCGTGTAGAAACATATTTAACACACTAATTAGTTCTAAATCAAACATGTTTCTATTAATTGCACTGATTATATTTTAAACTATTCGTTTTAAAAAATCATGTATATATCATTTGTTAACATATTTCAATGTTAATAGATATCTACTTATAATTTCTTGTGGATTGAAGCGTTCATCACATTATAGCTTCGTGCAGAAATGTCTCGGAATTTAGGGCATATTACTAGAAGTATTTCAATACTCTGCTTTTAGAAGACTTAGATAGTATTTAATTTCTTCAATGTAAGAGAATGTCAATGATTTTGAATTTACGATCAGCGATAGTGTTTCTGCACCAAATTAGAATGTTTCTGCATAATCAAATTAGAATGACCGGAATTTTTTCTAGCAATTACATGTAATGAATCCGACTTGTATGGTTTTATTGCGAATTGTAAAATTGAATTAATATGTCGCCTTTATGAGCGAACTTTCCATCCAAGGAACCATATAATTTATACTTTCTGTTTAGGTATGCGGAATCGTAACCTAACTTATATTTAGCATTATGTTAATTTGCCAATTAGAGCATTACTTCATTAATTGGAATAATTATTCCACTAGAAATTCTTAAATACTTCGAAATCAGTTAGAGTGTTCTATCTTCAATGCTTTATTATTAATCTCTGTAAAAAAGTATCAATAATACACTATTCTGTAATTTATACATAACCTATATTAAATTACCTATGTTGGTCAAATTTATAAATTTCCATAAATATCGAATAAGTCAATCTGCAACAAAATCAGGAAATTTCTAAAATTCATGAATCTAAAATATGACCTCATAGAATGAAAATAAAGTTTATTTAAAATAAATTTACTGTATAAACTACATAAATTTGCTAGATTAGAAACCTTACACAGAATAAAGCTATAAAAGTATACAGGGTAGGACTAATGGTAGTGCAACCGGGCAGAGAGTGATTTTAAATAAAAAAATAAGAAAACAATTTGGTATAACATTTTTTCATCTGAAGCATCGTTTTCGAGATAATCGTCTTCGAAGATTTGGCAAGTATACTTAAAATAATCAACAGGGATATAAACTACATTTGAAAGTATGTCTAAAATGTAGAACAATATTTTTCAGATGATGCTTCATTTTTGATAAAAATAAATTTGAAAATATATTTTATAAAAATTTATTTTACATTTTTGATTTGTTTCCATGTGTATAATAACATCCTGCTGATTGTTTACTCGTACCTAGTCTGTACTTAGCCAAGTTAAAGTATATTTGACAAATTTTCAAACTTGATTTTCTCAGGAACGACGCGTCATATGAAACAATTTTATTCTATATTTCCAACTTATTTTTTCATGTAATATCAGCCCCTGCCCGGTTGTACTACGATTACCGCCCAACCCTATGTAAGATTAAAGCACATAACAAAACGCAAAGAAGACCAATGACCTCGTTTTCGCTGCCCTGAGCCTCTCTAACCCAGAGCACTCGATTCTGATTTCAGAAAGGTGTGCAGAAGCTGCAGGTGTCCCAGGGAGGAGCATCAACGGACCTCGACGGAGGCGGGCGGTCCCTCGGGACTCGGCCTCGGTCCTGGTCCGCCGATGGCCATGGCCATGGCTTTTCAGAGCGGGGCCGCTGGTTCTTCTCACCAGGAACCTTTCAAGAGTCCCGTGCAACCGGCTCCGCCAGGCCTCGCCCTTCAAGAGGCTCTGATGCATCATCAGAGGCACTCGCAGAGCGACGATGACAGCGGATGCGCGCTCGAAGAGTACACGTGGGTCCCGCCAGGCCTCAGGCCAGATCAAGTAAGAAAATAACTTATTCGACATGCTTAGAATACTGACATAACTATGGTCCCCCGATTTTATCTTTGTACTCTGGCCGTCAGAGCTTATTTTTAACTCAAGATATATCTAATGATATTTATCGATTATATATTCTTGTATGTGGTGGTTGAAATGAATTTTTTTTTTTAGGTTAAGTTGCAGAAATTAGATTTACGGTGATGTGACCATGATGTTCATGATGTGATCTGTGTTTCCACTACCTATAAAGATAATTATTGTGTACAATCTTTTACATACAATGTCTGAGTTATTTGCGGCCAAACATTGTCAGTACGTCCTATATGTCAAGATAAGAACAAAATATCATGCAAACATATGTCATTGAAAGCACTGTCAAAGAATTGTAACAAAAGAAAAAAAAATGATATACGAAATTCTTCGTTTTCCAACTTCAACCAGTAATAAGCAAGAACTTGGAAAAGTAATTTTTTGCCGAAATGATGAATATTTTGAAATAGAATTGTAGTTGGAGTTGTAGAAGTATTATGATACCTTCTGACCATTGCTAGATGTGTGTATTTATATGACACATTTTTCTTACTTTGACCTATAGAATGTACTGACATTTCGCCGCAAAACGTTGGGACACCCTGTATGTCGCATAATTTACACATTGCAATACTTTACATACACATACATATGTGTTCCAAGCGATTAGATTTTGTTTAGAATTTCTTAATTTTTAATTTTCACTCTCTTTAAGTTTTGTAATTTTTAATTTCTAAAAGTCTAGGTAATTGAAATATTCTTGGAAATAATTAAAATACAAATCTCAAGTGGAATATCAATTCCAAATAACGAACATCATGACAAGAGAATTTTATGCTCACGAAACAAAAGAATTTTAAAAAGGTCACCCAAAGATTTGAACGTTACAAAACTCATACAGAACTTAGCTATATGGGCGCACCTTGATACTCCATGCGCCATACGTGGTGACTTTAGATTTACATAAAGGTTGACTTTCTCTCCGTAGGATTTATCGAGACAGTTACAAAGAGGATACCGGCGACGCCTAGAATTTTGAGAAACTTTAACAGTTTTACATATTATTCAAGAGTATTAAGGTTATCTGAAAGATACAACGTTTGGAAAATGTTGAATTCGCGAGATTAGGATATCGAGAACTTTTGCAATTCAATTCTTCTCCAAATGTAAATACGCAAATACTTACTGCTATATTATTCTTCTTCTTTTCTCCTACTTACAATTAGTTATTTACATAATAAAAACATTAGAAGTAGAAACGAAATATAAATGAGAAAAGATTCGGGTCAAACGTCGATCCCGTAAGCGAAATAAAACACTGCAGACCCATTCCAGTGTTTTGTCCAAGGGAGGAGTCCGTCACGTGTCCCGTGTAACTGTAAGCATTTCATTTCTGAATTATTCATGAATGATGAATATCGACCATCGTGATCGCCGATACATAAAACGTTTAAGGTCTTCGATTCATCTCGTAAAACTTGCTAACCCTTCCATTAAAAATTTACTTGTGTAATTCAAACTTTTATTTTTATTTTCCTCACAATCGATATAGGAAATTTCATAATCATGTTGTATTCGTTTATCTTTCTTTTTATTGTGGGACACGGCGAATTCTTGAAGCAATCATTCTCAAGCATCGAAATTATTTATGCGCGTGCATCTTTATCAGATTCACCGTCACAGAAATCAAAGAGATATTCGATATTGCATATCGAATAAATCGAAGCATATCAAGTTCTGTTTGATCAAAAAGCGTTTCCAGGAGGCGTCGATCGATTGACACTCCTTGATCACGTTATCGATATGGAAGCTAACTTGATTGATCAATCCCACAGGTGCATTAATCAATTGAATTCCAGTTCTTTTCCTAAAGAAGGATCATTATTAATTTAAATTACGTCACGTTGGTTAAACACATAAAATTCATACAACAATTACAAGAAACAAATATTATAGGACATAATGTTTCATCTTTCATAAAAAGAACATACCTCTTATTAACCTTTCAAAACGATGTTCTTCCATTTCTTTACAACTTGCAACATTCTCCTCATTTTCTAACAAATATACGAAAAAGCCGAGCACTTAAACTGATTGCATCAATAAACAACTAAAAGAAACTAAATTAATCACTAAATCTACCAAAAGAAATTCTCCATCCAGCATTCCAATTCACCTTATTCCTTTTGCACAAGACTCTATATTCTAACCTCTTCATTTCTTAACCTCTTTACCAACCGAACCATATATCTACATATCAAGATATTATAACATCGACAAACAATCAAGACAAGCTAAATTAATCACTAAATCTACTGAAAGAAGTTTTCCATTCAAAGATTTTTCATTCTCAGTTTCCTATGTCTCCTTTGCCCTATACACTATATTCTAACCTATTTGCTCCTTTAAACCAATCAAACCATTTATCAAGATACGCGTAAAATCTCAATATCTCACAACACGTCTGCCCCAATCGCTCTTAATTACCATTCCCTCGCGCCATGTGTCGCAGGTACACCTGTACTTCAGCGCGCTACCGGAAGACAAGATCCCGTACGCGGGCAGCGCCGGCGAGCGGGAGCGAGTTAAGCAGCTGCTACAGCAGCTCCCACCGCACGACAACGAAGCGCGGTACTGCAGCGGCCTGAGCGAGGAGGAGAAGCGGGAGCTTAGGGTATTTGCCGCGCAACGGAAACGCGAGGCGCTTGGACGGGGACACGCGAGCCAGCTGGACAGGCCCCACGGCGCCGGATGCCGCGAATGTACCAGGCCGATCGCGGCCGGCGAGATGGCGGTGGCTGCGAGCCGCGCCGGTCCGTCCGCCCTCTGGCATCCGGCCTGCTTCGTCTGCTGCGTGTGCAGGCAGCTGCTCGTCGACCTGATATACTTCTGGAGGGACGGCAGGTTATACTGCGGCCGGCATCACGCGGAAACGCTGAAACCGAGGTGCTGCGCCTGCGACGAGATCATACTTGCCGACGAATGCACCGAGGCGGAGGGGAGGGCGTGGCATATGAGGCACTTCGCGTGCCTCGAGTGCGATCGCCAGGTAAAGGTCGAACGAGTAGGAAGATAGTTAGTATATGGTGGGTGAATGTTGGTTTTAATGGCTGACCCCTTTTTGGATGGTAAGGGAAGACGTGGGTAGAAGGAAATCGATTAACATTTTCCTTTCACTGAAAGATTTAGAATAGCTAAGAGAGTTTTAACGATACAAGGTCATGTTTAGGATCTGGAGTAGGTTTACCGAAATTCGTTTCTTTTCGTAGTTTTACGTTGTGTTTAGATACTTGATGATAGATGTGTTTATATTGCAAGTTAGATTCGGACGAGTTAAGATCTAATCAGATCTTCAGTTCTAACCAGCTTAGTACGACTCATAATGTGACATCTATTAATATACGCAGTTAGATATATATAGATTTATGCTCAAGGATGTTCGAGATCATTGTTGTATTTGGGATATAATACAGGTAGGAATTTTTTATAATTGGTGATGAGTATTTATTAGTGGATTATTTATGCGAATAGTTACCCAGATTACAATAATAGGATAAGAGTATGGAAATAGATTGAGACCTATTGGACGTTTCTTGCTATTTAAGGTCAGTTATGTGATTTTCTTTCGGTTCAGAAGCTTCAAGTACAGAGTCATTGATGTTACTGACTCTTCATGAATACTAAGCGAAAGTCATGAATTATGTATATATATGTATAAAAACGAACATCTGCATTTCAACGTCACTGTTCAAACACCGGTCACTTCATGTACAAACTACGAGATGATCAACTTCATTTCTACTTTTCTGTATCATTCATCAATTAGCATTTCTTATTTTTATTTGATTTTTTATTAGAATCATAACTTTGGCTCACACCAAAAAGGAATATCTAAAAATAGCTTCTTATTGAAAATAAATCGAAAAGGTTAGCACGGAACGCTAACGTAATCAAAAAAGACAAACTTGGGTTCACAATTTATCATCGTTCCTTTGATCTGCATCCGACGCGGATCAACTTCTCTCACTTATCGTGACGATTAATCGAGATTCCCTGTCGACCAATACACACGCGCCTACTTAATTCCTCACCGTCAGATCAAATCGCACTTAATACCCGTACATAATGTAACCTTATCATCGAGAATGTATTAATTATAAAGAAACTAGTATTTTACCGAATACACCAACAATGCACAAATACAATGGCTACAGAAAGTATTCGCACATTGTTGTATTTATTATAGGAGTTACATACCAATTAATTAGGTATATTTAATAAAATACAATAAAAATTGGAGACTATGAAAATGAAATATAGAATTTGAGTCTTGTTGTATATTAATTTGGTAAATTGACAAGTTAAAAATTCTATGTTATAAAGTTCTCGCTTACAAATACATAAGTTTTTGTTAAATAAGGTAATCAGAATGGAGAAAATTAATTTTGAATTTGTAAAAATTGCTTATGAAGGTTTATTGCTAAACTATTGTGATAAAATATTTATTACCATAATATTATATATTATAATTTATTAGTTTAATTATGCAAGAGGGTGCTGATCAAAAGCGCTTTACTGAAAAATAAGAGAGTATGCAAATACTTTCTGTAGTCACTGTACATTTAGTAAAAGCATTGGAAAAGAAACACAGATGGTGTACCCTAGAGTAATTCGACAAAAAAAGTCTAATAGCAGTATTCGTAGTTGTATTGGGCGATACAGAGGGCAGCAGGTTTGTTTGTTGGTGCTTTTTGCGGCGTGACAATTATTTACGCCAGACGAGCACGTCCGTCGAGAGTCATTTAGTCCGGAGCGTTGGGACGATTTAACTGTCAGCCTCAGTCCTGTCCCCTTTATATTCCCGTGACGACTGTCCACGGCATGCAACGCGATAATTCATTGAATGTAGGTGTCGATAAATGTCACGAACAGTCGGCTATATGCTGGACAAAGCTTCTTATCGGCCGAACCAGCTCGATAATAAACGATGGAATCTGGATTACGATCGGGAGCCGTATGTCGGCGTTTCCGCTCTCTGGGGATCTTCCGATAATCCGAGACAAAGTGCACGTTTGTAACAATGCATTGGCCCATGGAGTGGATTAATGGGATGAACAGAATCTGCGTGATGATAAAAGTGACCTTTGCAGGCGATCCGATTGATGAATGGGATGATGGATGACATTGAATGCTCCTGATTCAGAAAATCGATTTATTCTACTATTGATGAGTCCTTACGACAGTAATAGATTTGATTTTTTGTTTTATTGAAATTTTAGGTTATATTGGATGAACGTAAGATATGATTGAATAGACATACATAGAAATACAGATATACATAGACATTATAGACTGAACTGAATTCCGTTGATTATTAATCAAGGTGATTGTAAAGAAGATTGCCATTATTCATCTATTTTTCCCCTACTAACCATTCTAAAAATTATATAAATTCTATCATATGAAGTGTTCAAATAAAGTCACAAATCAAACTTTCCTTACACAATGATCCTTATAAAATTTTGATTTTAGCTTGGTGGTCAGAGGTACGTGATGAGGGAAGGTAGACCTTACTGTCTCCGATGTTTCGATGCTTCGTTCGCCGAGTACTGTGACAGCTGTGGTGAACCGATCGGCGTGGATCAAGGGCAAATGTCACACGAGGGTCAACACTGGCACGCGACTGAAGCTTGCTTCTGTTGCGCAACTTGCCGTACGTCCCTTCTCGGACGGCCGTTTCTTCCGCGAAGAGGTGCTATTTATTGCAGCATAGCCTGTAGCAAGGGAGAACCCCCGACAACACCGAGCGATTCTTCTGCTGGACCGCCACCACCACCTTCCTTCCTTAGGTAGACATTGTTCTGACTCTCATGTAGTTAAGAAAGGAATGAAGAATTTTTAAGAAGGAAGTGTAATTATAAAAGCTTACATACATTGAGTTTAATTTAGTCGCTATACTTATTTGTTGGTTAAAGGTCAATAATTCTGAATATGTATTTATATATGATTTATGTTTTAATAACGTAGAACTCAACTTTAGTATATATGTTATTAAGTTTATATTATTTACGGTATTCCGGTAAGATAAAACAGTCAAACGAAACTTGAAGGTTCAAGAGTTTTTCTTTCTATAAAAATTGTCATTTTAAATAATAATTGAAGAACATTATTAATAATAATATAATTATTAATAGTAACATTTTCTACGTTGGCAATTTTTCATTTCATTCGTATATTATCTCTTTAGAAACAACATTCTAACAAGATAAAATTTAATTGCTTAAATTCACTTTGAAATTGACCCGATTTACAGAACTGGTCGGAGACCACCGCCACCAAGCGAAGGTTCCTCTAGCCCACCACCACCTCCGCCGCCTCCACCACCGCCTGGATCCAGACACACCCTCTGTTCACCTCGTAACTCAC
Source organism: Bombus bifarius (assembly GCF_011952205.1). Taxonomy (NCBI): domain Eukaryota; kingdom Metazoa; phylum Arthropoda; class Insecta; order Hymenoptera; family Apidae; genus Bombus; species Bombus bifarius. The sequence goes on from NW_022884487.1 coordinate 2,094,135, forward strand.
CTCGAATGAATAGGAAGCATCATCAAACGTCTGCTTCCCTAGCGACAACACCTACGCAAAGCACTTTGAGTCCTGAATTCCCTACTGAAGGATTCCCTTCAAGCGGTTCCAAACCGAGTGGCCTTGACCGAGTGTTGCTCGAGAGGAATCTTGAGAGACTCCTCCAGGAACGTAGTTCACATCCGGAGGAAAACCGCAACGAATTGGGAAGGTAAATTAATTTTCACAACCTAATTTCTCTATGAATCAACATGCAATTCTGCCATTACTATTAACTTTGAAACACAAATATTTCTATCTGCATATTATTTACCATGTTTCAAGCAATTGTACAACTAAATAATGAAATTCCAATTTATTGTATTCAATTGGTTTATAATTTATCTAAATGTTTCTAAAAAGTTGAAAAGAAAACAGACATTTAGATATGCATGATGGGTTGCCAATCGGTAGGCGGTGCTCTGCCTTATCTTCCATCATCTATCATTGCATCCATTCTTTTCCTAACGAATCCACCTGTCTCTCAAATTGCGCACCCTGCATAAAATGACCCATCATATGCATATTATTTTAAAATACAAATTTCTCCACGAAAGTAATTATCTAATCATGCAATCTCCAGCTGTAATTGCATTGCAACATGACTAATGAGACAATCTAAGCAACCATATCAGTCCAATTAGCTATCATAAATCTTCTGTTCGTAGGTTAATGCAGGCAAGAGATCGCGAGCCGTTGAGATGCATTCAAAATTGTGCTCCTTCCCACGCGTCGAGCATGCCAGAGCTGCCTCCACCTCCCCGGCCTCCGTCCGGAGCGTCGGCGTCGGCGTCAACGTCCACATCGACCGGAGTCGTCGCAACCGCGATTCCCGGGATCGTGTTGGAATCGGCGACGTCGCCGACGACCCTCGTCGTCAGCCAAACGGACCCTCCGACGCCGACGTCGCGGCGCGTGCGGTTCCAAGGCGACTTGGACGTGAACGACCATGCTGCAGGATCGTCGCGCGTCACCCTATCGCCCAACAACGATAGGAATTCATCCTCATCACCCTCTCCTCCCCCAGCGTCGCTGCCGAGAACGAATGTGTCTCGATCGAGAAGCCTGCAGCCGGAGGAAGTCGCTAGCACGTCCGCCTGGGGTGCGTAAACTTTCCCGCTTTGCATAAGATAACACGGTTCTTTCGGAGAATCGCCCATCTTCCTGAAAAAAGGGATCTTCAAAGCTATAAAAATATGGGTGTGGTGTTGAGTCTTTTGGGGTTGGATTTGAGTCTAGTGAGCACTGAAATTTAAAAAAAAATGTATATATATGCTTTTTACTAGATCTCTTTATATTTTGAGGTTGATGTCTGTTGTACCGTAGTGAACATACTCATTATTTCTGCTATATTTGCTATTTATAGAGAATAGGAAGTATAAATTCTCTATTGTGTTTACGTTCTCTGTTATATTTTTTATATTTAACATATTTGATATGTTTGCTGCATAGAATGTACTGAATACTTCCACTGTGTATATTGTCTTTATAGCACCAATTATTATACCAACTATTTTTCCCTTGTAAAGAATATGTGCTATATCTATTGTATTAAAAATGCCCATTATAGTCTCTGTATTCACAACAACTGTTACCCTTTTCCTGACTAATATATTTACTATAACTCCAAAACATATTTCAGGTGTCGCTGGGAGCTCAAAATCAAGGATAGAGGGCGACGACGACGACGTGGAGTCTTGCTGTTCTACCTGCAGCTCCTCAAGCAGTTCCGATGAAGCTGCTGCCTACGCCTTGCCACCGAGAAGAGCATACGGCGGTGTCAGGATTTCTTACGTGCCCAACGACGCAGTGGCATGCGCGAGGAAACGTACACCGACGTCTTCAATGTCGAATCAAGCGCATAGGGATGCAGACAAGTGTATTGTGTCCTGATGATCCCCTGAAGAGTTTCAATGATCTTTACGTCGATATCAATGTATTGTCCATTGAGGGAAACACTTTTACTTCACTGCCAGTTGATGTGAAGAAGAAATTCGTGCGAGTCTCGAACCGATGAACAACGCGAAAAATATGGACTAACGCGATAAAATACAAGAGTTCCTAAAACCGACGTAAGATTCGCTATGTTTCCAGCACTCGAGACTCAGATAAACGATTTAATATACTCGTGTACATAATGAACGTACTTCCGAAATGATCGCTCGTGAGGACCGAACCATCGCGACGATCGCGCTTCTCCTTCTATTTTTAATACCCCGGTGTATTTGATAATAATAACGATGATGATAACGTTATATTTTATTACCATTGCCATTCCCGCTGCGTAAACGACAGTTCACACGGGCGCTGTGTTCTTGTTCGAGATTCGATCGTCTTGTCTTGACCAACTTTTTTTAGATAATAGTTCGAAAGAAAAAAGTTGGTCAACTCTACAAAGTAAATAGTATTTAACCGTGATGCGACTGCATGGCGTTACGCTGTAAGTACAAATGAAGAGCGTTCGGGCCGAGATGTAGACAATCTGAAAAGTATTTGGAAAATAAATTGAGACGAAGACTAATTAAGCAATTATATTGTTGTACGATTTGATTTTACCCGATATTTCCTTCATTTTTTACATTTCTTTATGCTAAATCTATTTGTCATTTTCTGTCATTTTGATCTTTCTATTAACATTGAATCACAAATAAATAATAAATGAATAAGAATAGAGTATAAATAGTAAGGTTATAAATAATAAATAACATTAAAAATAATGTTCTCAACTTTCTAATTAAAATTTATAAGTTCACTTCAAAATGTATATGTTTAAGCATTAAATCATGGCAAATACTCGTCTTTAAAAATATGCACTGCTAAACAGGGAGAAAACAGGGAGAATACATGTTACAACCAAATACATCTTTCTCTACCACTTAAACGATAATTAGCCGAATTAATTCAACCATCTTTAACGCATGAAAACTCGCTTTCTACTCCTCCAACCTAAAGGTAAGATCGACCATAAGCGAAGCAATATTCGGAAAAATCGTAAATGTCTCGTTCGAGGATCGTTGCACCGGAGCAAAATGCGGGATAACCTACAATCGAAGCAGCCGATAGAAATCAGTATGATGAACTATTTTATCAACGGCAAAATCTAAAGCTGTATCATTATTGAAACAACAATGACAAATTTTGTGTTGATATTATATTGATGTCTGTTGAAAAAGTTAATGGTTGTTGTCCAGTATTTCTCCATGTTTCTCACGTTCCTACTTCTAAGAACAGAAATGGCTTTGAAACCAAAATAAAAAACGTGTTCTTCTAATTATGTCGCATCAATGTGAAGAAAATTTTTCTACAAATTGATACTTTGATACATACTTCTTAGGTACTGTTTGGAACATGGAACAACAAGTAACAATATCGATGCATATTTCTTTATGATTCTGTCTCTAAAAACAAATGTCGTTTTAAAACCAAAACAGAACCCAAATATTTCCCTAATTAGGATGATTGTCAGTATGGACAAAATGCTTGCACAACTATTAACTTGTGGTATATTGTTGTATATATATGTTATATATATTTGTATAGCAAATAGTTACTCGTTATTGTTTCATTGAGCATGAAGTTTGAGTAGACAAAACTGCGCTGTGCTTGTCATCCGATTAGAAGGGGAAAAATGAAAACGCACGGTTGAGCAGTGAAAAGAGCGAAAGTGGTTTCTCTCGGCTGCACCAAACGTCTGTTGTTATGCCACTATCTCGTCTACTTGTTACACTCATAAAACGTTTCTCTCTCTATCTTTCTTTCTTTAGCTTTCTCTTATTTCACGCGAGAGAGATCTCTGGTTTATGAGGAATCGTCGGAAGAACGAGCCACGCCAATTTATCATCTACTAACGTACACGTTTCCGATCAAGAATCCTCATGTTGCGAAACATTATTAGCATATGGCGTACGTCTATTATCCATGTCCCGCATATCGACGTAATCGAAGGTTTCAAACAGGTGCGTGCCCAAATGAAACTATACGATTATGTCATGGTAATCCCGAGGAACAACAAGTACACGGAATTATGAAACTGCTTGGGAGATTTCGTGACCTGCTGGAGATCTATAGAGAATTGTATGATAAATTGTTTTAGTTGGGTTTTGTAACGCTGACTTAATTTGCTCTAGTGTTGAAACAGGTGTAATTTTATGTTATTTGATATTTGAGTATTAGCAAATAATGGAAAAATCTTCAATTTAATTTAAAGAGTGATAAGAGAGTTTTAATATTCAGATAGGCTAAGGTAGTATCTATGTGTTTTTGGATTATTACTTTTTTATTTTTAACAGTTTGTTTTTTTGGCGAAGACTGAAACGCAGGTCCATAATAATTTTAAAAAGTATTTTTTCTTTCGTTTTATGTGATTCTACTATCCATGCTTTAAAACGCTTGAAGTGAAATCCTCGTTGTAAATCGCGTGTTTGGAACAGTTTTACTGGACAATTACGCAAATTGACGCACGGACGTTTCTCGAGAAGCATTTTTCTTGCATTCATTGTACACTTCGCTGGTTGCTAATATTGGTAAAAAATATACATGTATAATTAATTATTTACAATAAAAAACATTTCAAAACAAATGACAAATATTTCAATTAAATTTATAAACAATAAAACTCCTAACAAACTATCAAAAATATTAATCGAATTTTAAATATCCTTTATAATTTTTAAACAATATAGAACAAAATAGTAAAAAATAATGTTTAGTTATTTCACATAAAAATGATTAAGAAATTGCAATTGATTGAATTCGTATAGTGGGACAAATTAGAATTAATCTACATTCTCATTAAACTACATATTTCCACAAACACAAACCCTATTTTTAAGATTATAGAGTTATATAGTGTATAAACTAGGCCGAGATTGCGCAACTATAACACATAAGTGACTCGTAGCAACTGTATGTGTTTGAAGGAGAACGCATTCTCGCGTAGATGCTTCTTTTTACGGAATCCTCCTCGGACGCGTAACACGGGCCATAATGCCATGTTATGGAACTTTGCCATTGTATTGTTTCCGTGGATCTATTTGCGATACACGAGTGTTTCTTTCAGCACATTCACCTATGACCCCAGTCGTCGAGTTTGGTATGAAAGCTAACCTTAAATCCTTACATCAGTCCTATTTTCAGTAGTATATAAAATTTGTTCGAACTTTCAATGATTTTGAGTTTTCAAGTTGATTTGTTTCATTACAGATAACATTCTTTAGCAGTAATAATAAAAAGATGTCTATGTTTTGAAATAATAGGCATACAATAATTTTGTCTATATGAATAGACTTTATGAAAATAGAAGCTATTAATTATTGTTTACACGTTTCTGACGGCCTATTATCTGTTTAAAATGAAAATAACATTGTTTAATAATAAAAAGATAAGAATGTAATAGGTACATACGAACATAATAATTTTTTCTATTCATAGATAGAAATTATGATATTATTGTTATTTTTCAAACATATATTTATTATTAATTAAGATTCTTTACTATCTTTTGATAAATTCCAGTAAATCTAAAACTCTCTACTAATGTTTTATTTATACCCTTCACCTAGGTAAACCTAAACGACCACCTGTACATACAAGATTTCCATTTTGCTTATCTCCTAACTTAAACCCACCAAAAAAGGCACCTCGAGTACATGCGAGGTGTGCAAGGTGTTCGTGCGCCGTGGAATGTAGGAAAGAATGGCCATGGAAGGAATGGCAGACCCACTGGCCATAATATTGAGCTACGCACACGCAACTGCTTGCCATTCCATATACACTTAGCGCCTTCGTCGATGTTTTAATGACGACACTGTCATGGAAACGTATTCTGCAGGCAGAATCATGGAGTCCTTCTGCCCTTTCTTTGGTGGTGGAGCGCGGAGGCATTCCTTACAGCCCCCCGTAACATGTTATCACGTCAACTTATGTAATGTTAAAAATTTGACTATGTTTGATAGTAAAAGATTCTTAACTTCGAATATGTTGAACTCATTGAGATAAGCTGAAACCAATTTACTTTTAACAGATGAATAACTTCTCTATTTTGCAAAAAAAAAGATGAAAGCTTTAATATTCTTTGCACGGTTTAAATTGTCACACTTTGTTACTACTACATTGTTACACTGTGTAGTATTATACTTAATACTGCTTAAACACTGTTCGATGCGTTTCCTGACCCCTTGAAGTTAACTATGTATGTATATAGAATGTTGGTGAGACGACGGGAATCTTTTCACCCGGCTCTCACCCGGAAACCTCAACAGCGTTAAACGTGGCAGTATTAAATATTGGATTGCCAGATAAGTCTTAAACCTTTCAGAGGTCACATTTTTGCTCAGAAAGAAGAAAAATTCTGTATGAATGGCATAATGGAACTATTCAATAGGTGGCAGAATATTATTGAATAAAGTGGTGCATATTTGATTTAATTATATTATTACAAAGTGTTCAAATAAAGTATAATTCATACTAGAAAAGCTTCAAGACTTATCTGATAATCCAATATAATATTGCACAGTGTAACAATGTTAAGTGTAAAAAAGATGAAGATTATATTGAGGATTGGATACATTATTTCAGGTAAAACTCGGCAAAGTTTCTGCTATCCAGAACGAATCTTGACCTCTCCTTGTGCGTTTCGTCTCATTTAAATCACGGGACTGAATGAAATCTCGTTTTCCCGTTACATGGAATCTGATTCATGCGCGAATCACGCCGATCGGCGTGGAAAGAGAACGCATTCTTCTCTAGCCGCTTCTATCCACCGTATCTTCGGCCATTCTGGATGCTGGACACTTTGTAGATACGTCCAAATAACGTTCCAAATAGAGAGAATCAACGAGCAAACATTGATGTCACGAAACAAAGGAACCCTCTTATCCGGCTACGAGGAACGCGAATGCAAAGAATTCATTATTCAATCGCGCCTCCGGTACTCGTGTTGTGCCTATTATTGAGTACACGGGCTTTTGTAAGAAAATTCTTACGAGATCCCGATGAGTGATCGTTGGATATGCGAAGTTATATAGCGTCACGCGTATCGGACTTTTTGCGGTGAGGTGGTGACAGTCTGAGCTGGAATTAATAACAAAAAAATGCATCTATAAGATTAGTTTACTAGGCTTATAAAATTGGAGGAATTTTATAGCGTTGATCCTTGATGACCTTGATTCATTAATTGAATTCATAAATGGTGAAACCATTAGCAAGAAATTGCTAGACTATGGAACATTAAAACATTTTATATTAATAAGTGATTATTGAACTGAAAAACATAAAAATATTTTATATAGATTAATTTTTAAGCTAGAATAATATGAAATTAGTTTATGCTATATACATTTAGTAGTTAATGAGACCACAGATTTAACAGTATGAAAGAAAGAGAAAATATTGAAGAATGCAGTGTGGCTTATAATGCGCCAACAGTAGAGAGAACTAAAAAGGGTGGTTAAAAGAACATAAAGAGTGTAGAAAGTCACTAAAATAACAGTAGAATCCTGCAAGATCACAAATAAAAAGAAGCCCAACTGTACATGATAAGGTAATGAAAAATATAATATCAATATCTAATAACAAAATGTTACAATTATAACCTTAAAAGAAAGAAGCTAACCTATTTCTGTGCCAGGAACAGAAACCAAGACAGACCAAAAGAGCGAAGAAGAGAAATGACGGTAGTGTTCGTTGCGCGAAGATGCATCGAAAATTTCACCTGACCAGCAATGGTCAATTTCACGGATAGCAAGAGCGTACCAGAGACTGAATCGCGCGAGTTAATCATACGCGACGCAAGTAGGCCGACCTGGGCAAAAACAAACGATATGCGCACGCGGCCGTGCCGCGTGCGATACATATAATTGGCCAACGTATTGCTAGCGGCTCGTGAAGTATTCCAGCAAATCCGACATACATTCCAGCGCGGATCCCGGCTACTTACGTTCCGCCTCGCTGTGGAATGCAGTCACCTTGTGGCAGGTGTACGGTGTACCGAACGTCCTCAAACATTTCAACCTCCTACTTTCCCCGATTTGAATTCAAATGCGTCTTCGTTGCGGCAAGTGGGAGCAACGGGATCTGGCTGAACCAGTCGTTTCGGGATTGGTCTTCCCTCGTTGTACCATTGAAGCACTGAAACATTGATTATTGTTTGATATCTGATTTTTAGAGGTTTTTGATATTAAAAGAAATAAGATTGATTGGATATTCATCCTTAATTAATGAACTGTGCATAGTTATGCAAGTTCGTATTTTTATGAATGCACCCATATGAAAGAATACGGCATAAACAGAGAGAGATTGACACGTTATATAGCTTTCAATAAGAGAACTACTACGACGAATAGTGGGGTTAGTGGCCTTGAACGGTCAAATATTTTTCACTGCCTATTCACACTTAACTCTACACTTCTCCTGCATAACACAATGCAATGCCCTACATCATAACAACATAAACTACATTACAATAATGGACTACAATATAACAACAACAAAACTACATTATAATACTAATAATAAACCTATAAGAATACATATATCTAATTTCACGGTTCATCTTCTTTTATTTCATCAGGCAGAAACAGCTTGATTTTTCATAATCTTATATGATAACACCTTTTGCATCCTGGTGACGAATGGTTATCTGTATACTATTACTATAAATTATAATCGTCCTATGTAGCACAAAAGTATTACAGTAATCGTCCTAAATGTACCTCAGGTGAATACTTCAACTTGCATAGAAGCAATTTGGATAGGCAACCAATGATCTATTGAAGAAAATAAATGAAAAAAACCAATGGAATGGAATAATTTTAGGTTAGATATACACGAATACGAATCGAACTAACGGGTCCATGGAGCTCGTTTACGCGACCTCTGGGCGGTCATCTCGTGGTTAAATGCGCGAGAGGCTTTCTCCGTGGATCGGAATGCGGCCTCTCCCTCTGACCGGCTCTCTGACTTGCTTCGAGGATAGCCATGGAGCTGTACGTCGGCTTCCAGGTTCGCTCTTTACTGATTCTAGTTTCCCCATGGCTACATGCCGGAAAATCGGATACCGGTTACTTCTTTCTCGAAATATAGTTGGTAAAGTTCATATTTCTAACCTATCAACAGTTCAATGTAAACAGATCTTACGCCGCACGTGTGTTGGATTTTGTACAATTTTCTGGATAACAAGTGTCTGACTAAAGGACTGAAAGTCTGAGAAAGTGTTTGATGATGAAGTTTTTTTCTATTGATTAAAAATTTCTTAATTCGTGTACTCATTCTATCTATTATTCTTAATTCTATACCGAAATGATAAGTGTTTGGAAATTTTGAAATTGAAAGTCCGAAGAAGCTTCTGATTAAATTTAACGTTCAATGGATTAAAAATTATCTACTTCCAACTTTCATGTTTGTTTGGAGATGACGAAATATTAGAAAATCTGAAAAGAAATGAATTTTATAATTCACTAAGCATTTGTTATGAGCTGCGGTCTATCAAAAGTAAAGTAGTTTTTTATAATTGAAATCAGAGGCTGTGTAGAAATATGTGCAACTGATACTCCAATAATCTTAGATTGCAAAATGTTGCCTCGCTGGTGACTCAGTAATTAAGCATTTCCAGAGCGATAACTAGCGAAAAATTATCCACGCGTAGAGCATTTCGATTAGAGATCAACTACATACTGCGACATGATACCGTACACACATGCGGACAGATAATTTGGTCGGTAATTTAGTTAGATACTGAACAAAAAGGCTTATATGTATCTCTAGATTATTTGACTCCTGCATTCTTGAATCCTGATATCTTCGAAATATTTCACTCTAGGATTATGTACTTTGACTTTCTTCGATTTTGGATTTTTTGAGCTTTTGGATCTTTAGACTATTTATTCCTATTTTCCCTTTAAAACTGGAATTATGGTGCCTACACTTTCAAATATTTCGAATTTTAGACTATTTATTTTGGTTCTTAGAATTTTCTCAAATTCCAATTTCCTAGAAAGAATTTATAACTTCTCAAAACGTCGATACCATTTGGTAACAAACTTTTACCAGGCATAAAGCGCAAGACCTGTTTGCCAGTCTGTACGCAGCCTAAGGCGCGAATGAACACCACTCGATCAAGCTGTAGACCGCCGCGTGCCTGAACAGCTCGCTTTCCATTCCGATAGAGAGGTTTTGCTCATGCTGTTACAAGTTAAAATGTACAGGCTCTGGTATAAACAGCAGATCTAATTTGCGCTTGACGGGCACGTTTACTACGCGAGTAATCGAAGTTGAATGAAATTTAGTTTTCGTTCGAAGGATACCTCTCCCGATGGATCGACGATATCAGAATACTGATTTGCCTCGAAGGCTGAATTGCATAAATTTTTCGCGATCAGAAACGCAAACTCGTTGAGCAAGTAGAGTTTCGCGGCTGATCGTTGCCTTCTTTTACTTCATCGGCCGAACTCACGTCGCTTTTCCATAATCGTCGTAAGCATCTTGTGCCTTCTGCATCCTAATGGCGAATGGTTCTATTATTTTTAATAATACAATCTTGTTATCAAAGATAGATGATAGTTTTGAAAAATATTTTAATATCATTGTTGTTAACATCACGTTGTAGAATCGGATAAAAGGATTTGGACAGTCTGTGAGATGAGTTGGTAACCTTGGTGACAACAAGTACGACTTCCAAATTTGAACATGCGACATATAGGTCAAGGTCATTACAGAGATTATATTCATACAGATGTGAACTAGAAGATTTTTTTAGATATTCCAATTTGTACGCGAGATTATAGACCATGTTATCATTTAGATAATAATCAATTAATAAAAACGTTGAGTAGCCAAATATTAATCAGGCATAACAGCAGAGAAAAATATTCATAACTGTACAAATATGTTCTATTCTCTTCTATCTAAGATTATTTACAAACATGTAATGTAAACACAATAATACTACCAAAATATTCCCAATATAATGCTATACTACGATATCTGTCCATTTGCTTAGTCCTTCCCTAGATCCATTCTTACATAAAATGAGCGATTAAAAGCTCGAACTCATTTTTAGTTATCTCAATCATGTTCACAGAATTCGAGACAAATTGGTGACCTGAATGTCATGCAGTCTCCCTGTCAGAGGGAGCCAGAGAGCGCAGGAAGAAACATCAGGCCGCGGCGCCGCGCGCGCCTGAGGTACAGTGCCGCGATGCACCAGGAGAAGGGGCATAGAAGCAGGTATTCAGGCGAACTCGCAGGCAGCCTTAAGAAAGCAGGCAGTCGGTAATATGGCGGGGGGTAAACGTAAGGGGCCGTGCGAGAGCGTAAAGTGAGTTTTCGCTCGCGGCTGCTTTGCAATGCCAGGCAGTTGAGGTGAGTCGAGTCGAACAGAGCCTAGCCGAGCTTCTTGGAGTCAGTCTGGGACGTGGCCCCGTCGCATCCTTCTCGACCGCTGTGGTATCTTTGTGTGTATAGCTACCACCTGTCGAAACTGTACGATCTTATCGTGCATCGTCGCAATTGACCGCCCAATATCGAAATGGCTACGTCCTAAAGTCACGTCTTCCAACTATCCAGTGAATCATCGTGGTTCACCGATCGCGCGGACAGACGTTTACTTTTCTTGCGTCTCGGCAATAGCTGGAGTGGAATCACTCGTACGATCTTGTTGTTTCTTTCTTTGAACGACGATGACGCCGCCTCAGAGATGCGTCGTCTGAGATTTACGGACTTCTTGGTGCAGTGATTTTGTGTGTGCGTGACCGAAGCATCAGCTGGAAATTTCCCGGACAATTCAACAGGTAGGGAGATTGTATTGTCGGATCTTTTTTGATGGTTCAGTGAAGCGATTGCACGGTTCGTGTACGGATCTTTCCAATTTTGTCCCTGAAATATTATTTCGTTAACTATTATGATATACATATAAAGTTATATTAATAGTTTACAAACCTGAGATTAGATAGAAAGTTATTAATGTGATCGTTAAAAGAAATCGAAAGTGTGTGCATGCTTGTCGAGAATTAGATGAAAATTAAATCGGTCCGAAGAGAATAAGTCAATATAATGTTTAGGATAATTTCGAGGGAATTTGATCCAGTAATAACATTCAGCTTGAAGAGCTATCGATAATCGTTCAATCGATCCACCACGAAGGACATTTTGTTTTTTCCCTTTTTTATCGTCGCGCTCTTCCTGCACCATCCACCACATTGTATTTGTATTCCTCCCTGCGTATTCTACGGTAATATCGTGTGTATGGCGTAACAGCTCATTATACATAGAATGCTAGTGAGAGGAAGTTTAATGGCAGCAACGTCATCGGCGTACCTCGCCTCTTCGTTTTTCTTAATTATGCCTGAAGAAATTGCGCCTCTCTCATCTGCATAATTCTGCATTGTAAGCTCGTTCATTTATCCTCCTACATCCTGATTATGCGCATTCGTTTCGTTCTAACCTGTTTTCGAGGCAGCATTGTCGACATAACCCATTATTATTATCTGTCGTGTTTACGTATTTCTTCACGGATTCTTGGTACTCGATGAAAGTCTTTTCCTTGGTCATTGCATTCCTTTCTCGAAATTCGTCATTCCACCTCATCATATCGCCTCTATCATGCGACATAATACTGTCGGATCGCGTAATATCTTCCCAGGTGAAAACGCGACTAGACAGTGAGAACGAAACAAAAACTGAATGAGTGTCCGCTGGAACCGTAGCTTGTTTTCTAAGACACGTCAAGGAGAATGGCGCGATGGTGTACTCTTTATAACTCCGTAGTTTCGCTTACTCCCGCGATCGCGCCACAAATTTTCTTTTCTTGCTCTCTCTCGAGAGATCTCGCATCAATGAGAACGATCAGTCACTGCGACGTACATACTTAGAAACGCTACCATTTTCTCTGGAGTAATCCGAGAAATATTTCTTCTCCTGCTATTGTTTTTTTGTTTCGCTTCACCTGTTTTGGCATCCCACGGTTTATCAAAATTTTGTACATATAAGTTTTACAACCATCCATATTTCATTCTTCTTTCAACTATTTCTTTTTTTCTTACTTATGTATAGTTTTGTACGATTGTAAACAGAATTGTGAGTAATTTCTTGGAGGAGACTAGCGAAACAATATGCAGCCGTGAGATCATGTAGGAACGCAGAATGTAAACACAGGAATTCGAGAAAGTTTAGCTGCGCAAATTGTTGACTGCGCAGTTACCTCGCTAGAAAAATATTGTGTTTACAGTTCTTGTTAGCAAAAAATCTACTGTATATGTTTTAGAATTCCGAAACGTTCCAGCTAGCCTCGATAAAAATTCCTCTTTCAATTGTCATATTAATTATCATCCATAATTTATAACATCTTTAGTTTATGTTTTCGTTTACTTAGGAATTTGAAACAAAATTTGTTTTAATCTCCTTTATATCAGATGTTTTTATCATGATTACACACCAATTAATATTCAATATCTTCTCATCAATTCGTAAATTTTTCCAAGGAGGGTTGGCATGAGAGCACTAAAGAAGCTAAAAAAAATGTCTCAAGATCACATGAAATCGACCGACGGCATTTAGATCGCAAACCAGTAAAAGAGAGACTACATCGCAGTTAAGGACAACGTCATCGGTGTTCACTGGAATGTCAACTCGTTTTCCACGAGCCGTCCAAGGATCGTTTTCCCTACGTACCTGCCTCCTTTCCCTTCATGAGTCTTCTGGCTTCATGATTCTGTTCTTACCTCACCTTCCTGCATTCGATGGCTACACGAGTCAAAACTCTACGCACAAGTGAGCTGTTCATCGGCACCGATTGAGATCACCGTACCATCAACTGAAATATTAATCAATCCTTCCTTTTTGTACCTAAAAAGATTACATTTTCAATAACTCGATGTATCAATAATCAGTTTCACCTTCCAACATAAACATTTAAGTATAATAAGTTGTAATATTTATTTATATTACATTAATATTATAAAATGGTTGGTTATAGAGGAACATAGTGGTGTAAGTCAGTTCATTGTCTTTTTTATAAAATTCTGTTCTGCTTTTATCAATACAAAGATTCATGTTATATTTGTTCATATTATGAAAACGTATTGCGACAAAGAATAAAATTGTACCTTCATTAATTCTAGAACTAAATATGGTAGGATAATACTTTATAGAGTCAAGATGTGTGACTAAATACAAATTCTTTTGAAACATCACCATGATCCTCAGCTCGCCAAATAGCATCCATGTTTACGAAAACACGAATGGAATGCCGAGTCATACAAGTCACCATTAGCATGTCCCAAAGATCCCAAGAACCGTTGGTTTCTCGGAATTAATGACCAACAAATTTCGAAAGCAACCTGTGAGCTCTACCTGTGATGAGATAATTTCTATTTTTGCCAATGTCAGAATTCGTAGACTCCGGATCTGAAACAGAAAATAAAAGTGGGTTCCATTGAACAACGAGACGCGTATACCTTACGCTATTCGCGATTGCATAACGGCCGCGAATCGTTTAAAAACAAGTGAAAAAGCATGTCGCGTTGGAGATCGAGATTCCGCAGAATGTCAGGTTTCCACGAGGTGAGAAAAAAGTACCCCATACGCGAGTTTTGCAAGTCGGTTTCCTCCCATTCCTTTTGAACCCTCCTTCCTCTTCCCTTCTCCAATGTCGTATCCTCCCACTAGCAGCGCTCATCTCTGCGAGTGAATTGCACCTTCAAAGTAGGAGCTGCGTACTTCGTCGGTGAGGCCATCCTGAGGCCATTCTGAGGCCACGCTGAGGCTACATTGAGATTCCTCAGAAGGAGATCCGCTCCCGAGTGTCGCAATGTGCGTAGAAACGGTTGTCGTAATCTTTAACGAATATATTGATTTTCATTAGCTCACAGGTGCTCGATAGTTTATCTTTTTATGCTGTTTTTCGTAATACATACTTCTTAGTAGATGTTTCAACTATACTTTTTTATCATAATTTATGAACTCCGATTTAAGGCGTACCGAATTTGCGATTTTTTATATGAGT
The DNA here is from genome assembly GCF_011952205.1 of Bombus bifarius. Taxonomy (NCBI): domain Eukaryota; kingdom Metazoa; phylum Arthropoda; class Insecta; order Hymenoptera; family Apidae; genus Bombus; species Bombus bifarius. Next base: position 2,109,172 of record NW_022884487.1, read on the forward strand.
TTTTGACAAGTAGAATTAAAAAAACAGTATTTTTAAAGTGCAAAGATTATTAATGTCAAAGTTACACATATAAAGTTTGTCCATATTTTATAATTTATTAGTTTTTTTTATCGTATAATAAAAAAATGGGTTATATATTTGAGACATTCTAAATCGAAGTTCAATTAAATACTAAATATACTTTGATCTTTCATCAATCGACAATGCTTTTGTTAATGATGATTCATTGATGTCTAGTTTGTTTCACTAGAATAATTTACATACTCACTTTCAAACCTAAAAATGGCAGGAAACACATTAAACAAAATGTTATTACCCAACATATAGCTGCGATTACCATTTATTGCGTCGTTGCTAGAAATTTTCATCACCTGCATACAAATATTTTTATCTTCATTTTATTGTCTTGTTATTATCTTGTTACAAAATTAGTCTAGGGAAATGATACCTCTTTGCAGTTCAATTTTTCCAGAAGGTTATGTCCTCGGCTCGTTAAGTTTCGTACACCTCGCTCGACGGCTCCTTATAATTATTTCTTCCATTTATCTCGATGCGCAATGTGCACGTGTCCTTCGTCTTTGTCCCTTCGTTTCTCACAACTGGCTATTCGAGTTCACGCTTCCTCCTTTGTTCCTCGAGATTCCTTATATTCCTTATATAAATATAGAAGTATCTCGAGATTCCTTCGAACTATTCCAGAAACTATCGCTGTTGTAACTTGAATTAAAAAGATTATGTCATAGGATTTCATATTTTATTTTAAATAATTTCAATTATAAAAGCCATTATAGTTAATTACCATACAAAAGTTTTAGTCATATATAATGGTTACGTACTCGTAACCAGACATTTAAAGATTAATACCTTTTGATCATCTAATTTTTTAACAAATCTCTTTAAAATATAGTGATCACTGTCCTCAATGCAAATAACACTAATTTAAACAATAGTCTAACTCTATTTTATTGGAATTTTTCGTAAAAAATTTAAAAACTGTTATTTTTTGTCCCTGATTTGTTCTGCTTGCAGGAACTTGTGCCGCCATTTTTTATCGTCTGAGCACGCTCATATCTTCTGTCCTTGTCTATCTTACACGCTTATGTCCTTTCCCATTAGAGTGAAAGAGAAAGAAAGAGAGAAATATTTTGCGTGCGAATTCACGATTCGTTCTTCCAATCGGAAACCGTTATTTTTTTCTGTAACAATCATGGGTTATTTGCGGTTTTCCACTTAATCACGATGTTTTCGAAAAAGGGAAGCACAAACAGAGAAAATGACACGTTCCATTTGACACGTTGCAATTCGATCTACCGGTTCCTCGTTGATTCTTGTTATTATATCATTTGAGATAGAAGCAAAGGTTAACACATTCCTGCGTGATGATGAATGCGCAAAAGATAAATATTCTACCACGGTACCGATCATCAGATCGTCGGAATTTATGTTCCTGGTTTATGATCGTGTAATTTACGACGATAAATTAACTCTCTCGCGGGCTTAGCTTTTTTCTGAAGAAGCAATAGTTTTAATATAAAGCATAGTAAACAAATCATTTCTATCTTTATTTTAGAAAAATAACACTTCCTACTATTCATATTAGAGAAAAAAGATTAATATAATAACTGAGTTAAAAAATTATAATTTACTAGTTTTTATTTAGGAAACGAAAGATTAATAAAATTTAATCTTCTAAAGTTATATTAATTATAAGATTAACTCGATAAAATTTAACCTTTCGGTTCCTACGATTACCTGTACGTGATTACACGCTTCAGAAAGCTCACATGTGTGTTTTTAATAAGTGGGAATATAATTACTATTTCTTTTAAAAGAAATTACTGATTTTTAATTTAAATTTCCAAAAACCGCTTGTCTCGATATTCCACTTACCTTTCAAATGAAGTAATTACGTAAATCTTGTTATCTACAAGTATCTTCTTAAAAACTATTAACTGAAACTATTAATTAATATCAAATTACCACTTTTAAAAATACACTTTTGGGCAAGAAAAATTTTGATATTGGTACTTTCTGTGATAGTAGTTAATTTACATGGAATGCGGTATCGCGTAATAATTTATTCGATATTGGCCTATCAAGTTGTCGAAGAACAAGTTTGCACGAGCTTCAAAAACTGGCCTTGACTTCGCATATACTCATATACCCATAAGGGGCTCTAACTTTTAACGTAGCCTAGCGTTATAAAGCAAAACAACCCATGAAAAAAATTACGTTGTTGAAACTTCCGTACTCGTATTTGTTGGTAAAAGTGAAATGTTTAACAAAATCGACAAACGAACCAAGAAATTCCTCTCTTTTTTCAGATTATTGGCCTCACCGAGGCGGAAGGAGTTAATCAACGAGGGGTGCCCATGCCGAGCGTCAGGAAAAATCAGCTGGAGGGTCTTAGGAGTGCGAGAGGAAAATTCTCAGAGGGACCAGCCGCGTGGAATTCAAGGAAAACGTCGAGGTTGTGAGCGCACCGGCACGTTTAATCTTGAAAATGTCATCGAATACGTGTTCCGTGATTATGTCAGGACTGATTCTACTGGTATTAGCAGTGGTATCATTCAGAGAAGTGCAAGGACACGTCGCCTTGACTTTTCCACAGGCGAGGAAATATGACTTGGATTTTCTGGACAATGCCAGGACACCTGGTCCATGTGGAATGCCTCGTGGTGAGTATTTCCTTTCGTTGCACAATTATCATATAGTGATAGCCTACAAATAAAAAACTGAATTTGTGAAGTATGTACATACCTGCAATTTATAGCCATACTAACATGAAGAGAATAACGTGAAGGTGTATTTTTGTGGTATGAAATATGATATGACAGATTGGTTTGCCTTCTTGGAGCATTAGTTATAGTGGAGATATTAGTTTGTTATGAAGTTAAATTGGTGTATCATTAGAATGGTGTAACAGTTGGTAGACTGATAGTAGTTTGTTAAGATTCTGAAATTAATTAGCCAATTAGAGTTACTTAAAAGTATCTCCACGATTGAGTTTAAATACAGTCGTGTAATCTTTGTTTTATATAATTATGCAATAAAATAAAACAGTATCATATTTTATGTCATACCTAAGGAAGTGATCTCGGTATTTATAAGAGAATTACCTATTACGCGAAGAGTACAATTATCAATTTATGACACAAATTACTGAATGGCTTAATAATATATCATTCTGCAATATAACATTCTAAAAAAAGTCAATCTTGTCTAGCCAGGAAACATGTAACCCGTCCAAAGATTCTGATTTCCTGACAAAGGCTCGAAACGGCAGACAACTGCAAAAACGAGAATCGTAGGGTATCATTGGAAACACCCAGTGTCCCTTTCTTTGAAACTTTGACCTGTCCGCTGTAACAAACAAACTGAGGAGAAACAAATCGCACCCCAACGCATAGAGAAAGCAAGTTCGTGAAATCTGAAACGGTGCAGAGCATCGTGTCGCGCTGCATAGAAAAATAAGAACGACGAATGTAGTAATTCGATAGTATTACTGACGAAGCGAGTTGTCCGGATGCTGTGGCCCGGCTGTGCGTCACACGATCCACGGACCAAAAAAAGGCACGCGTGAAATTTTCGCGGTCAATTCAAGGACGATGACGTCGTCGGTTGACAATATGGAATATGACGATATAGTTACGAGGGATGGGTAGAAGTGATAAGAGGGTTCTATGGGAAAACGACATTAACACGATGATACGTCCCGGTGGGGATAGCCCGCTAGTCTGATTCGAAGCGACTTTCACCGACTCGCAACGAAGGGAACTCGAACCTCGGCCATTACCTTCCACGTCTTGCCTCTACGCTGCAGTCGCACGTACACGTACCTTTTTTTCTTCTTGCGAGCTCTCGCGTAGTCGCGGGGAATACGTGAACTTTAAATGCACGCGTCGTATCGGATAGAAGGACTGCTGGAAAAGGGGCATACCTAGGCTTGAGAAAATTATCGGTAGTCTTTCTATCGAATTCTAAATGTAGAAAGATCCTTAATATCTGGTTTGATCTATTGATTACGGTATTGTAGATGGTAGATATGTATAGTACTCAATCTTCCGGTTCATGTCAAATTACGTGTTGTATCTGAAAAATGAAGCAGGTCTTATTATTCAACTTTCTACCATCGATCATCCTATTCGACATTCAAATTATGTAATTGCTTCGGTTGTAAAAAAGTAGAAAGTGCTGATCATAAGGATTTCGGTTTATTATTCCTACTGAGAACACTATTCTATCAACTATCTACTATCAGCAATACTTTATTAATTGGTTGGAATTTTACTTCGTTAACTGACAGTTACCACTTTCATCAGTTTTTGGAGCTGATTTCCTAGAATGAATCTTTAAAAGGAAGAAATGTGTTAGATATACATGTATATTTAACAGAGAAAAGAGATATGTACTTAAGATTTCTTAGAAATATACCTCATTGATATGTAGTCAGATAGCAAAGCACTATTGTTTGTAATTATGTTATTTCATAATTTTCCCATCCATCGTAGTCTAAACAAATATCACGGATTCGTTACATGCCAACAATACTTTTACATCACCCGACATATAAATTATTCCTATATAAATTTGAACATTTCGTTCTTCTCTAAACAGTTAGCTGTGCTAATTCGGATCGACAGTATTTCCAAACTCCTACATGAATGCATATAAACGCATAACAGTGTCGTGAACGCTGTCACGGGTATTAATTTTTGTATATCCCACCAAATCGGACATAGCTGCGTCGATGTCGTTCCACAATTTAATCGCTCGACTGTTAGTTCTCAACAAGAGGAACGCGAGCTTTCTTTTCGGAGGCAGGTAGGGAAAAAAGGTAGTACTCCATAAAAGGAAGGATCGGTGGCGGAACGCGAACTGCTGCCCGTCCGCTTCCGGAAATTAATTGTACATCGTGCCACTCTCGATTATTTCCGGAAACCCAGTCTCGATACGATACGATACTACCGTAGATTACCATCTTAGCTTCAAGCGAATTGAAAATGTGAAATCGCTGGTTGAGTTGAAATTCATTTTCATAACAACCGATACGATTACTGATATAAACGGATATTCGCCTTCATGTTAGTTTCCTTTCCCACCTTATAATTGATTTTTTGCAATCTTTTGATGATAAGAATGATTTATGAAAACAAATTGCTTGCGTGGAGTACGTACTGTAATTAAATAAAACGAATCCCTAAAATATTGACCATACTTTAATTATATGAATAAATTTGTATTATATGTTGAAAAGGAGAAACAATATGAGAATATACCTGAATGTATTATAAAGTTCTTCATCTATACTTATTACACCATAAAATAATAAGAAATAGAAAATGCTTATAAGGATGTGATTTTTCTCTTTCTTTTTTTTATTTCCTATCTGGGCGTGGATAAGGATATTCGCACGCAAGATTTCGCTGAACTTGTATCCATGCATGTTTCCGGTGATTGTGATGAATTATCGTGTCTCGTTACTCTAATGAATATTAACTTTTCATTGTTCGTAAGGTCTCTCGTCTAAATCGATGAGCCTGAGAAATTGCAAGTTTCCGTATCTCGACGTAATTTAACGCGCGGCGAGCGATCGTGAAAATTTGTATAGAATAGCGCGCGCAATGTTGCATAATGCGTTCATTTTATGTTGCAGGCGATATTAAAACTACTTTACTGTCTGGGAGTAACTTTAACGTCACGTGGCATCTGGCTTATCCTCATCGAGTAAGTAGAAAAATTTATTATAACTTAACTTGGTTAATTATATATAGCAAGGAGAAAAAGATTATAATAGCAACAATATTTCCTATATAATGAGCTCTTCGTTCGTTGCGTTTTAAAACAACTTTTGCCCCGATAATAATTGAATTTTATTAGCCCGCGATAAAAACTGTTGCCGCGAGATCAGTCGGTAATTTCTGCATGTGTGGTTTTTACGCGCTTAGTATCTCATACTATGCGTGGCCGCACAGCAAAAGCCTAAGAAACACATAAGCACTAACAGCTGTTCAAAGAAAAAAAGAAAGATGTATGAACAGTTACGCGAGAGCTGAATAAAATCATACCATAGTTTATTATAATTCATATTACATGAACTTTCTCCAATATGGAAACTTTCTGCATCCATCTTTCAATTGGCCTGGTTACGGTCTTGATTGTTCACGTGCCGTGATTGGGAGGAATTTGCACGTATTTGATCAATCTGATTGCCTGTTATTTAACTGATTATAGCCCTTCACCACCAATGAGTCATTGGCGATATTGCTGCAATTAGAGCACTCAATAAACTTTATAATTACTTAACTAGCATATTTTCAATGTGAAGACGCGATTATGATTCAGTCCTATGGAAAGCACATGAGAAAAATTATATAACGTTTCGTATCATGATTCCTTTAATACTGTTGGGTAGAGATATACTGAAAGATTGCAGGATTAATAATGCTTCATAAACTACTTGAGAAGAGTTCCGTAAATCCTGGATGACCAAAAATGTTCATCCTTGTGCGATTGACGTCGCTTGAGGCGTTACTAATCAACCAATCAGCCACATTTTTATTCTACTGTCGCTCTTCATATGAAACTCTTATTTCCCGTCTATATACAGTCGGATACAAAAATAAGCAGACATGTAGCGAAAGCAGGTATCAATGAAGTTTTGTTAAATACGATTTGTTTACACAAGAATGTAAATATTAACTTCAGTTATTTGTTAAATAATCTATATATTAAAAGAAATACGTAAATAAAACTTAGGTACATAGAATTGATATTATTAGGTTGGCAACTAAGTGATTGCGGATTTTTTCATTAGGTGGTAATGATACCCACGATGATACCCATGATGATAGGTGGGTACCTAATGAAAAAATCCACAATCAGTTAGTTGCCAACCCAATAGTTCCATTAAACTGCATTGATACCTACTTCCGCTATCTCTCCACTTATTTTTGTCCCCAACTGTATATTGACATAAGTCTTCGATCAACGACAAATCAAAGTTTCCTGGACTCCGAGTAAGAGAAGTCACAGTAACAGACGAAACTTAAGGCACGTTCATAAACCAGGCACAATGGCCGACTGACGCAGTTGGAAATTCATATTCTTCACGACGCGTCGCACTACCTAAGTCATCGTAAAAGACATCACGAATTTGTCCGCACGTGGTCTATACGAAAGGGAAAGAAAAGACAGAGGCAGAGGGCAGCCTACGCTTGCACGTCGTCGCTCAAGGTGACGCTCGTTGAATAATTCACAAGCGAAGCTTCGTATACGTTCGACGTGGTTCGTGTATACCTTACGTAGATAGATAGGTCGGAAAGAAGGTGGTAAGGGATATAAATCGCTTTGCATGTGAACATGTACGCGAGAGAGTAGCTTGTGCTCGGTGGAACACATCGGTATGTCGGGTACCGTAACTCGACTGTTGCCAATGACTCGGATCGAAGCCAAAGCTCTCAGATCCGTTGCTGGAAAAGCAGTTGAACCGTGGACCATCGCATTGGCTTTTACATAAATCAAACGCTGCATTATGACTGGGAAATGTATAATAGAGAGCTGAAAAGATGACAAGCAAAGGAATGTGGGTCTGATTGGTTATTTCTTTGTAGACTCAGCACAAAACAGCAACGTAAAGATAAACACGTGTATTGACCGAAAGTGTCACATAAAACAATATGGCAAGACGTAACTGACGGTGAGCAATAAGGAGCAGTAGTACCTCCTTTGCCCCTATGCCGTCCCGTTAGGCTTCTTTCAAGTTCAAAATAATGAATTATTTATGCATAAAGTCCTTTCATACTGACCTTAATATTTTCGCTCTATTATACTATACTGTATGTACGTATACGTACACTATGTATGTGGATTAGTAGATTTACTTCATTATATGTATTAAGTTGTATATGAAATGATTGAATTTGGCGGACAAATATCAGAAATTAAATATTGTCTTGTCGTCAATTTTCAATTATCTTAAAAAGGAAATGATTTGTTATAAATCACGTGTATTTCTATAAATTTAGGATAATGGAACTACGTAACTAGTCATCAGAAATACAGACATTACCTTAATTACTTTAGTACTACCTGCTATTAAAATTTGATTTGGAAAGATATTCAATATGTACCACCCGAATACATATTAATTGTTTTCTTGTAGAAACTTCAAGGTTAGGTACACCACATTTTTTAAGTTTACGTCTATATGATATATCTGTTAAAATATTTTTACGAATATCTGAAAGGAATATCTGGATTTCATATTTAAATAATTTCGAAGTAACGTAATTGCAAACTTATCTCGAAAATTATGTATTTTAAAACTGCCTTTCGCATCGTATATCAGATCTCGTAATCAACTTCATACCAATATAAATACGTACGCATATTTTCTATACAATCATCGTTGTGATTTCTTTTTCTGAACAACTGGTTTTAGATGGGGCAGCCATAAACTTAAATGCCTCGCAAATTCTATCCGTGAAAATATCCGTGGTACGAGAAAAATTCGACAATAACGTTGCAACCGCTGCAGGTGTGTACCGTGCGAAGCAGTACCACTTCGCAAAGCTGTCTCTTCCCTTTCTACTTCTCCTTTCGAGTGCTGGCATAATCGCGCGCTGTTGGAAAACATTTCAAACTCTTCAGTGTAGATATTCAAAGAAACTTTCATCAAAAATGACAAGCATCTCTTGTGAACGGATATTCTATCCGCCGGCAAAACATTGTAAACTTTATAATATTTAAAATAACATATTACAATATGTGAAGAAATTTGTAAAAACAGGGAGAAACATAAATGAGTCATATGAAAGCCACACTAATAAATAGACTACGGATTTCTATGCATTTTTATACTTCTATGAACGTAGTTGAAGAAATGGAATCTAAATAGAAATCTGCTTTTTATTAAATGTATTTGTCATCTACTAAATGTTATAACAAATATTCTACTTTGGATTTTTTCTATATTTTTATACATGCATACCATTTCCAAATTTCCTATACATACATAAAAATCCGCAATCTACTAATCGACTTCATTAATGTATTTTCCTAGGTTTTAAAAAATTAAATATCTTATTCCAAATACTTTATCATCGTATCGTGAAATTATTACATTATTCAAATCCTAGACTTCATTGTTAGGAAACAACATTAATCGATATTTGAATTTAGAATAGAGGAAAAAATAACAAGTTTTACAGGACATTTACAGAAATTAAGAAGAATACTAAAAAAAAATAAAAATAAAAGAATACTGATCATATACTTATATGGGTAGCAAACTTAAGAAATTTTTAAAGATTAGAGTCGACCAATTTGTCTTTGTATTAAATTTCATGAAAACGCGTTTATGAGATTACCGACCGATATTGGTGAAAAATTAACGACTGAATTTTCATGCTATGACGATGCAAAGAATGCGGTTAATAATTAGAAAACGTGGCACGTAGAAGAAAACGCAATGTTGTTCTTGGGTAAGAGTTGACTAATAACGGTTCTTTGCCTCCTTGTATCTTTATACAGGTGTCAGATTGACATCGGCAATCATTAAATTAATGCTCGTGTCATTACGTCGTTACCCACTGCGAAACGATGATCTCCTGCGGCGACATCTCTCTCTCTCTCTTCCTACTTCCAATTCGGTGGCCGTTTTCATGAAACGGCCGGTTTTATAACGGTGACGTTGCCAGCTACGCTAAGAAAGCGTTAACTAAAGCTGTTAATAATATTTTTTACTTTTTATTTTTTGGACATGAGCAATGGAATAGAAGGCCGGTTTCTATGTCACGGATCTGTGATAAGCTCGTTCGATACCGCTATCCGCGCGTGCGATCGATGTCTCAACGTCCTCTTGACCGTTTCTCGCTTCCGACACGGTCATAGCGAAAGAAACTGTCCGGAAGTTCACGCATTGGAACTGAAATAATATTGCTTATTATATACCTACGTTACCAAACGTAAATTAAACGAGATTAACCTAATTATTTGAAATTTTTGTTACTTACCTCTGTATTTAAGTCTGTTATTATAATGTTTTGTTATTTATTATTTACCGAACTCTATATTATACATTTTTATTATTTACTATCTTAAGATCGTTATTTTTAAGATTTCCATATCTTGAATATCTACCATCACACATTTGAAATATTATAATTATTGATTTTAGGGTGGATTTCGACTGCAAATACTGGATGCCCTTGACAGACCATTGATTGATCTAACTCCTGTGACAAAAAATAGCGAGTTCGTAGAAGATGATGCCACGTAAGTGAAAATTGTTATCCGATCCTTTCTTTTCTGCTTTGATAATACTTTCGGTATTTAAGAAATAAATTATTGTTTTTTAGGGCACAGAGTTATGCCGTACAATTACCTCAGAATTTCACGTGTACAGACTGCACGATTCGGCTTCTCCGAGAAGCTGAAGAATGGGGCACGAGTTATAGATTTTGGTCTTGTGCCGATATCAATGTAAGAATAATAACTATAAGTATTAAGTAATAACAGAAAATGGTAGAACGTAATTTGTAAAACAATTTTTCCGGTTACCTGCATCGCGATCGCTGATACCTTATAATTTATACCCGTTAGATCATCGACAGAAAGTCTTACAGAGAGGATTGCAGCGGTCACGGTCGATATCTGGTAGGTCGATGCAGGTGTGATCGACTGTATCACGGTACAAGGTGTGAATTTAAGGAGGAATGCCTGGATGACTCGGATTGTGGTATTCAGGGCACGTGCATTGACAATGGCGGCACGACCGCACCCACCAAGCACTGCTATTGCAATATTGGTTGGTTTGGACCGGGTTGCGCGAAGAGTAAGTTTAATTAAATCACAATTTGGTACCTTCTCCAGAAGTCATTCAGATTGGAGTAACTTTCTTGTACTATAGTTTCCAAATTATTATATTTGTATCATTTGTGACTTACCTGTCAAAAATAAAAATAGAACACAATATACAATATTAATTCTTGAGATATAAAACAAATAAATTTCAAGTAAGAAGTAAATATAATGATACTTTCTAGAATCTCCGATCAAAACCATCGACGTAGAATTGGACGCATATACAGTGAAAAAGTTCTCTGACAATTTTACCTTCTATTGGCGGATATTGAAGGAAAGCAAAGAACTCGAGGGCATTATGGTGGTAAATGGTACTAGCTGGGTTGCTGTTGGATGGCGACCAAATGACCTGACACCGATGTGTCGCGCCTTTCCTGAAATTCAGGAACGTCCAAAGGATGAACTGCTTCCACAACCAGAACCAAAATCAGAGCCGGAACCAGAGCCAGAACCGAAAGCTGTACCCAAACCGGAACCTGAACCCGAACCTGAACCTGAACCTGAACCTGAGTCTGGAACTGAAAGGTCAGGTACCAAGAGACGATCGGCTAAAGCTCATGATGTGACTTCATTGGCTTCAACTCCTCGATCTGACGTCGATGTGACGGTGCAAACTAGTGTGACATATCGCGTCAGCACGAAGCAAGGTGAGATTCGAGTTAATTTATACTTGTATACTTCAGTTTCTTGAATTTATATACAAATAATGTTAAATGATATACTTTATCTTCATATAGGACGCAAAAAGAGATCACCGGAGTCTACAGGAATTTCTGTGAATGGTATGTATCAATACTTAACTCAGATATAGAACAAGAGACCCCTGCTTTCCGTATTTATATAGTAACAACATGTAGTATGCTTCCCAATGAGTAGTAGAGCATTTGGCGTCCCTTTTTTATATTTGAGACACTACGCACGAGGTGGTGGTCTGTAAACAATAAGCAGTAGGTAGTTGGCACGACGATCGATGCTTTCTTGCACAGGGGAGCCCGTCGCCGAGCCGAGCACTGTCGACAGCACCAACACCACGCCCGAACCCGTATCAGAACCAAAATCCGAACCAGAACCTATATCCGAGCCCGAACCAAGTTCAGAACCAGAAACCAAATCCAAACCTGAACCTAGCTCAGAACCAGAACCCAGCTCAGAACCAGAACCCAGCTCAGAACCAGAGCCAAAATCTGAACCAGAACCAAGCTCAAGACCAAAATCAAAATCTCAATCAAACTTAACGAACGCTGAACCAAGAACAAAAGCAGAGGCTATTTTAACTTCTGAGACACAATATGAACACAAGTCAATATCTTATCCAGAGCCTATTTCTCAAGTTAAATCGAGATCCCGAATGGAATTAAAACCAGAACCAGAGTCCAATTCTGAACCTGAACCCAAGTCTGAACCAGAACCCAAGTCTGAGCCAGAGCCAAACTCTGAACCAGAACCGAAATCCGAGCCAGAACCCAGCTCTGAACCCGAACCCAAATCCGAACCAGAACCGGAGCCGAAATCTGAACCAGAACCAAAGTCCGAACCGGAACCCAGTTCCGAAACAGAGCCAAAGTCTGAACCGGAACCCAAGTCAGAGCCGGAGCCAAAGTCAGAACCAACCTCAGAGCCGGAACCGATCTTAGGTCTTAAGTCGAGTGCAACGAAAGGTAAAACAAGCTGATAAAGCATTACAACCGCTTGTCTCTCCTCGTACATACTGCACGGGCTTTATATTGTAATTAGTTAACGTTGATTCGTATCTAGGAATACCTTTTGATTTTGTGTTTTTTATTGTCTGAACTAATCTTCAAAATTTGCCTCTTAATTTAATTTTAAATACTTCTAAATGGGTGTAAAATTTCATCAACTTAATTGTCAAAAATTAGAATTGCTGGTTAAACATAATAGAACAGAAAAATATAATATAAAAAATATTTAACAAAATAGTAGATTTGGTAACACATAAAAAGATAATTTAGATTAAGTTAATGTAACGTATTCATATAATCAGTAGCGTTGATACTAACATATACATATCTAAATAACACATATAGTATAGATAATATTCATACTTTTAATTTGTACTTATTTTTTAGTACAAGCTTTCCTTGTTGCTTTCGCATAATACCCCAATAACTCCTATGTAAGTGCATTTGCACTTGAGAAAATACTGTAAAATGAATTTTTTACTAATAGCTGTACATTTTGTGATAAATATTTCAATGTTGCAACAGGGAACCCTTCGCATCACAATCATAAATTATTAATCATTATTTCAAGTTGATCATATAATCAATGAAGTTTATAGATCATTTTAATCTAATATAATATTTTATGATCAAAGCTATCCTACCTGCAGTGCACAAATACACGCCGAAACACGATTTCAACCCTATGGACTGCACAGACATTATAATAGGATCAGCACGAGGCAACAGTCACAGGATTGGCGACTATTACACTAGAGACAGGTCTACGCCAAAGAAAGACGAATATTGGGGCGGAAGAGACACTTTGACTGCTGCTATGGGCTTTGAACGTGATGGGGTTACGACCATACTTTTCAGAAGAAAATTGGTAGCTAATGAACTAACCGACCACGAAATTATTGATGGTAATATGCAAGTGATATGGGCTAAAGGACAAGAACCTGGAAAATATGTTCATCACCCACCCAGTGGCATTGAAAAAGCCAAGGTCAGTGTGAAGGACTTTTATAAGGCTGATGAACTTAAGTATCATGGTCATGGAGCACAGAGAGGAACAGTAACTTTTAATTTCTTTGGTAGGTTAAAGAAAATATATCCTTTACATGCATTAGTGACGTTGTATTACAAGATTGTTGATGACATTATATAGTTAATTTCGAATTAAATATAGTATTGATTAGTGATTTATAAATATCCTTAGATGAAAAAAAGAAACAAGAAATGGCTGGTGAGGGTGATGCATTAGCGCCAACTTCAAATTGCAGCGGTGAATGGCATTATCCAAGACATTGCTCTCCTGCAAATGGTACCTGTGAATACTCTATTCAGTGGACTTACAAAGGACGAAAGGTATGTTTCTATAATAAAAATAAATCCTCTTAGTTATGATTCTATCGTATAGTTCATTAATGATTTTCTTGTAGGATCAATTATCATTTGTTATTTCCACTACTAACACGAATACTTGGACAGGCGTTGGATTCTCTGATGACGAAAAAATGGTATGCATTGGGACCATAAGTTCCTTGCACTATGCTCTAATAAAAATTATTCACCCCCTTAATATCATCAAACTTTTCATTACTAAATTATAATACTCCTTCCATTCTACAACAATGAATTTTATCCGTAAATTCTAAGTTTAAAATCGATACTTCTCTCTTCGTTATTAGTCGCAAACAGATGCGGTGTTGGGCTGGGTCGACGAGAAATCAGGTCGAGCTTTTCTCATGGATACTTGGATCAGCGGATATAATGCTCCGTTGCTTGATCCATCTCAAGATATCTATAACACAGGTGGCAGTAAAGTGGATGGTGTAACGACACTCAAGTTCTCGAGAAAACGGATAACAAAGGACAATAGAGATCTTTCTTTCACGGACGATCATTGCTTGTATATGATGTATCCAGTCAAGGGTGGTATTTTTAATGCTGTCAACAAGAAAATACGTAAACACGATGCCGTGCCTGTTGTATCCGCTGAAAGGATATGCATAAAATCTTGTGGTCTCGAAGGTTGTTGTTTTTGGTTATATACATGCTATAATCACTAATTAGTAGTATTAGTATTATATTCTTTATGACATCCTTGAGAAGTTCTTGTTTGTTGTATACAAATAAATTCTAAATGATTGAATAACTCAAATTCCAGAAAGCTTCCTCAACAGCATTATTTAAATACTTGTCTCACTTTTGTAGAACTCGAGGATCTTACAACGCCTGCTCCACCAAGGCTGCATTACACCGTGGAAGTGAAGCTCATAAATTTGGGAGACGGTTTTATGGCACCTACTCCCGGTAGTCCAGATTTCGAACTTATTTCAAACAGGATATCTGACAGCTTTACTCCACTTCTTGACAAACTACCAGGCTATTATCAAATTCGTCTCAGTGAATTACAAAAGTCAGTATCCTTACAATATGTGTTATTTTACTTCCGAATTTATTATATAATATTGAATATATTATTACATTTAGGAATGATGAGCAAAACGGTGTTATTGCCCGCATGGATCTGATCTTAGACAAAAACGAAGTAAAAGGCAGATCACTGAAACCTATAGATACCGGTGCAGCTGCGGAAAAGGCATTAAAAGAAGCTCTTGTCACAGGAAAAGTCGGTGCATTAAGTGTGGATCCACAATATTTGATCATTAGAGCTCCTCGAGGTAATGTGAAATTTTTTGCTATCATTAACCTTCAGAATAAAAACATATAGTCTCTTCTCTTTAATAAGATTTTCAAGAATCACCGTTAATTGTCGGTCAAAAAAATTCAATTAAGCCAGTCATTAAACATTTAAATTCTAAAAATACTCGGCTTAAAACAATAATTTACAACCGATTAAGTTTTTCTGCAATATAGTATTTAATTCTATATCATATCTTTTTCCTCGATCGAGGAAAGCGTTATCATTACAACAAACTTAACAAAGCGTGTTTATTATTCGTAACAAGCTAGCCTGTTCATATTTCTAGCTTCATATAGTATAATCATATTGTTAAACGTATTAAGTAATATATAAGGCATCCATTCAACTTGGACATTTTATTCTGTTTTGGTCGCCAGTAAATGACTTAGATGGAGGAGATGCGGATGAAGAGACGTCATTTACGTCGGATCTGTTCCTCGACGCAACGAAGCTATATATTGTTGTCGGATGCGTTGCTGCCTTACTTGCTCTTGCTCTACTACAAGCAAGCTGTACTCTTTACAGATCATCGAGGAGACGAGCGACGAAGGTACGACATTACCTACCATTTTATATATTCATACGTTTTCTCCACCTGTTTTTTTAAGTAATTTCCTCGTTTCTCTGTTTTCTGTTCGCAACCTAATTACCTTTCCTTTTGTATTGTGTGTGCATCTAACTCTTGTTATAAACATCTTAGCGCTGTGGTATGGTCTAGAGCAATGCTGATTCTCAACTTATGTGTGTCTATTAGAAGTAACCCGCTTCAATCTTGGACCTATTGGTAGAGTCTTACAGAATTTCACTTGCAATAAAGATCACTTGTGCCTTAGAATTCTGCTAAGTACATAGTTGAGAAATAGATATGCTCTTCGAATATGTTATGTACCCATTGAAATTAACCAATGCAAAATGATGCTTTTACTTGAGATAGCAACAAGGTCTCTCTGTAACCTCCTCCTTAAATGTAGACACACTCCGTGAAAGTAATATGGAAGCTCCATGTTTGAGTGAATAGAAACGCATGAATACTTCAATAAGAAAAGAAGTGTCCTTTTTTCTCTCATTGTAATTGAGACATACAGAAATAGACACTAGTGTCACTTCAGACTCAACTTTCACTACTATTGCTCCACTCTTATGAACTCGAATCGATCTTCTGCTTCGCTTGTGTTGCATGATCCGCGCTCTTCGCGACCATCACGGTGTAAAGAGGGTGTACTCGCTGCCTCTGGCTTCTTGTGACGCGCCCAACCCAATTCATCGCACGAACGCGACGCGGTATCATCGACAAAACGGCGATCACCATCATCATCACCACCACCACCATCTCCGGCATCATCACCAACACGCTCCGTACGATATGCATCGTCCTAATCCCAGCTGGTAGAACTTCACCCTCTGTATACAATCGGCGCGCTAATTATTATTCGTCCTACGCTCGTTTGCTCACTAATCCAGGTATTTCTACAGTGGTACTTTTCTCTTGCTTTCTCTCTTTTCTTTCTCTTCTTCTATTTATGTAATCTCTTTTATTGTGTATATATCCAAAGAAAGCTCATAAATAGTAGCAAGTCTAAAAAAAAAGACTCTAGGAAGTCTAAAAAAATTCTATTGAATATGAACATATAATATTCAAATGATCTTCGCTAGATAGCTTCATAGGCAAAATTAAACAAAATTATATGAAGTTACGATGTTCGATGTTATTTTATATAATCTTTCTATTAGATATAACTTTCACTGCAATAACAATAAGGCTAATGATAACTTGTTTCAGGATCGTCTGATCGCCAGTAACGCTTGGAAGGACTACGCCTCAGGTGCAAACACAAATTTTGCTTTCGAGGCTTTCGAGACAGAGGAGAAAGCTCCGCCACCACCAGTTTCCAGTCTACCTCGTCACAGAGAGATGACTGCAAACGGACTCGGTACTGATACTGTAGAGGGTCCAAATAGGATAGTAGGACCACGAGCAACGTACAGTTTGCCGCGTGCACCGGGTTCGAGGCACACAGCCGCCATCCAACCTGGTTACTATACCCAAGATCGCAGGGAACATTATCAGCGATCAAAGAACAATATACATAATCCGGCAGGCGGTGGCGTATCCACACAACCGAATCAACCTGACTTTTATTTCATGCCCAGTCAGCGTAAATACAGTGGTGAGGTCGTGCGCGTGTATGTGGATTACGGAAGTCAGGCGCCAAAGTAAGGAAGCATATTGGGAATTGGGATTCCAACGAACGATAAGAAAAATCAGCGTCAATGACTGTGCTGCCCTCTTCTCAGCTTTCCCTCGATCATGAACCCAAAGCGGACAATTAAATATACTTCGCTTCAGTGAAGCGATACTGTACATAAAACACGTTTAGTGGACCTGGAGGAAACGAGACTTCGAAACGAGCCCTTCCTCCGGTGCTTTTCTCATTATCTCCTTCTTCTGTCCTTTTTTTATTTGACGGTTCTTTCTACTATCTTTTTCTTTCCCGTTTTTGCTCGATCGCTTGCGAGCGTCGATCGGGGGCAACACGCGCGGTTTCGTCTAACTGAATTACGCAGAAGTAGCGCTTACGACCAAAGAGTTATCGATAAGGCGCGCTCAATGCGCGGTTCTGTACAAAAGCGCGTGGAGAAATACACAGCACAAATATCACTGTAACTCTCGATGCGTGACAAGATACGCTTGGATCGTGTCCGGTGTCCGGAGTCCGGACCCCGTAACCCGTGCGTTATTACAGCAACATTTTACATGTACTTACGAGCAAGCATGGATGTTTGAGCAATAAAATGTTTGTACATTCTTTTTTAATCGAATACACGCTTCTCTTCTCAAGGATAAAATTTCGTCGAAGTACCTCATTTTGAAAGAACAAACAGGAACAGAATTTTGTTTGTCACGTTCAGCTGTGAAATTCACAATGTTTTTTTCATTATCTCTGTTGTTTAGTTATTTTATGAAATAGAGTTGTGATTGAAGTTTGGATTTTCTTCTTAAAGATAAAATTCCTTCTGTAAAATGCAATCGCATGTGTTCTAAAACAAAAGCGGGGCAGATGTGATACAGATGTATATATCATCATCCATAAAACGTCAAAGTGAAAACGTTCTACGAATGACTTTTAATTTATGACTCGCATAATGAAATATTAAAAATATTAGGTAAACGAAAAGAGCGAATTCATGGCTGTAGTAATTCTCCTATTAATATCAACAATAGTGCTGATAATAATAATGGCAACATTAGAGACAATGATAGAAGTACATAAAAGACATAACAAGTAGCACCCGCAAATAGAAATTTCTCACCGAGTATCTAAATTGCACTTTTGCTAGTTCTTAAATGGATCATTATAGAAACAGTAATACTTACAATGACGATACTGTCGATAAGACAATCGTATTGGTACGGATCATAAATTATTACAATAGTGATAAAATTAACGATAATACTTGTAATAATCATAATAACGATAATAGCAGCAGTAGTAACGATGGCAATAATATTACAGAATTAATATTACATTAACGTCGTTAACAAGGCGTTGCGCGCAAAACTATGACTTCCGACGTGTTCTCCATGAACGATGGAATATTTAAGATCAATATAATTAATAATAATAATATAATAATATTAATCATAATAATAATAATAATAACAATAATAATAATAATAATAATTATAATTATAAGGCGACACCACCAGGTAAGCTGTTTTTTTTATTGTACCTTCGAAAGTCTGATGTATTCGGAAGCTAATTATAGCACGCATTGCCTTCCTCGATACTATTTATTATGTAACTAGTATCGAGTATATATTTTCGGTCCTGCCATAAAATTATTCTTTCGTTTCTTCCATCACATAGTACGAAGTATGAGAAACAAGTGCCTACACGCTCTGAATCACGTACCAGACATACCCGCCAAAAAGCATGAACAGAACAGTGAATTTATACTTTTATCCTTAAAGAGTACGGGAAACAAGTACTCTTTACAGAAAATACCTTAACGAATAAATGCGCCTTGAATGTGGTATATATATGTATGTATATATATATATGTATGTATGTATGTATGTATGTATGTATGTATGTATGTATGTATGTATGTATTTATTTATTTATTCGTACAAGCAGGAAATATAATAAAAACGTTTCATTTCATTCTCGTGCACGTTTGCATTTGGCGAGTATGCACCGTTTCGACTAGTTCGTTCTTTTTTCTTTTTTTTTTCTTTTTTTTTTGTTTTTTTTTTACTTCTGTTCGTCGCTATTGCATTCTTTCATTCAAGCGTATGCAAGCACACACAGACACACACATACTTAAAACATTTCTTTCACGCCCTCTCGATCTTTTTCTCTCGTTCCCTCTTCTTCCTAACCTTACTCTCGTTTCTCTTCTTTTTCATCTTCTCTACGCTCTCGCGCACTCCCATCTTTTTATAGATACATACGACGCGTAAGATCAGCAGCACATTGTTTTTTCTTCAATATATTTTTTTATCGTTTTTCTTTTTTTTTATTTCTTCTCGATCGTCGATCAAAGCAGTGTAGTAAGAGAGTACGGACAGGCGAACATTTGATAAATGGAGTGAACACGATAATAAGGCTTAATTTAAATCTGTTAGTAAATTGTAATTCCGCGCGCGCTAACATTCTCTGTGTACAGGCAAGCCTGTTTCCACGCAGGTATGCATTCGAACGCCCGGGGGTCGGGGCTTCACTTCCTGAGCTTAACCAGTCCACTGAAAACGTTATTATCGTTTCTTTTCTTTATTATTTCGTTTTTTATTCTCTATACTTGTGTATGCTCTTCTAGGTGATGTCTTTCTCTTGTTACAGAATTGTTTGCTTGCTTATTTGGTTTCTCTTGTCCTACCCCGCTGTCCCTCATCCTTGTAACAGTTATCTATATTGTCACTTCGGCATATGCCACACGATCATTCCCTCACATCCGTTCCACTATCCTGCATCGCTCTCGTTCGTCCGCCGCTTTTTATTTCTTCCTTCATTTTCTTTGCCTAACGTCAGAATCCTTGTTGGGTGTTGGCTTGCTACGGGACGAGATAAAACCAATTATTAAACAGTTAATACTATTCGAAGGTGAAACTGGTCACGAGAATGAGTCATACACGATGAGACGGGACACGGATACGCTAATCGATATGTGGTAACGTATTATTTTGTACAAGATTTTTTAAGAACTGGTAACACTATAAGAAAATTTAGATATTTACCTTATTTGCTTTAAAAAATATGAAAATAGTTGTAAGAATATTTCTGAGATAATTCCATATTGATATAATCTAAATGTTTGACTACCTACTTATGAAATAATCTATATAAAGAAGTTTCAAGCATAGTTTAAAGGATATTTAACTGTACGCTTCGTACTCTTTAAATAAAAATTTTTGCGTTCATATATCTTTACTTTCAATTTTCTGAGTAAGCGCCAGTAAAGCTGAAAGCGATGGCACGACGTCAGAGGGAAAGATTTAAAGTAATAGCGGGAGAGATACAACCGCGCCGGTGCAGACAAACGGCGTGGTTTTTTGGGGAAGGAATTCAACTGGATCGTCCTGTGACCTGGGATTTTCTGCGTCGATGGCGTGTCAGGGGAATCGACAGGAAGTTTAGAGGGTGGAAGAGGTCCGCGCAGTGGTATATAGTATTCTAGTCTATCGTCTCCTGTGCTTGTACCCGGATCCCTGTATATATTAATAAATAAATTTCAAACAGATTTTCAAGTTTGAATCTTAGTAACTCTGCGGTATATCAACTTTTTCCAACTTTGACTATTTGACTCCAGCTTTTTTTTAAAAAGAAGTTTTTAAATTTAATGGTTTCCTAACGAAATAATAGAAAGTACATTAGATTTTGTTATCAAGATTATTAAGATTGCTTGTTTTAGTGATGAAATAAAGGCTTTTTTTACAAGATGCGCTAGAATGATATAATCAAAATTGAGAAAACACTATACTGCCATAATTATCTGAGACTGAATAAGAAACAAGTAAAAGTGAAGAATATACATACGTGTCAGGACTCTGATCAGTATCAGATTCCTCAAGTTCAGCCTTGTTTCGTTTCTTCTCGTAGACTAGGATAATAGCGCACAGAACAATAACCTCTGCGCAAATGCCTAAGAAGGGCCAGAGTGCGGCGAGCTTGTCTTTGACCCTGAGGAATGTTTGGGCCTCTGCCACGTGAGATTCAGCAGTATCGGACCAGTTATAGGATACCCTACAGGAAACGTTACCACGATCGTCCATCTCGATATTTTCAACCATTAAGACGGCTCCGTAGATATTTCTTTCATGGTCCCATCCGAGCTTAACGCGACCAGCGCTGCGCGTGTAATTCTGGTTTCCAAATGTCCATGATACCTTAATACCAGGACTCTGTTTACCGGCACATGTTAAATGCAACTTCTCTCCTTCCACCACACTTGTCGAATCAGGAAGGTATGCAGTAGGTTTTGCTGCAAATAAACAAGATTTTTAATATTGTAAACAAATTAATAGAAAAATTAAATATAGTAAAATATATATCAGAATTCTGGAGTCTTTGTAAAAGATTATTTTTCAAAGATGATATAATATTTAACAATATTGTTATAAAAAAACAAAATAAAATGAAAATAATAAATATTCGACTAAAATTAAATTTAAAAACTAAAAAGAAGAAGGAAGGCAGGTTTTGTATTGTAGAAAGAATTGAAACCCTTAAGAATAAGGATTTTAAGGGTATACTTACGTACGATCCCGTACTTTGTGGTATAGTTGGTTCCTTTACAAGTATAATTTCCATACACAGCTTCTGAGATCTTCAAAACTTCCAAGGTGCCTGTTTCGTTATCCAGTTTAATTAAATCTTCGTTACCAGCTAATGCTTTATGGATGGGAATATCTTGCTTAAACCATTGCAGCTTTTCCCCTGCACTTTTGTTTGCGCATTCTAATGTCATTGGAACATCCGTGGCTGTAAGTATTCTGATCTTCTTGTCTGTCTCATAAAGAAACCAAATTGTTACTTCATATCAAAAGTTATTTATTCTTCTTCACATAAAATGCTGTTAAATAACAAACTTGCTATGCTATTTGCATAGCACAAACCAACATCAGTTCATACGCTTGTTAATTTCACAATTTTTGTTTAGTAAAACAAAAATAACTTCAGTCGTTTCTCCGAGTTTATAAATTCAATTTGTATTCCTAATGCGAATTATATAACGTATTTTTCAAAATTTCTCAAGGTATTCAAGATCCTACGTTTCTTATCTTTAATAGTATTTCTTATCAGAACAGTCCAGACCATCGTTATCTTTCAAATTTTTAACAAAAGCAACATGAGAATCGATTTACTCCCGGATAAAACAATCTGTTACATCTTCTTTAATACAGTTCTTTAATATACTAGCAGTTTCAAAATACATATATTATATTATTATATATTATAATATTATTATATACCAAAAAGTACAAAGTCTTTGCTTCGCTCAAATACCTTATGAGTTCACTAATTAAACAAATAAAAATAAAGAGATTCTTAATGTATTGTTTATTCCATGCAAGATACGCATTTTAAAGATTTTCTTTACACAACAATTTCCTTAACACAGTCAGCTAATGTTTTATTAGCAAAACAGTTTTACACAGAGATAAATCTAATTGCATCTTTGTTCTTCTATTAATCTTCAAGTTCTAAGAATCTTCAAGCGTCATTAAATTCGGAATTGGCACAAATATTTATCATATTAAGAAATAATTGGAAATACAAGTACAGTTAGATACTGGCAGCTGCAAGAATGAAATAATGTACTCAAGGCTTTTCAAAGCTTCTTCACTCGCGGGACAATAAACGCCTAGCGAAGATAAGAATTGCAAACAAACAGTAGCAGTGATATAAATGGACAGCAAAACACTGTAACGTTTGAATTACATCATGGAACTGGTATATAGAACAGGTATCTGAAGATTATATATATATCAATTCATGAAAGTACTTGAACATTTACCATAAAAAATTATATTTATCTACATAATGTATGTGTTATATGAAATATTTTGGAATATCATTAACACTATAGTTGGTATGAATGACATGATTATATTGGTTAAATTTGAAACCAATCTGACAACGTATATTGAAGGTCTAAGACGTTTACTGCAAATATATATTTAGCAAAAAAATTAGTATATACAATGCTAAACATATAGTAAGCGTTAAAAATAGTCCCACTGAATATTGTGGCTTATTAATATAACGAATGATTGACTGTTCAAATATTTTTGTGCTCTCTGGGAAATATATATGTAGTTTGACCAAATATTTTGTAGTTTCTATGTACATTTTTACATTTGTTTCAACCTTTACCAATACACCCATAATAATTGTATTTGCTTACAGTGTTAATGAAATTTCAAAATGTTTTATATAACACATAATACAGTACAAAAGTATTTGTACATAGTGTACATGTATCTGTGCACACCCTTATTTTCCCATGACACGTTTTTTATTAGGTTCCAAATTTTATTTCAGTAATATCAAATTTTGAATTATATGAAAGCATTACTAAATGATATGAAATTTTTTACAGTTGGAATTAATTAACTAGTAGGTATATAAATACAAAAATAAATATAGTGGTGTACAAATACATTTTACATATATATATTCCACTATATATTCATACAAGCTTTCTAAATGTGTTTTAATACTTCGTAGTTTGAATACTACTGTATCCTCGAACTAGATAGGCTGCACATTCGATCATAAGAAACGCATTCTGTTTAGTCACAGCAATGTCCACCAGCAGTTGTACTCTCTGGGCCATTGTTCCATCTCATATGATACAGTCAATAAAAGCAGTAACAAGCACTAACAAGCCAAGGATGGTTATTAGTCGCGATTAATTATCATTTACGTTTGTACCACTACGTAGTCATAAAACCATGCGTCATCAGAAGAGAAAGAGTACAATAGTATAGAGCTCCACGTTAATTGTACAAGTCATAAAATACGTTTCATCATGTAACATCATCATGTAACGTGTGAAAAAGACTGAGTATCTCAAATAATTGTATAATTGTATTATTATTACTATTACTAATTATCATTCACATAAACAAATATACTTAGAAGCTCGAACAACGGGCGAACATCATAAGATTCATAATCCTAATCCCAGAGTGAACTCTGAACTTTCGTATGGGTTAATGAATGAAGGATTGATCGATGACAGTCGATGGATAGTCATTAGCAATATGTCTCTTCATCGATTCGAGAAATTTACAGGTATGGCAATTTCAACAAATTCGAATCTAGGACAGTGATGACACCTGAAAGTCGGACAAGTACCTATTTAGAAACAACCGCCTGCGGTATATTGCTCTATAAAGCTGTCTTAAAATACTGAGATTTGAAAAAAGAGTATGCTTGATACTTAAACAAAAATAAGAAGATCCTTCAAAATAACGCTTTTGCTATAGCGTTATTTTGAAACTTGATCAATGAAAATAGCTCTATATAATAATTGTATAAGTTATGTCAATACATTCATTAATATGAATCTTTCTGCTTTGTGCAAATTAACGCAATATTTGTGTTGTATCCCATAATACAGTTGAAGAATGGTGAAAGCTTTACAAGTTATACAAATGTTGCGGGCATACAATGTTGGAGCGATTTCCAGTTGATTTCAAACAGACTATAATCTTCTGTTACACCTTCAATTACTCTTAAAATTAACATTCCAGAACCTTGTGTGCAACAAGAATTATATAAGCATCTGTTACGTTACATTTACATGCAGGAGAGACAAACAAGTATTATTCAAAATGCATACACAGACAACAAGCACAAAATGCACAATCAGGGTACGTAAATATTTAAAAAATAGTTACAGTACTGCCCGAATAAACATTTGCAGATCGTGTCTGGATACGTAATTATGATAGCGCTTCACTAAGTTGGCCAGTTATCGAAAAGCATTTTTTAAAAATCCCTAGTATCTCTCTTCATCGTGTTTGACATGCGTATTTATTTCATATAGATAGACTACGGATTTTTATGCATTATTGTATTTTTATAAACATAACGGAAGAAATGAAACGTAAATAGAAATTTATTTCATCTACCAGATATTATAATAAATACTCTACTCTGGATATTTTATACATTTTTTTATATTATATGCATTGAGTGAATTTTTGCACCTTCAGATTTCCCATAAATGCATAAGAAAAGAGACAATTCCAAGAGCTAGTTATATATTCTGAGAATTACAATGCACGAAAATAAATGTAAATTAAGCAACCTATACACACTGAAGTATGCTGCAACGTGTGCAACTGATGCAGAAATTGTGGAACAGGCCCCTAATGAAGATAGAGACTCAAGACGAACAAACATTTAGACGCTTATACGGGCAGTATCGCATGTAAATAAATGTACAACATTATAGCAGAATATAAGTATAAATAGCGTGATATTATAGCAAAATATAAATAGACTGCCGATTTTTATACAAATTCATATTTTCACAAATATAATTAAAAAATAGAAATTGTTTTGCCTGCCAAATATTATGGAAGCACTATACACCTTGGATATTTTATACATTATTCATATTATGCGCATTCTGTGAATTCTACACTTCTAGATTTCCTAAAAACGCATTGAAATCCGCAGTCTAAAATTTATAAGCGAAGGGAGCTCGACATATACGAACCAAAATTTATCCACAGATGAAATAACTCGTCGCTGTCTTGCGTGCATTTATAATCCCCATGGTGGCTATCCGTAGCATGCATTGCCCGCAGAGTGCTGCTTCCTGTTCCCACCGGCGATTGAACCGTCAGCTGACCACTAGCCAGCTCTGGTTCCAACGATTGTCCGTTTCTGGTCCATCTGATCATATCGTCCGGCTTCAAGTCGCTACACTCGATCGACCAAGGTTGATTCTCGTGCACGACCGATGCTCCCTTGTAGGTTACTTTATCGGGAAGAACATACGAGCACACATCAAGGGGTGTACGACAACAACCATCCGGAGATAATGACTTGTACGAGCATCTGGTTTCTACGAGGAACAGATCACGAGTGTGCTGTTCCTGAAGAGATATAGTCATTCTTTTGCTAAGTCTACGGCAGGCTTTTTCAATATAAGGTCTGATCACACGTGATCAATTGGGATTTAATTTTAAAGTTTCCTAGTTATTAATCGCATCATGGTGCTGCATAATGTATTATACCATGTGATAACTTTTCCTTGTAGAGCTTTGAAATCTGTTTATAGTAGTGTTATTCTAACGTTGTATTTTTTTTATAAATATTTCCTTCTTTAAGAAAACAATTTATATTACCTACAGTGGCTCATGATAGTACTCAGACACTTACCATAGAAAATTTTGTGAATTATTCAAAATATGTTTCAGACTGGTTCCGAATTTTCCTAATAACAGTCTTGTCTCATTACAGTGCTAATAAAATTTAAAAATATTTTCCGTACCACACATAATAAATTCATTAAAAGTTCCATTCATAGTAAGTGTTTAAGTACTTTTATATTTATTTTATATTCTTAATCGTAAAGGAATAATTACTAAATCTTCATTATATATACGTATAATCGCTTTCTAACATTTCTTCAAAATGTCCCTAAATTCTTCCTGCTTATTTTTGCGTGAGTATACGGAGTATTTTTGCATAGTATACGGAATCCAGAAAGGAAGTAAACTAAATATAATAATAAATAAAAGAGGCTAAAGAAGGAATTTTCCTGCTATGCATCGAACATGGCTTTCTTCACTTCTGATTCGGTAGAAAATAGCACTCTAGTAGATGGACTCGCAACGGTGAGTCGGAACCGGCCGGCGCCAAAAAGTCAATCACGACGGTGCAGCGACAAGAATGCAGGAACATCGGTAACGAACACGTTGATCCGGTTCCACGGGGCAGAGGACATACACGCTCGGCAATTCCTATTTATTTTTAGCGATTTATTCTTTTACAACACCCCGTCGTCCTCGTAGACACCAACTCGACCAGATGAAATTATAATGCATGCAGGCTCAGGGAAAAGAGACTGATAATTACGAACACATCGGGCTGACCTATAAAGTGGCTTTACTGGCTTCTGCCTTCCTTGTTAACCGATTTAAGAATATACCGCGACCAAGAGACATCTATAAGAATCGATGATTGTTTGCAATTTAAACATTTACTTAACGCAATTATATTAGGAATATAATCTAATGACCTTTATTTCAACAGTTATTTCTAGATCGAAGATCATCGCCAGTCGTTTAACGAATTTATAATTTAAGTTTTTAATTACGAAATTTTATAAGACAGATAGAAAGAACAAAGAGAAAGATGCGAAGCGTCAGAAGTTTATAGAGAAAACGGATAAGATAAAGAACAAGTCGAGCCACTCTGTTTACAAAGTCGGAGGTGTACTAGAACGCAGAGTAGGATGGAAAAGGGATCGATAGCACGAAGAACACGTGCCGTATGACCCTCAGCATCAGAAGTGACTATATTGCAGAATTATGTGGCTCTACCTAGGCGTGGTTATAAAAGGGAGTTGGAAGCCTGGCGTTCATTCGTAATTCAAACTGTTACCGCGTGACCGACCATGCGACTTCTAATGGCACCACTGACGCAGAATCGATCTTTGACGGTTTTAATAACGTTAGGAAACTCGATCTTTGGAATTCTACCAAAAATGACCAAATGACTTCGAAATTGAATAACCCTTTAGATTATATTTCCTTAATTTTATTAACATTATAGTTGATTTCATTTATTTTTCCCTAGAAATGATTGTTGGAAAACCTAACCTAAATATTATCACAAAAATATCAAAGGTTTATAATTTATAATTTTAAACAAACGAATTGTAGTGGTAGCTAATGCTTTCGCATAACTTCTTTGTTTTAGAAATAAACTTAAATGTACATTTAATTCGAAGTAAAAATATTCCGGCAGAAGAGGACTTATTGTATTCGAACAACGAACTGACTCCAACTGGACCGAACTGGAACTACGCAGTATCACTTTTTGTTTGGACTGGAGATACCGAGTTCCATGTGGAACGCTCACAGGAACTCATGCGAGAGGAGTCGGAAGATCTTCGAACGTCTCTTTATGCAAAAATATAAAGAAGACGATGGAGGACGCAGGAATTGGGACGCTCCGTGATCTAGGACGCAATTTGGCAAGTTGGACTTGCACATACTCGCGAGATGAAGCACAAACGTAAGATAGCCAATGCACATAAACACGTTCTACTATCCTGACAATGTCCATTCTATTCTAACCATTATAAAGTTGAAACCACTGAACTCGTTCAAAGAAAAGATAAGCATATGGTTCGTGCAATCAAAGAGTTAAAGCAGTAATTTTAGTTTCAAGTTTCAAAAATGAATTATTCATCTTATTTATTATGTTTTATTCAACTTATATATTATTATTTTTCATTTCAGATTCTAAATAAGAATGAAGTTAGCAGGCTGAATGAATGAATGACCAAATTTTTCACATAGTGACCAAACATATTTATCACGAACTCAATTCGCACATGATGTTTCCAAGTCCATCCAATTTCGTCACATTATTAATTCACTCGCACGTTAACCAACAAGCTTAGAAGATAAATGAATTTCAAATATGGGTCGCTTAAAAGACGGTCGTTGCATCTCCTGATAAACTCATCAGCCTGATGTAAGAAAGTAGAGCTAGAGAGTTTTTCCAATAGGAATACATTACAATTTTTCTGCTCTAATAAGCCCAGCAGATAAGTGAAACTACTGAGGAATTGAACAACTTCGTACATGTTTTATAATTCTTGGAAAAAGTACGTATACACGAATATA
Organism: Bombus bifarius; assembly: GCF_011952205.1. Taxonomy (NCBI): domain Eukaryota; kingdom Metazoa; phylum Arthropoda; class Insecta; order Hymenoptera; family Apidae; genus Bombus; species Bombus bifarius. Next base: position 2,138,315 of record NW_022884487.1, read on the forward strand.
CAAAAGCACGTAATTGTTCGGTTTTAGTGATATAATCAGTATTTATATAAATTAATCACTGACGTACAAAAATGCAAAAGAGAAAAACAATTTTTATAAAATGTTTACAAGAGATTATTCTGAATGACTAAATCAAACATTATTCAGATTAAAAGGTTTGACCTATAAAATGAACAATATCGATGAGTAACGCATTGTCCATAAGCATTGGAAAGAAGTTATCAATCTATATTGACTTAGAATTAATAGAAAGTTAGTCATTTAACAAGACCAACAAATATCTCTAAACTCAAACTAAAGATTATGTTCTCAGGCAAACTTATGCTTCATTTATCACGCAAACCAATTCCGTACACGAGTTACTTAAATGATTTTTCCTCTAGCATAACCTTCTGTCTTGTCCTCGAGTTTCGATATTATCTCGAGCTAAACGAGACATGTAGCGCTTGAAATCCGATATCGGAAAAGCCAGTAGCTAAACAAACATAAACGTTCAGAAGATACCAGTATTTGTAAAGGTGAACAAGATTTGTAGTTTATAGTAGAAGATAAAAATGCCTTTTTCAACAAAGTTGTCAATTTAATCTTCTCTAAATGACTTTCACCAGATAGACGTGAAAAACATAATGAAACTTCCCAACCTATACAAGACGCCTCTTTTATCGCTTTATAACTTCAACGAATAAGAAAAACTTTGATAAAAAAAAAAGCTTTTTTAAAGTCTCTGGTTACTCTTTTACAAAGACCGTAATTTTCATACTTTATTCGACTAATTCAATGACGTAACAAAATTCAGGTTGCCTCCTGAAATAGTATCTAACTTGATCGCGTGCAATTCAGATGGGAATACACCTTCCGACCTAATACATACAAAGAAAATGAGCGGGTAATTAAGTTTGAAATGCGATGAAGTATCCTCAAATTGCCTTTTTGTTTAATTTGTCCCATTTTGTGTTTAAATAGAGCAAACACGGGCCAATCTACGTGTGTTTACGTATGTTTACGTCAACCAGTCAATAAGAGATCCTGCTTCTCTTACGTCATCCTCAGGGAGGGATAGTGGTACGTAGCCACAAGATACGCGTTTGCCAACGATACGCATACGATGATTTACAGTACCAATCTGTATCTGAAAAAGACATACGAAGGAAGAACGTTGGAATTGTAAACATGGTTAAGTGCCAAATATATTCGATCTTCGAAGATGGAGCAAATTCATTGATTGGATGACAAGTACAGAACAAGAGAAATTCTTCCGCCATTTTTTTTCGTGTTCGAGTCTCCATAGTAACCACATCAGATGAGCCCATTAATAATTTTCTTGGAAAATCACTAGGGTTATCCCTACCTATGTTGGAACAAACTTAACACATTCATAATAACAAAACAATTTAATCCTACAAGTTAAAATTCGAAGAGGATGAGTTTTTTGAGTTATTTGAAAAGGTTAGTTAAACCAAAATAAAGTAGGTTACACAGTGCTTCATCTCGATTCGAGCAATTATTTCGGGCCAGGTGTTTTCATGGATTTCTGTAACAACTTCGTACAACACTGTTTTGCATCGTGATGTTAAATAATATCAAATGATCCAACTACGTGCTCCCTACGTGTACATTAAAATGCATTCTTTTTGCCACCTAATTACAGTCCAAAAATTACACATAATTACACACCATTGGAATTCGTAAGGATGTCTGTTGCGAACAAATTTCGCCTTACACGAATAATATTGTATAGAAAGTCAACATGCATGAGAATTCTATGATGATTCAACGTAACTCAAAAGAAATGTTATTTGAATTATCGGTAAGTAATATCGATAAAAAAATACTCACTCTTCCTACTTTTCAGCCAATACCTTTCATATCAATAACTGACCATAACCTATATTAATTTTATACGTAATCCGTTTTAGGTTAATAATTTGATAGTAATATAATGTAACTCCCCAGAACGATTACGGGTATTTTAAATTAATTGAATAAACCTACCTAATTCTCGACAGAAGTAAGCTGCAAAGCAGCAATGAGTACGCGAGGTCACACGACCTACCATTTCGATGACGAATCGGTAAAATTATAAATAAGCTACAACACTGTATACGAATCCGTGTACATCATAGTGGTATTTGCCAGCAGCTGTAACAAAGGTCGGGCATCTGCTAAGCATTATGATTCACCATAACGACTCGTTACACTTCACACTATCATTAAGAAATAATATATTCTTAAGTCGTCGATAATTAGATTATTAGCTTATCGTTCCACGAACGGATGATACATTAATAACAATTCATAACTTTTCCTTTTCAGCCGAAACTGATGAAGAATAAAACGTCAATAGGATTGTAATTATTTGAAAAGACAATCTTTTAAAATCATACAAGTCAAATGGAGAAACAAAAAAACAATTTATTCAACATTCTTAGAATAAAGATTAGTAATAAGCCTGATGAAATCAATAAGTTCAGATAAAACTTTTAATGAATTCTTTTAATCAATCGCCATGGATTATCTATATACAGGTAGTGACTAGCATTTGAGATCAGTTCTAACCTAGACCTAACCCAGACCTAGAATACAGAAAGACAAAAGTTTTCAGTCAGTTCGATCGAGTAACAGTTATGTAATAAACTAAAGATACTCTAATGAATTTATTTTGGTGATGCATAAAGCGATCCTTGATGTGGGAATATATGGCGGAACAAGTAAACCAAAAACGTCGCCCTAGTTAGTTAAACGAGGGTCGCTAGTCACTCTAGTTGCCTGGTAGCACTGCCTGCTTACTTATCGATAGAATAACACGTAAGAAAGCGATCGATTGAAGCGCACGAAATTGTTCGTGCCTTCGCGTTCTACGGACAGGGTATAGAATAGTGAACTCGGCAAAAAACGTTTACATTCGGAATCGATCGGCGCACTCATGCCCACTACCATGAATAATGGACAGATATCGAGATATTTTCTCTAATCCTTTTGATGAAAAATTAGAAACACTTTTTAAATCATTTATAAACTGTGAATATTTATGTAAATTTAGATTTTTATCAAAATGATTAAAAAAATGAAACCTAAATAGGAATTTCTCTCATCTAGTAAATCTGAGAACACTTTTGGATATTTTAAACTTTTTCATATTACGTGCATTCTGCAAATTTTGTATTTTTTCTTTTCTTAGTTTTCTATAAATGTACGAACATCCACAAACTCATATATTTTTATAACTTATATAAAATACTATTTAGAATCGATGTTGTTACTTCTTAAATTTTATTTATCATACGAATGATATATAACATGTTCGACTATATAAAATACAAGCAACCAAGTCAATATCTGTATTATGTGTTCTTTTTCATTTAAAGCAGTAGATATTGATCTCGCGATAAAGAAAATTTTGTGAATAAAGAGAATCGATTCTGGTATAAGATAAATTTGAATTTCATATAAATTCTTTTTCTCTTTTTTCTAGCAATAAAATGATTCACGGACCACAGAAAATTATTTTAGAAATATGTTCGATGGAGTTTGAAGTTTGCATGCCGTTGTTACCGTTGCATTATCCTATGGTACATCTTAAAGGGTCAAAAATAGACAGGCGCTCCCAGGGTTAGACGTAAGCATTCTTCTCGTCTGGTTTGCAAGCAATGGCAAAACAGAGCGGATGAAAACATTCACCGTGCTAGAGAATGGAGGTTAAGTTTACATTTCAATAAACAAGACACGCGGACTAAGAATATAAACGGCCAATCTATGATAATCTGAATATCAATTTTACAAAATTGCAAATATAACCATGTAAGAATTCGAACTTACATCAAAACGAAAACGTTCGACTTGCCCATCCCATAACACGACGCAGACAAAATGGAAATTATATTCGTAGACTCTGGTCTAAATATAAGTATTCTGACGAACGCTTGAAAACTTTTCACGCGACACATTTTCACAGCTCTGTGAACGTTTTCTTCCAGTTTAATAAATGAATATTTCATAGAAAAAACCTGATAACCATCTTTTTATCTTCTGCATTCCATATCACTTGGTAGGAACATTCTAATATGACCTTGAAAGGAACAAGATATATAAATTCATCAAGTTTTATAAAAAAAAAGAAGAAAAAAAAGAAGAAAGATATTCATTTCCAAAATCGACTGAAAAAAAGTATAGTCTTGATAAAATGAAAAACCTCACTCATCCTGTTTTTTCCTGTAGTTTTTAAATAAGATTTAAAATTTTGGTGTTCTTTTCTTATGATATAGATGATAAATGTATGATAAACGAATGAAACTATTGATTTTGAATATAAAGAACGGTTATACATGTACTTCTTGTACACATCGCAGTAAAAGTAGTTATAAAAGTTAGCAAATAATAGCTGAAAACGTGTTCTACGCATCATAGCGTATTTATCAACGAAACTTAACTGGCCGTACTATCATGATGGAAAATCTCGCGATTTACGTAATTACCAACCAAACATTAACTTCCATGTAACGATCACTAAAAGTAAGTAAGTAAAGTTTTCTGGGTGGATTAGTAAAATAGGGTCAATTGTTACGCAACAAAAGTTGCTTGGCGTGGGTACTTTGCGTACGTCTCTCGGAATGTAGCTGCATCGAATGCGACCGAATCCCGGTGTCTTGCGTCGGTATAACCAGAGGTGCGCAACTCGAATGACCGCAAAGGTCAAAATTTAGTCGATACATTGCTTTACCCGATTACCGGATTATATTTCAAACTTACATGCTTAAATTTTTGCCTACACACTTTTATGTGACATATTGAACAACATAAAAATACATTATATTATTGCACTGTAAAAGAGAAACATATATACTTTATTACTTAAATTAAAAGATATATATATATTTCACTGTTTAAATTAAATATATAGATCGCACTATTTAACTTAAAAAAATATGTATATATTATATTATTAAAAAATATATGTATATACATTTACATGTATCTTTATGCATATGTAATAGCATCAAGAAATTATGTACCATTGCCAATAAACTTCGATACAGTTAGAATTAATTTCTGCACAAACACTACCAAACATCACCACATCGACATGTATCATATTCGAACAAAATTTCAAATATCGATATGGAAACGATTCCAAAAGTAATTTTACCTATACGTGGAAGACAGTTGATTAGGACACACGTGAGTGCTACTGAGAGAGAATAGAGAACTATGAAATATTGTTATCCCATATCTAAATTCTGTTTTAAAGTCACCATGTAATTTGGTGATGAAAGTCGTTCAAATATTCATACAATTCATAGAAAGAGTCGTGGTTGAGGATGAGTTGATGGCATCACATATTCAATGCCGCGTTGAGATACTCGCATTTCTAACGCAATGCGGTATAATCAAAACTAAAAATAGAATTTCATAATCTAACAAGACATGTCGCTTGCATTAACGCGAAATATTCGCGGAAATTATATTTCAAACAAATATTTTTAATTTAAAACGGTAATTTTTATATATGGAGTATGTAAAATGTGTAACTGTATTCAATTTAATAAAAACTTTGCTTGCAATTAGCACGTACGATAAGGATGCGTTTTATACACCATGTGACATATACGTCGTAGTACCAATGAATTTTTTAAACTCGTCAGATTATAATCAAGATACATGTCAATAATTGTAATGATTATGTTGAAGCGAGAAGAGAAAAATTTGTTGTCACAGAAAATTTTAAAGAAACGAGAGAAAAACTGAGAAATGTCTGTTACAAGGAACATTTTTCCCAGAAACGAGATTCGATTGACATTCTTTATTCTTCGCTAGTAATATCACCCTCTGTACGTCAATGTTTTATAGTCACACATATAATCTATGGATACAGTAAATACGTTTTCTAAGGAACTAATCCAATAAATGCATTAGGGTGCCCTCAGACTATCAATATATATTATCAACATTTCAAGATTCTCAACTAAAAAAATCATTATATATTGCCGATACAATATTGTCAATATTATACAATGATGTTAAGAACCTTGAAATATTGACAATGTTATTGATTGTCTGAAGGCACCTTTAGAATAATCAAATATATACATAGATTCTTACTAGCAGTCTTACATTGTGTCTCGGATGTTTTATTCGTCAGAACGACACTTCGTCAGACCACGCACCCACTACAACCGAAGACTATAAAACGCGTAAAATTTTCCAACTCGACAAATATCTCATTCCGTTCAAATACTTCTGGAAGAAGGTACTATCTTCTTAAAACAGAAGGAAGTTGGAAGAATAGTTTCCGAATACGACTTAACAATGTGACGGGAGTGTACAACAAACGCTAGAAGACAACGGTGGAAAGGAATAAGAGACAATAAATGGTAAAATGGACTAAATGAATGGCAGAATGGTAGGCAATCCGAAAGAGAGGATAAATCTCACCTGCCTGGACCATGACGAGGGTGCCCGCTAAATATAGCATTCCCAGCAGCACAAAAGCAGCTCGCCTCTCCATCTCGTGGCGCTAATGTACGCGGTGGCGCGTGACTGTGTGCACTTTGCGATACTTAACGATTCGATACGAGGCGAGTTTCTAGGGATCCCTAGACGAATCACAGAATAATGACACCTATGTAGGGCTGCCGTATCTTCGTTTTCGTGATCGCTGCCGTGATTGTCGTATCTTAGCCGTCGTCGTCGTTGTCTTGGTCGTCACCGTCGCCGTCACTGTCGCCTTCCTACAACACCCTTCCCGTTGTAGACAGCTTCTCCTTTTCGGCTGTCCACTCTCAGCCAACTACGATGAAGCCCCACTACTCTCTGCCGATCATTTACACACGCACTCGTCACTTCGAGCCACGCCGTATCATTGACGTCTCAACTCCTCTTATCGTTATCTCTTCGCACGGTTATTATTTTTTTATCTCGGTGTGTGCACAAAACAACACCGAAATTCTCTCAGTCTTACAGCATCTGTTTCCTCCTTTTATTCCTACCGGATCTCGAGTCTCGAACTCGAAATCGTTAAGAAATTCGACAATTAGCACCACAGAGCCGCAGAAACAGCAGTGTCAGGGAAAAATGGCTGCCCACTGTCTTCTGCTTTAATTTTCTGCGCGGACTTCGCTCTTACTTTCTCGATCGTTGTTCCCTCCTTTTCGCTCTCCGACGTACACTGCTCACGCACGTCCTCTACGGCTGTCCAATAAGACTCGCGCGCGCATGCGTGCTACATCTCCATCTAAAAAATATAGATACCTCCAGATTTTTTAGGCACAGTTTATATTACGATTTTATGTGCTAATGACAAAGAATAAAATTCAGTTTTTGAATTATATAGATATTTTTGTTGATACAGTATATAATGAGATTGTTGTTATGATATGTCCAATTTTGGGAAATCGGATGGTTTACTGGAAGGAATTTAAATTATAGGTGTACAAACCCGTATTGACAAAATACTAATACGCTATTGATATTGGTATTGTAGGTATAATATTTCCTCTCTAGTATGACGTAATAAATTAAGATATTAAAAGATTTCTATAGCATGATGATCAAAATTATGGCATTTTAGTAATAGACTAGTCGATTAGTGGATTGAATTAACATGTTAATGCGTTTAAGCTCGTTCATTATTCAATGATAGTGAGCTTTCCATAAAAACAGCCCAAAAGTATTTAATTTATTATGTGTAAAGTTTTATAATTCAATTGTTTATATTCACTCGTGTAGAAAGGTATTGAAGTATAGTTAAGGAAATAAATATAATAATAGAAGAGTTTTCATGAACTTACAAATTTTATAGAGTAAAAGATGTACCTATGTATATAGTAAATTTGTAACAACACTTCTTCTTTGATATACTAAATGTTATCTATAAGTTATATCTATAGTCAACTCATACAAAATGAAAAGGAGCTAAAATTCCTCATCGTTTTTTTTTAATTTATCATAATTGGATAAATTACTTTTTTATTGTAATTCATAAATTAGTATTTCATAAAAAATATTACATAATAAATAAATTATACATACGCTTATAAATGTATACACAATATAAATTTTTGTTTCAAGAAAAGTCATTAATTTATTTGAGAAATATGTAATCTGTTTTTAATATCTATTTACAATAAGGAATTTTTAAAATATATTTTCAAATTAATTTTGATCAATGCACTAGATTTTTATAGACAGGGTCATATAAATTAGTGTATACATATATAGAAATCTTTCTAAATTCGAAAAATGTAAGATATATTTTTAAGTTATTAACTTTTAATACAAAAGTAAAATTGACTTCTGTATTATATATTGGTTATATATTAAAAGAATTGAATATATCTTGTCTATCATAATTTTCAATTATTCTAGTAATCCTTTTATTGACCTTATATTCTATTCATATTACAGAAAAAGATATTAAAAGAGCATATTTTTTTCTCTCCAATGAAGTAACAATTTAAATAAATAACAATTTAAATAAATTTATAACATCATACAAAAAGGAATAATACAACTAAATCAGAAATAATAGATCTGTAAGTACTCTTGTGATAAGATAAATAGATTTTGTTAAATTGCTTATCATTATGTGTAAGGAAAGTAATGGAAAAATTATTGATACCACCAGATAAATAGAACTACTTCTTCTTGAAGGGACTTCGATATCAACTCAGATTTCTATAAGAAGATTCCAAAAGAATATTCTTTCCAACAATTTCAAAAATTATGGCAAGTACCAATAAAGATCACGCAAAATTAAAGGAAGTAAGTGCTTGTTTTACTGAGAAAACATTACAAGATATATTATATACCGTGCATAATGGAAAAGAAGTGAATGTATTGAGTTGGGAATTTGGTGGATCAAGTACCATTGGGGACAATTATTTATCAACAATTTATAAGATTAAAGTCACTGGTACGGTAGATGGAAAAAAAGTGCAAGTTGGTTTGGTGGTTAAAGCTCTACCAAAGAATAAAGGTAGAAGAAAGACATACAGAAGTGCAGAATTTTTTAGCAATGAGATTCTATTTTATACAAAGGTAAAAAGATGATTAGTTCATTCATTCATAAAATTCATTCATTTAAGATATTTTTTAGATAATTCCAAAATTCGAGATGTTTGTAAAAGAAAAAAATCAACCTCAAGCATTATGCATTCCACGTCATTTTGCTTCTGTTATGGATGGTGAAAATGATTTTATAGCATTGGAGGATGTCACTTTTTTGGGTTATGAAGTAATAGGTAGACAAAATTCTCTAGATGAAGAGCAATTCAAGATGATTTTAAAAAGTATAGCAAGATTTCATGCAGTTTCTCTTGCATTCAAAGATCAAAATCCACATGAATTTAGGGAAATTGTAGAGTATTTGCATGAAACATACTATAGTAATGAACATTGGAATTGGTACAAGAGATTCCATGTAAGGTTATTAATCTTATAATTTTCCATGTTTAACTTTGCAGGATATTATGATGTTAATTAATTATTTTCAGGAGAAGATATTAGACATTACTAAAAATGCCTTAGCTATAGAATATCCTGATAGTGAAGCGGAAAAAAGATTGAAGTCTTATAAAGTTCAGGATTTATTTCAAAAAGCAATTGAATTATGCAATCGTAAATATCATTCAACATCTGTTGTCAGTCAAGGTGATTCATGGATCCCAAATTATATGATCCGGAAAATAACTGAACATGAAGCTTTAATACTTGATTTCCAACTGGCAAGATGTGCCAGCCCAGTCTTAGATCTCTCAACTACTTTTTATTCTTGCACTGATAAAGCACTTTGGGATGAAAAATTTGACATATTATTACAATTTTATTACAACGAACTATTCAATACCATCACTTTACTTGGATCTGATCCTCGAAACATATATTCATGGGACATGTTTATGAATGAGGTAAATTGTGTTCATATTTCTCAGTAAATGTGACAATTTTCAGTAATAACACATAAATCAATTAATTATAGGTAAAAGAACAATTTGTATTTGGTATGATATTTGCAATGGAAATAATTCCAATGGCTTTACTGGATGAGTCTGAGGCATTTGACTTAGATCTTATAAAAGATGACAATGGAATAGATATAGCTGATATATGGACATTATCATACATTAAAACAAAAGAGGGCAGGCTTAAACTAGCAAATATTGTTGTACATGCTGTTGAAAAAGGATTTTTCTAAATCATACAAACAAGTATATTTTATACATAATATTTATTAAATGTGTAGCATTAAATAAAATATAGACAATCTGTATTTGTATAATTTCAATTATAACAACACAGTTTAAGTAAAATATAGTTTGTATAAGAGTAGATATAGATATTCATTATTCATTCTTTTATGAATAATGAGTGTTTTAAAATTCTTTTCTTATCATTTATTTAGGTTAAGAAATTAAGAAAGTTTTATAAGGTCGTTTCATTTTCATTTATAAAAGAACATCTATTGCCAGAAAATATAATTCACAACTATGAGTATATCTATGAATGAATATTTCATGTTACAATTTCACAAAAGCAAGCAATTTTATATGAAAGAATACTAGAAATTCGTGATGTATATTTTGATTGTTAAATAGCATCACATTTAGGAAAAGTATTTTTACATAAACTGTAAATTTGTGTGACAAAATAATCAGCGTACCTCCTGCCGATTATTCTTATAAATTTTGATGCTGAACATTATTTGTTAAAACATTACTGGCATCAAAAACAGTAGTATCCTCATCATCTTCCTCATCTAACGGCAAAGGTCGCATCTCAACATCTTGTCTATGTGCAAGAATACCATATTTTCTGACCATTTGGGCACGTGTTTTATTTAACCTATGAAATAACATACGAAGAAAATATTTAATCAAAAATTAAGTCATCAACTTAGGCTGAAAACAGTAACTACTGATTCCAAAGCATCTAAAATTTAATGATCAAAGGAGAAATTCAATCTCATAATAAATGCTATATACCTAAAGCTACGGAACACGATATAGGCCAAGACAAGAACACTTAGCCCCACAAACACAAAAAAACCACGCTTCAGAGCTCCAGCATTTAAAGAAGTTGCATGTCCTTCACCCACATGCTGTTGAAAATTCACATTATTAATGATTTAGTAGTAGAGCTTTTGTAATTATTTTTTAAAATGTCTAGGTACATGAAATCAAACCCATTTTGGTTAGATATACTGCAAAATTCAAAAGACAGTGATAGAAACTAAAAGAAACATCACTCCAAGGAAATGTTTATATTTTTGTTGTTCGATAAACTTCAAGCACTAACCTCTTTCCTTGTTTCTGTAATATGTGCAGTTTTATTACCATCTGACTGTTTTGAGGTTATATTATTCACAGTTTTGTTAACCTCGAGAATCGGTGTGCTACCAGGTAAGACTGCATTTTGTTGATGTTTTTCTTCATTTACAGAAGTCTGTGCGTTATTTTTTTTCGGAATTACAAAATCTTTATCTAGCGACGTTGATTCAGGTACAGCCCTGTTTATCCTAAAACTTCCATCACATACTGCGCTCCGTTCTAATAGAAAGATCAACAGAAATATAAAAACTTTTATCATCTGGATCTTTGAGCGTGTCATTGTTCCGTGTCATTTGTAAAAACAAAATTCTAAGAAGGAAAACAGCGCAGCACTATACGTTGACGTTTAATCACGGGTTCCATGTTGACCCGGCTTATAGTACTAACGTTTCAACTCTCGTTTTAACTTCAATCGCTGTTTCGCGGTACACTCGTATATATGCCGGTGATTATGAAAGTGGCCTAAGTCATATATTTTTTTCGATACATTTCGAGATACATATTTAAAGTTTTGCGCTTGACGCATGAATTGAATTTTGTTTAACGACACAACGATCGACTCAATTCAACGGTACTTCGCAAAGATGGTTTCAAATTATTGTTACGCAAATAAACGCATCGCAAAATAAGTGATAAACTCATTTTTTTTAGATTCTTGTCTTAGGTCACTTTCATAATCATCGGCACATATGCCAAACATACATACATATATTACTATAGACAGTATTCCAGCGAGATGATTTAAATACAGATTACAGAGCATCACGACACGTATTTATATGGACATATACAGAGGTTTACGAAAGTATTCGAATACTTATAGAATTTTTTTCTGAATATTTTTTGAAATTTCGTCAGCACTGTAATGAGACACAACTATTATTATTATTATAGTAATAAAATTTGAAACCGATTCGAAAATGTATGTATAAATTACAAAAAATTTATTGAAAATATACACTTAATAAACAATTATAGTATATAGCATGAATAGTAATCTTAAATGTACGGTTAGTACTAGAAATGGTCTCACTAAATATTGTGGCTTATTGATATAATAAATAATTGACTATTCAAATATTTTAATAATATTTGCGATATGTATGCTTCAAATAAATATCTTGTAATTTCTATATTACATTTTTAGATCTACTTCATATTTTTCCAACACAATCACGATATTCGTGTCACGTTACTTATGAAATTCCAAAATATTTTGTATAATATATGCATGAAAATTTCTTAGAAGTATCCGAATACTTTTGTGAATTATTGTATGTTTATTTAAGTTTATTTTCCGTTTTATGAGAAAGAAGTTTCTTGATATTTTCAATATTCACTCGAAATCGAATTATTCGAATCGACATAAAAAAAAGACCAGAAGAAATAGATTTATTATACTAGAAAGAAAATTTCCTCCCTGATTATACCTGTTTATATAAAATACACTTTTAGTACAAGTAAAGATATGTTAAAGTCTACTAACTAATATTGTAAGTTCTACTTCTGTTACCAAAATTTTTCTAAAATTATAATTTTTAAATTGCACTATATTCTATACAGTTATATTTATTTATAATATTATTATTTTGTTTGTAATGCTACAGTTTACGTTCTTAATATGATATAGTATCGTTAATGTAATCGATAGGAACTGTCATCAAATATCAAAACGGTAATATAAGGCAGCGTGCAATTTTAACGTTAGTTATCTCTATCTAACTTATACAAATTACATATTTTTCATTTCATTGATAACTGGTAGTTAATCTAAAATTTGTATAATTTTTCTTTAAAAATGTATATGAAAACGTAAGTTTTATTCATATAAACTGTACAAAAAAATCATTACAAAATAATTCGTACTTTTCATTCGAATCCCCAAAAATGTAAATCTATAAAATTTAATTTTAAATTATTTATATAGAACTTCTCTGAAAACTTAAAACTTGTTTATGTGGACCACTCTGGTCTAGTAAAAGATGTTAAATAAAAAGTTATCTGTAACATGGAACCAGGCTTTATGTACAATGTCAAATGACTGTGTGTCAAACACAAACATTATATATCACGAAAAGAGTACACAGTTGACATGCGTAGTCGTTGGCCAATCAGAAGAAAGAATTTGACGCGTACCATGCGTACAAGCATACGTACGCGAACGGCAGTTGGAGTGGTTGGAAGTTAACGAGTAGAGCGCAATACACGTCAGGGCTCTTATTTTGATTCGTGGAGGGGGCTCACCTCGAAGAAACGGGTGGCTGAGTCCGAAGGATTTGCCAGAAAAAGAAGTGAAGGATTATAGGTTTGATAATAATAAGATTAAACATGATACATGCTGAAAATGGGGATGTTATATATTTGGAACAGTTAAAAAATCCAATGGAGAGCGACGCGACAGAGAAGGCAGTGTCAAAAAAGTGCGAGGAGCAGCTGTCTTCGATAAATGCAAACAGCTGTTCGTCCTACAATGATGCAAATCGTTCGATAGAAATGGCGCAAGAGGACAATAATCTGTGCTGGAATAACCTTCCCAGCATCATTCTACAGGAAATATTCTCATATTTACCATACAACTGCCGGTTACGAGCCTCCCAGGTAATCTTCAATTTTTTTCCCCCTCAAGGCCGTTTAAATTCTGACCAACACAGTGGGTAATTAAACCACTCTCTGTGTTGAGGTTTATTTTCTCTCTCTTTCTTTCTCTCCCCCCTCTCTCACTCTGTTCTGTTTATTATATACTCTGAATATTAATTTTAAGCATTCATTTTATTTGATAGTTCTATTGTTTTATACAGCCAAATAAAGAAAAAAGACAAGTGAGAAACTATTTAAAAACTTACAAAAAATTAGTTATCAAACAGTAGTTGAATATTAATTTCATATGTTTCCATTCTTAGCCTTTGAAATCATCCTTTAAAGGTTTTTATGTTTTAATATAAGACCTGAATTGTTTTGAACTGTGGTACTCTTAAAATATATGTACTACATATTTATCATTTGTTTATCATATCATATATCATATCATATGTGTTTGGATATCACAGATTTTATAGATTTGTTTAATAGAAATGATTTATTCAAATTAATTTGCATAGGTGTGCAAAAATTGGAGATGCGCTCTATTTCATCCTCATTTTTGGAAAAAGATCACATTTGTCTTGAAAGATGAAGACAGTGTATCATGGACTAAGTATGTAAAGTTTTCTATACATGTGTAAAATTTTTAAACATTTAAGATTCTACTTCTTACTTTATTTTTTTTTAGATGCCTGGCAAACAATTTCGAACTTAGTGTGCAAGAAGTTACAATCATCTGTGATATATCAAATTATTGTGCAAAAGAAACGTTAGCCCTCTTGAAAAAGCTAAGATATAATAGGCAACTTCGTAAATTGTTTTTGGAACCTATCAATAGTACATTCGAATATGAAGATGGTTCAAAATGCACTAAAGCATTGGTTTCTTCTCTTATAAGCATTATAAAGAAATCCAATCGTTTAGAAGCTCTAAGTCTGGGATGCATAGAAGATTTAATAGGAAGTGCCAGACAAATTGTGATACATCTGCGTAACTACCAGGCAAAGCACTTGACAACTCTTGCTTTGGCATCTGTTAAGGATGATCCTGATGATTTTAACATTTTCAATGCTGGTTATGGACATCTGTTTGATTCATTTGCTAGATTGTCTATTTTAACATTGGATTATGAGTTCCTAACCAATTCTTTGCTAAAGGCATTGGACAGTGGTACGATGGAAAGGCTTGTAATTCATGTGCATGGTTGGCATTATCAGTTTACGGAAACAACTGATGGTAGTTGGCAAAGTTTTGTTCAAAAGAAGTAAGTATTAGTTAATTTATCATTATTTTAATGCAATGAAAAATTACTTATTACGTTGCTTCAATTTCAGTCCGAAATGCGAGCTGCGACTAAATCTTCTACATTCTTATGTTGGTATTGAAAAATTAGATACAAATATACTTCGTCCTTCCATGCCACTTACACATTTAAAAGTACTATTTTGTGAGAAGTTTAATATTAGAGTATTGCATCGATTATCCAGGTGGTATTCGCTTACTTTAAAATCTTTAATATGGATCGATTCAGTACAACCTTCAGCAAAAAACATACCAGCAACATATGACCCAAATGATCCTCATAGGTAAGATGCATTATTTTATGTTATAATTTTACTCTTTAACTTTTTTATTAATGTATAAATTTAATACTCTGCTGCAGTCCTGATCCACTAGTATTAGTTGCATGGAAGTGTACCAAACTTGTGGAAATTGTATTCATAGGCCACAGATATCATCAAGAAAATTTGTTGGCTATTGCACGCCTACGCGGAAATACGCTTAAGTCGTTAGTATTTGCACAGAGATTCATTGCAACTGATGTTGAATCTTGGCATAAGTCTGAAACTATTACACATGTAAGTCTGTATCTTCAATATTGATATTTCTAAATATAGATTTTGATTTAACAAAACTATTACTAAATTATTTTACAAATTATTTTTTTTAACTGGTTTTTAATTATATAGGAAATAAAAGAAATAATGGGGAACCAGTGGAAACCATTGAGCGATGAAGATTTACCTGCAGTTGTTAAAAATCCTTTCGAAGGTGATAGCAGGGAAGTTATCATGCCTTTGGTCCTCCAAGACCAAAAGTAAATTTTTATTTGCACCAAGGAAATATTACTCCCCGATACCATACATTACTAATCGACATCATCAACAATTTCTGGGCGGGCTACACTCTCAGAAGTAAAGTTATAAAGTTATATCCTTTATTTTTCTATAAGAATTGTTTTTACGAGAACTATGGATGTAACATCAAACGGTGGACATGTGTAAATTCGTAGTTTAAAATCAGTAGTTGATGGATATGTTGCCTATCAGGTAAGGATCACACAGTTCCAGTGTGTAAACAGCGAGGGTAAAAACGCACACAAGTTCTCCTTTATAATGATTTTATTAGTTCTTATGAGGATATGATAAGCTATAGTTAAAATATGTCTTTCTTGAGTCCGCGATGAGGTACCTAAATTAAGTACGTATCACCCCCTATTTTTGTTTATCGAAACGAATATCAAAGTATTTCGTTGGTTTTTCCTACGAAAAATCATTTGTGGTGCAATAACGTTTTATTGCTAACAGTGGTGATCCCAAAACGATCAAAATAAGAGAGATAATAACAATTAGTGATCGTTCCTCTCATCGATGAATATTAGTGAGAAAAAAAGCATATGTAATATACGAGTGTAATAATATCCTTGATAGATATTAAGAATGAAAGCATTACAAGACGATCAAGGTCTCACCTAAACGGACCTTCGATGTGACGTATACCTGTTGATATCACGGGAAAATAATTTCGAATGTGTGTGAAAGGGAATACTACCAATTAAAATCAACGCGAAACAAGAAGAACAAGACTAGATGAGAGAAAGAACCGATCTCACGATGTTCCACTGGAAAGCGTAACGAAATTCCAAATGTATGTAAGTAGAAATATGTTAACAAATATTTTTCCAATTCTATGGGAAATTTAGATCGAAGCGAGCGCCAAGAGCATGCAGTGTAAGAAAAAGTAACTAAACGAAAAAAAAATAAAATATGTTGGACTTCGTAAAAAGAGAGTTTGCGATTGAGTTGCGATAAAACAAAAGATGCACTCAGAAGTATAAGAAGTCGAACAGCGATCCGAGGTTATTTTTAATACCAAAACCAATCGGACGCTCTTGTACAAATATTAAATGAATGTGTGCCGAGAAGAGTGCGGTTGATTTGGTGGTACAGACAGTTAGACACACAGCAAACACACAACTTTTGCGTGTCGCCTTAGTAAAAAGAAAGAAAGAAAGAGAATATCGATGATATTAATGAAGAACTGTGCGACCTCCAAGTACCGTCTTTTCACCGTGCTCTTAGCGACCGCTGAAAACGAACACAATTATAGGTTTATCTATAAAAAACAAATCAGAGGAATTAGCTGCTAATTGTGTATGTGTATATGTATGTATATCTGTATTATCTATCGAACTTTAAACGTTAATATTCAGATGCCACATGCATCTATTTCTGTCGTGCGATTAATAATGACGATTTCGAAGATTTAAAAGAAACATGAAAATGAAAGAAAACGATTTACAAACACAAAGAACAATACCAAAACAGCACTCTTATACAGTTTATTATTCTGAAAGGTTATTTACTTTTTTCGAGTCCTTGTATAATTATTATATCGTCGTGTACTTGTAGTCACGTGTACTATTGCTTTTTATATGTGGTTCTGTACATATACATCCATGCGTTTAAAATATTGGACACGCGCAGAAATCGCGGAGTTGCGCCCGAATTTAATGCAAGGAAAAAAAAGGAAAGAAAGAAAGGAGAGTGAGATAAAGGGAAAAGCAATATATAGCGGATTATCTGAGAGAAAGAAAAAAGGACAAAAATGAATCGATTGAGAGCTAGGCACAAATAATGAAAAAACTATTACTTTAAACAATTTAAAACTGTTATACAAAATGAATGGGCCTTAACCCTCGAACTCGCGAACGGCGGTAGCTAGATAAATTCTGATCCATGCAATTCAGTTTCATTATTATTATTATTATTGTTGTTGTTGTTGTTGTTCTTGTTATTGTTATTATTATTATTATTTTCTATACAAACAAAACAGTTAGATCTTACCATTTGTGTTTCCAAATTAAAAGAAAACTCAAGAAATGATCGACTATAATAATAAAGATAATAATTATGATAGAATTATAGTAAATTATAACTAAAGAAAATAGATTATGAAAGTATCTTATAGCACGCCATTTCACTACGAAGCAAATGGAGTTAACGTAAAGTCAAGTTAACGAGTGTTTGTTTACTCTTTTCACCATTTTGTTTTGTCATTATAAAGTAAATATTTGATGCTCGAGTCAGAAATGATCCAGCGACCGCCAAGCGAGGGTTAACATGTATCGCATGTACCTGAGTCGCGGTAAGGATAAATCTGCCGAAAAAAATTTGATACGCGACAGCCACCACTGAAGAATACTAATCATAGTCACCTTAATGGACATTTTTCGGCGATTTGCTGCAACACCTGCTTGTTTCTCGCCAAAAAATGACTGACAAGTTAAGGTATAACTCATGCCCTTTCATTTCGTATTCCGTGTGCGTGTATTTTTTGAGATCAGCAAATTTTTACAAAATGGTGAATCGACGGTTATTCATTATTTATATATAGAAAAAACATTCTCGCGAACTCATTATTGTTCGCCGACCATTGACGTTGTGCGGACGGGCCAGATGTTATTTACGAAGTCTTTTTTCTCTTTTCTTTTTTTATTCCTCGTATATATTTTTGTCGTTTTTATTACTATTACTATTATTATTATTAATATTATTTTCTTTTTGTTTTTTAATCAAACGAAGTCCCGCATAAACAGTATACTCGCGGGCACGGTGCCCGACGTGTGAGTCGAGAGAGAGAGAGAGAGAGCGAGAGAGAGAGAGAGAGAACAGTGTGAAAGAACATATGACGTTGCGAAAATAATGATAACGTATGAAAGGGAATGAAATTTAAATGAGAGAAGATGAGATATGCGTTCGGATGTAAGAACGAAAGTTATCCAAATGAGTAAAAATAGCAAGCAAACAAACAAATGTCAGGTGACACGTAGTACCATCTCTGCGAATCCTGTGTACAAAGTCATATAGAAGAAGACAATTCGGTATTCGTGCGGTCGCTTAACCAAATGGACACAACCCAACTATACGCATATATATCGATATAAACGCGAATGACAAACCAAGCATAAGACTGAACCTACTGGGAAAGGTATAACCACAGTTAGGCGGTCCGCACGTCTAGCCAACGTCCGACCTCATATTCATAAAACAAGGACGATCCCGACTAAACGGAAAGCATCGTTCGCGAATCGCGTCGGAACGAATTTGTTCACATCGATTTTACCTATTGTCGATAACGCTTGTCTCGATGATTGTTGCTCGTCTTTCCTTTCTTAGGTCTCTTAGCTTTCCGTCTTAGCTCGTGGCCCTCGTCGATTCGCCCCCTGATTGACCCACGCGGACATCAATTTATGAATATGCGAGTCGTTAAAAAAAATAATTAAAATGTAAAAAAAAGAAACAAAGGGGTGGTGCATCAGCTAGTGTTTAGATCGGATAAGCGTCTCATTGAAGAGAAAGAGAGAGGAAGAAATAACGAAAGCTCACTCGAGGATGGTTCTCGTAGCCGATAAATACTAACCTATAAGACAGCCTGCCAAGAATCAAAATACTGTAAAATATCAAACGAACGCTAGCCAGTACAGAATGCTAAGATCTATTTTTTAAGAAGCGAATGTATATTTTTGTACTAAGGCAGGCCTTAGTGTGAATCGTGTATTCTTGCGCGTAATGGCAAGACGAGAGCTGTGATCATAATATCATTTCGGCTTAGCGAGAGAACATATAAAGACAAAAAAATTGAAGGGGAAAATAAAAGAGGAATACGAGAAGAAAATAATAGAAGTAACGCGGCGATTACGTGTTCACGGAAAAGCATAAAGAGAGAGATAACGAGGCGAATGTTCTCCTGCTAGCGTTATTACCGAGTGGGCTATAGATACAAAAGGGGAGGCGATAAATCGAGAACAAAACATCTGTGATAAAACATAAAATCTTAGAAAGGGTGCTCGAGAGAAAGAGAGAGAGAGAGAGAGAGAGAGAAAAGGTGGCGAAAGAGAGGAAGTGAGAAAAAACAAGCGCGCGTTAAATGATATAATAAGAAAAGCTAAAGTAGGAAAAAACGTTAAAACAAAAAGCAACACAATAGGGAGGAATAATATAGGTAAAAGACGGAACCCTACGTGTATTAGGGAAATGATACGCAAGACATGCAATTCCTACAAAAGAAAAACAAAATGTGTATAGAAGTGCTTTTAGAAGATCTATTGTGCGAAAATAATAATATTCGTCGTGCGTATGACTAATCGACAGATGGAGACTGTCTTTCGACGAGATAGCCCGGTCTAACTATTGTAGTGGTTACCGTCTTGTCGTATCCTTGTTTAAGGAGCGAGCGCATTCGATCGTCATGTGGGCTTCGATGAACGCTCGCGTTATTATCTCAACGAGAAACATTCGACCGATGGGGATAACTAATGAAGGGTTCTTGATGTTTGCGATTCTTCGAGTAATAAGGAAAGCCATACCATACTAAACTATATAGAACGTTACTTAAGCGAACCAGACATTCCACGCTACTGTCGGTTATATAGTATCGCAACGCTGTAGTATATATACATATATATACATATGTATAGTTAATTTAGTACTATGATTAATTTCAAGCAAAGAATAGTCGTTGTTGCGTTGATTCTGTAAAAAGATCTAATGATCTATCCGCAATCGACGTACACATATATATGTGTATTTCCATCAATTGTATTCGAAGCTACGCAAAGATCATGGAACTATACTAAGAACTAAAAAAACTCGCCTTCATCATGCCCACATGATAACTCGGCATAAAGTCAGGACGTCGTACACCACGAGTAGTATTATAAGTTCCTAAAGAAAAGAAAAAAAAATATTTTACACTGCTTAAGTACGATAGAACGAAGCCGGCATTACGAATAACTCATCTCACACGAACAAGGTGTTCAAGGCATTCGGTTCGATGTATGTAGTTTGTTAGATGATTCGTTCTGTTTTATGGGATTGTAAAACGCTTTTCAAACACAGCACCAGTAACGTTTTTCTTTTCTTGTCTTTTTTTACATATACATATATATATCTATCTCTCTATCTATCTATATAATATATATACATACACAGATATTTATATAATATATATATAGTTATATAGATATATAGATATGTATTATATATAATTTACAAGTACGTGTATAATCCATTCCAATCGAACGAGGCGGGCGTTATGGAACGTAACGGTAAAAATGTAAAAATTGGAAAGGATGGTTCTGCATTGAATGAAGAAACTAAACAGGATAAAACTTTCGCGAAAGGCAAGGAAATATTATAGTATGTGTGTAAATGGTATCGTTCAAACGTCGTGTGTGTGTATATATATATATATATATATATATATATATATATGTATATATATATATATGTATACATAATATGTATATATATATATATATATACATATAGTGTATACATATAGTGTGTATATATATATATACATATATATACATACACTATATATATATATACATATATATATATAGTGTATATATATATATACACACACACATTTATATATAGATAAACAATGAACGACACATGTAGATCGATAAACTCGATAGATAACATGAAAAACGCGGGTTAATAATTTTACGTAACGTTACTATATATATATTCTCGGTTATTTTATTACCGCCGTCTATTTCACTATAAAAGTTGAATCGTCTTGAGGTTTGTTCGAGAATCCGCACTGTGCAACAACCAACATAGACGACAAGGAGAGAGAAACGATATTCCGTAACTCCTCACTCGATACGTAACAAGTGCTTAGAAGGATATTTACCAAAACGCAGCGTTATATTTGTATATAAGTTAATAAGGGCTGAAGTAACAAAACGCGAGCAAGCTATTTTTTATCGTTGGATCGCGAGATAAGGCGGAACGAACTCCGCCGATAAAGTATCTTCCATGAGAATAAAAGAAGAGAGAAACATTTGCGAAGTAAAAAAATGAAGAAATTAAAAAGAAAACAAACATGACCGGGCCCAAAATAAACGTCGCCGTGTTATATTTGTTCGTGAATTAATTGAAGTCCTAGCTCTATAGACGCATGCATATATACCAAAAAGAAAAGAAAAAATTTGTACGAAAGAAGGAAAGAGGAGAAGGAAAACACATACGATGTGATTAAGGATTTTTAATCACGGTCATCGTGTTTGCTAAATTGGGATTTCTAAACTGAATAACGTTAAGCTCTGTCTGCACTGAGGCAAGAAAGAGGAACTGTTTTTCGCCCTTTGTTACTGCATGTTCCAAAATATTTTCAACGAACAGCAACATTACAAAAATATTTTGTTCACGCTGAAGCAATATTTGACAACAAACAGCGACCTTCTCAAAAGACAGGAACAGCAATGCAAAGTTCACTGTTGTCGCTTCAGTGGAGATAGGGCTTTAAATGACGCGTCTCAACAACGCGCCGAACAACGATCACCCTGATGCCGGATCGTTCAAATTTGATTTAGTTTTTACGTTTTACGATGTGTCGGGTCATTCTCCCCGTCGATAATAGTCGAGAAAGTACGAAACTCAAAACCGTTGTAGCATTTTCTCAGTTACAATTAACAATATCCCATGCACTAAAATACTTACAAGAATGCACATGAAAGATCGTTCGCCGGTGGGATAACGTTATCTTGACACGTTTGACACGTTATTAACCGCGTAACGCTCGAAAAATTTTTCAGCGGAGTATAGAATTATCGCTTCGCGTCATATGAACATATTTCCCTGGCTCTCGATGCCATAGCGCCTCCGGAATTCACCGTTCGCTGATGTTTTATTCCGAGAAAAAAAAGAAACGCTCGAGATCGTTTCGTATTGATAATCCAAATATACTTTTCAACGTAAAACAGTGCTCAATCGGTTTCGTTCTCATCGAAGCGAGCTTGCATCGGTGTCGCGTCAGCGTTCCATATTTAACGAGACAAAATAATGTATAGTTTAGTAGTGCGTTACGAGATAGCGTTTAGTTTAATCTCTCTGTTGAGATATAGATCGATTCTCTCGTGCAATATCGCGTCGATATAAAAATTTGCATTTTCTATTATATTCAGGGATTTGATCTATTTTTCGTCCAGTTAATACTTAACCTATTAAGGACCAAAGTTGGGTTAACGTAATGTCTTATATTTGTAACTTCTATTTAGACAACTTATATTATTAAATTTCATCCAATGCACATTACAACTATAAAAAGAAGTTTCGCTTACAGACAAAGAAGATATTGTTTTCGTTGCCATTTTTTCTTCCATATATATACGTAAATCCTATAATTTTGTAAGATTTAAGAAAAGTAAAGTGTTTTATATTACTATATGATAAATTATTTTGTTCAAATTGTAGAAATTCTCTCGATGGGGAGAATAATTTACCTTATTTGTGCTTTATAATAATGTTGGTTTACACAATTTCAACACATTATTTTTCTGCTTGGTTCTTAATCGGTTAATTTCACCACGTTCCGCGGGGGGGCATGTCCATAGAAATATCGCTTCTATTGCGTACTTCGGGTGTAAGTCTATCTAATTCTTCCTTATAAGGACGCGTTTAACGGCGTATATTGTACGATTCCATTGCGGTTAATAGTTTAATCGGTTTCGCCGCGGTTTTTTAACAGTGCAATGTACGCGTGCTACACGTCCACCGCGTGCGAGTTAAAGTGTTAAATCGGACATTCTCTTCGCGTGATTTCAGACAAAGGGAGAGATAGACCGAAAAAACACGATGGTTACCATGTTGAATGCCACGGATAAAATCGTGGCCTCTGTCACACTTTTTTTAGTCGTCGTAGGCACAACGTGTTTCGAACCCATTTAGTGCACTTGGAAGTTTCTCACGTAGAATTCGATACACTATTGTAAAAGAAAAAAAACTACGTATAACTTTGTAAATGTTCTCTCCAAATATGTTCAACAAAAGGAGAAAGAAAAATGAAGTTGAATATATACATATACCTCGAGCGAAGAATTCGTTCTCCGGTCGAGCATTGATTTTTTCGTAATCTCGGTGTTTCAGAGGTTAATGTTTATACATATAATAGTACGACATATATGTGTGTAGTTGAATAATGTTTCGATCGAGTTAAATGCGTAAAAACAGTGACTCGATGTTGTATCGCGTTAGAAAGATGAATGCAACGGTGTTTGGACTTGCTGTTTTCGAGACTGAACGTGCGATATCTAAACGCGTCAAGCGAGCCCTGTCTAGTGCACCTGTTCCATTATTTTCTTCCGCGTTGTTGATGGCATTCTCCAATCTCAAGTCATTGATTTCTAATTCGTATTTCGACGGTTTTTACGTCTTCAAGATATCTCGGAAGAAAGAACATGACACGCGTAATACAATACGATACGCTTATTTCTTCTTTGATATTTCAACTTTATATTCGAATTATTCGTTTCCCTTTTATTTTCCAAGTACAGTAGGACCCGCTATAACACGGAAGATACGTTCTGTATTAGAGACTGAAAGCGTAAAAAGTTAAAGTTAAATAAAAAGTTTTTTATTTAATATAATAGAAGGTAATAGTTAGTTTATTTTGAAACAGTAAAGTTTTCTTTACTATATGTATGGAACGTAACTTAAAATAAAAGTGTAGATGAAGTTAAAATTTTATCACTCTCAGAATCACTTAAAATTAATTTCGACGTCACTTTTTCAATATTAGTAGCTTTTTCGTCGGTTAAATTTTCTTTAGTGTCAAGATTTGTATTTTCTTTATTGTAAACGTTTTTTCTGGCACTCTTTCCTTAAAAAGTATTTCATTTCGCTTTCATTGTTATTTTCTAAGTTATGTTATACAAGGGCAGTAGCAATTTTTTTATCACTTTATATGGTGTCCTACTGTTTTTGGTTCTCCCAACGAATCTTTCTTTCATGATATCAATTCAAAATCGAATTTAGATAACATTTAAAGAATTCGTAGAGTGTATCAACGTGTGATTCGCGGGAATAAATCAAATGTAACGCGAACAACTTTATTTTTTGCTGACGCGGTAAAAATCCAATGAAGGTTTAAACAGGGGCAAGGGTGGGAGGAAGAAAATCAAAGAAAGTCTCCTTTTACTGTTACTTGCGATTCGTCGCGAAATATTGTCTAAAAAGGAACCAATCTCCATGTAATATGTATCTCTACGTATTAATATATATATATATATATACTTATAATCGCTATTGTTTTTCTTTTTCCAAGCTATTTTATTTGATGATACGAAGCTAACAAAGAAAATGTGTATGTGTGCGTGCGTGTGTGAACGATGCTTACGAGACGTTTCTTTCGAGTCCTCAAGGTCGTTGCTTGAATTTAACTCGGCAAATCGATTACAAAACCGACTTTGCATTTACGCTCGTGTTTTCCGTGTGTAATCGAAACTCATAGCGCCGCGAACGAGTGGTATCGTAAACATCGGTGTGTCTCTATTATTAAAGTCGCCTATTATTTACTAAACGACGTTTTTAAAATCCGGAGAAGAAGAAAAGGAAACTTGTTGTATATCGGATTAAAAATGAAAAT
Organism: Bombus bifarius; assembly: GCF_011952205.1. Classification (NCBI taxonomy): domain Eukaryota; kingdom Metazoa; phylum Arthropoda; class Insecta; order Hymenoptera; family Apidae; genus Bombus; species Bombus bifarius. The sequence continues at coordinate 2,163,937 of NW_022884487.1, forward strand.
GAAGCGGAGTTCCATTACGTTTTTCTAAATACGTTTTTCTATGCACTGAACAACAGATGTTATTTACTCTTCGTACAGTTAAACTCTCGCTGCCGAACGTCTAGTGTTCAAACTAAGCTCATGTCACGAATTCGACTTCTATAGTAAACCATGAAGAGGTTATTTAGTTTCCAACATCTTCTCAATAGAATGCGGATTTTCATGGAAGTTTATGAAAAATTAAAATAATAGATGTTTGACAGAAATTTGTTTCGCTCACTAAATATTAGATATGACGATTAACTATACTTTGGATGCCTTATGTATTTTTACATATTACATGAATTGTATGCATTTTGACATCTTCAAACTTTCTATGAGTGCACAAACATCCGCAATCTACTTGTCACTATGTAATTATTTTTTGTAATCGAGAAAATATTACGAAATATGTCAAACGATACTCAGGGAGCTGTATCGTAGCGAGAGATTCAATTCTTTTGGCGTTATAATATGTAAGGTACAAAACGATTGGACGTGTCTTGATGCAAGAGACATTATTGTATTCGTTGTCCATATCTACCAAACGCCAATGGGCGTTTACTGCACGCGCCGATCGGCTCGAAATTCTTGCCTCCCGCGAACCGTTACGAGAACGCGCGTTTCGGCACCGGGAGAGTCTATGAACCTAATGGAACGCCGTGGAAAGTGAATTGATACGAATCGTGGAAGATGCAAAAGAGCTATGTAACCCGAAGTCGATCTTAACACGTTAACTGCCACGGTGGTCATCGGTGACCCACGTTTTACTAAACTTTTTAGAATGATTAAGATAAGATAAGTTTCATGGGTTAGCAAATTTTCAACAATGTGAATGATTTAGATAACATTATCAGAAAAAGGTACACAATTACAATGTATGTAACATTTTTCAAAAATTCAATGTTATGATTAGACCGGATTTTTATGCAAATTTATATTTTTGAGAATAGAATTAAAAAAGTAAAACCTCGGTAGAAAATTGTTTTACCTACAAAATATTATAGAAAACACTATACGTTGAACATTTTATATATTTTTTCATGTTATGTACATTTTGTGCAGTTTTGAACTTTCAAATTTCTTATAGGTAAACGCATAAAAATTCACAATTATGTTGTGTATATATAGATGTAATTATGGTGTGTTGCAGCTCCCAACGTAAAATACAATATAAAATTCGCACGGTAGTCAACGTGTTAATCCAGTCAACAAAGCATTTTTAACGGGTAGTGCATTGAACTTGTTCGATGCCCCATTATTCGTCATGACACGAGTCACATAGATAGGGAGAGAATTTTTCGTTGCAACATTTTGATGTTGATATGGTATAAACGTTGCAAAATGAAGTTCGCTGTCCTCGACCTTTCGCGGTCCTACTTCTCTGTTTTTTGCACGTGAAAAACTCGTTTCCGCTGTAGTTCACATGGCAATGTGGGAAACAGAAAAAGGAAAACGAGACGAAAACCCATCGTGCCTCACGGTTACCTTACGAACGTAATATAGAAAGAAAGTGTATAGGATAGGCACGCTTGTTTGGAGCAATTAATACCCAGGTACATGTATTCCGACTATCGATGTGTATATAAATATATATATGTAACCTCGGAACGTTCGCGAAGCCGACTATACATTCGTCGGTATTCAACGTGGTACCTGATTTTGTAACATTCTCTTCTTCGTGCGATCAACTTAGTGGCAAAATAGGCGGGATTATTATTGGACAACGGAAAAGTCGACACACATCTCGACATGTATACAGTAGCTTACCATATTTGAACATTTAGTATAGAAAACTTTTATGTACATGCTATATCTGTTACATAAAACATTTTCAAATTTCATTATTACTGTAACGAGACACAACTGTCATGATTGTATTGGTAAAATTATTGAAATTAATCTGAAAATGTATATAGAAGTTACAAAATATCCATTAATTTAAATTAATTTAAATAATACATTAAATAATACCAAAATAATACTGAAATTGATTGTTTAAACACCATGTGACCTTTACGAAATATGTATATACTTGTAGGTTTTGTGTACATTTTCAAGCTTGTTTTATGCTTTACCAATGTAGTCATGATAATCGGACTTCATTACAGTAATGAAATTTCAGAATACTTCATACATACAAAACGTATTCATAAAAGGTTTCTACAAGTGAACTATTATAAGCATATACATATTATATTATATGTAGAGATACCCGCGCACGAACTACATATATGTAGATATCACACACACACACACACGTACGCGCATGTGTGTTCACCATATTATCTGTTTTTCCATTTACGTATTCCGGTAAAACCACTTCAAAGATGCATACGAATTAGGGAAGCCGGGCAATAAACAAATATCGAAATATCAACTATATAAATATAAATTTATATGTATATCTTTACTTGAGAAATATTTTCTTTTTGAAGAAAACTTTTTTTTTTAGATATTTAACATTTTTTATAATGTCATTAAAATGGTGAAAGATTCCGATTTTTGTCGAATTCTCCGCTTGCCTGTATGTCTATCCCACTCCTGTTGAGCGACATAGAATGATGATAAAGTAATTCGCATACAGTACGTTCCTTTTTGAAAATACGTACTTTTATTCCTCGATCCGTTTTGTAATCTGTTGCAGCGAAGTATGTGTATTTGTAAATACTCGTGTATTGCGCCTGTTGTCCTTCCGATCAAGCTACAACGCCAGCTTTTCCTATCATTCGTGACAGAAGAGTTCCCATCTTCGTGTTTCTGAAAGTGTACCTTTTTGCACTGAAAAGGTATATTTCGAGGAGAAGAACTGGAATTGGTCGTTGGAACATTTGTCACGAACGATTTGAGAATCGATTATTTGTAACGCAGCTGTAATTGTCCACGATCATTAACGACTGCCCATTTGTGTTGTTCCTCATCTTTTTCTTTCGTACGTGGACTACATAACCTCCGAACAAGCATTTGTAACATACAAAACCGTTAATATCGTCGCGCAAAAGAAAAGAAAAACAAATATCAGTATTCTTTCAACTTCAACATCCCGTAGAATTGTACGCCGGTCTATGATTTATACACTACTTCTTTGATTATAGAAATCAAGTGTTTTCGCAAATATCAATCAATTTTTAAAAATGTATCGATCGATTAATAAATTGTGCATGGCATAAAGCGACTTGTGTTGTGTCTGCCTCTGTACCTATTGATATCTATCGATAATTGATAAGGAAAAGTAAAGTTAGAATTAAAAATTTGTATTTGAATAGCTTTTTACTTGTGATTAATATCATTTTTTTATAATAATCTGTTATGAAATTTATTTTTTCTGGAAAGTTTCTCCCAATGAGAATGTAAGCTTTACAGCGTTACTTTTAATTTCTTATGATAGTTAATCCGATTATCATTTATCTGCTATTAGATGTTCCAATGTCAAATTCCAAGTAAACAGAAACATTTTCGTCAACCCTTTTTTCTCAAGTTCAAAGTATATAATTATGAGAATTTAAGTAAATATATATGGCGAAACTTATTCTTGATAATAGTATCGAAAAATAAATTTGCATTGTGCATTATCATGAATCATTAATTAATCATATTATTGTAAAGGTCAGAATCAAATTGGAAGTTTTTAAGAAATATTATATTTATAGTAACAATGGTTATAGTCATTTTATAATTAAATTTATTCATAAATTTGTTCCAATTCTTCTTGGTAATAAAAAAATATCTTTATAATAGGCATAAACTATCCATTGTTAACAAAAAGGAAGGATACATTCTATATATTTATTTTTACAATTTTTGTTTTGTCAAATCATCGTTTTTGTTTTGAATATTATCACACATTTATTTCATACGTCTTATACAATTACAAAAAATACAAGATAAGAATTATCTTATTATTAGAAACTGCCTATACTTCATAACTGCCTAGATTTAACAAGAATACAATCACACATCGTTCATAAAAAAAAAACAAGCGTGATCATCATCATACATAACGAGGCTTAATTCACACGGTCGGCGGCGTATTAAGTTGAACTCAGTTCGATTTGAAATGCCCTCCAATACTTGGTAGCTGTGGCTCGATTGGCGGTTACCGGTGTAAGTTCGAAAGAGAAGGGAATGCGCAGAAGCACGTGGATTTGTTTAGACGACTGTCAAGCCCCTTTCGTAGCGCATTTACAAAGTCCGTGGGGTGCTTCCGGTAAGCCCCGTAGCTGGCGGCGCTTTCCCGATAAACGATACCGGGGGCCAACGGGGGCGACAAGATCCACTGTCTACCTCCCTTCTCTCTCCCATTCTTCCCGCCCATCCGTACCATCGTCTCTCTACCCCTGGGTCCCCTCTTTACCCACGACGGCATTACACCTCCAATGCAGAGACAGAGACAGCGACAGGGGCAGGGGAGTGACGACGGCGACGATGCCCGGCGAAACGAGCGATGGAGGAGGGGAAGACATCAACGGCGGACAAGGCCGCCATATTGAATCACTCTCGTTAATTTTTGCGCAGAGGCGGTGTGAATTTTTTCTCCTTGCGCGGAAGGTAGCAGCTCAAGGTTGGTGTCTGGGATTCGCGTATCGTCACGAACGTTTTCGCGGTTACTGCTGACACGCGTCATCCCCTGTCCATTTAATCAGACTCTCTTCCTCTCTTTCTCTGTGTATACGTACATATTTTGTTTTCGTGTTTGTTACAACACGGAGCTGGTTCAGCCACAGTTTAGAGGAAGCCGCGAGGGACATGGTTAAAACAATGCGCGCGTACGCCAGACGAAAAAGATTCACGAAAACATGCGGAAATCGCGCGTGTATGATCGCGAGGCGGTGAAGTGTGCTCGTGATAGGGAGGGACACTCAAGAGAAGTGAAGTGTATGCGTACACTGACTGCGGTATGTCGTGTGCGCCATGTCATTGTACGTAAGCGATAGTATAGAGTAATATATCGTAGTGGAGTGGAGTGAAGTGGAGTGGAAAGCGACCAGACCGCCTTGCCTGCCTAACTGTCTACCTAACAGCGTGCCTCTGTACCTGCTGCTTCTCTTGGTTGTCATCTTTGCCTGCTGCCTATCTACACTAGCCTCTACCTGTCTGATTGTGTCCCATTTGTACGTCCGTTTTATGTCCAAGAGTCGACTGACTTTGCATGTCAAGTCGATTTACACAAATTCGGATCAACCTTTTCATTGACCTCCTCTCAGGTACGTTGGTGCCTTCCTGAACGCGAGAGGCGTAGGCGTATGTGTGGGGGTCAAAATACTCCGTGCATTCGTTCCTTCGGAGAAGGTGCGATTATCAATGTAGTAGCAAATATGTTGTGCACGCGGAAATATAAAGAGTCGCGTGTCGCCGTTGTCGTGCGAGCTGGCGTCACACGTCGCCAGTCAGCGTTCGTGTATGCCTCGTTCGACACTCAGCCACCGATATTTTCAACTGCACGCCTGATTAACGCTAGAACTACCGACGATTAAAATATGAAATTTCTACCAAATAAAATTAAAGCGAAATTATACAATCAAAATAAAGACGGAATAACGGTATAACGGAAATAAAAAAATGCATCCCCATATACTTTATTAAAAATTACAAAAAGTTTCTAAAAATGCATCATTGTAAATTTATAAAATTTACAAAGAATTACGAATTTTGACAACTGTGGTACTTCTAGCGTTAACTATCATTGAATGATTCAAACTTTTTTCCTTGGAGTAATGAATTCCAATATTTTTATTGATAACGTAATGTTAGAATAATATATTCAGAATAGAAACATGGGACATCGAAGTACTGTTACATGATCATGTAGCTTTTTCTATTTTTACGGTTACTTTTCTAATCGTTTGCACGTGAGCTTGGTTAAATACAAGCGATAAAATATAGTTCCTGTTGTAATTAGTTCGTTTTTAAGTAATTTACTCGAAGACAAAATTAGAGTGCCGATTTATTATGACGGCGGAATACATTTATTAGGTTAAGTCGAAGAAAGTCAAAGATTGTCGTAGGTCGCTTTAAAATTCACACATTACACTTGTTTCATAGTTTTCAATTACAACATATGAAAACAAAATACAATTGAAAAGAATATGGACAATTTTTATAACGATTCATAACTGGAAATTAAAAAAAATATAATTATATTACATTTGTCGACAAAAATCAAATATCAATGCAATTATATATTACTTATTCTTCATTTATTATTTCCCCATTAGTAAAACAGTAATGTCATAAAACATGAATGAAAAATGTTGACATAAATTCTCGAGTTTAGAGATCCTTACACCGTCACGTGATCTGGAAAGTGTGCAAGGCGGGAGATCCGAGAGAAACTCCGTGAACTAGTTAATTCTTTGGCCATTAAGACAATCTAAAATCACATTCGCATAAGATACCACCATTTAAAAAAGACCTTCTTATTTATAGAAGCAATCATCAAATATCTCTCCGTTTAGAATCACATCAAAAACTGTGGAATAAAACATATAGATAATAGATCGTATTACCTAGAGGTCGCGCTTGGTTTCTTGATACAATAGTAATTACGAGATGCGTGGACGATATGAAATACGTTGCAAAAACATTGCAACTCCTTCGTCCCTCTGGTCGGCAAGGCCGGCAGTGGGGACTCCGTCGAAAAATCGATTTCCCGTAGGGCATAAGGGTGCGAGGGAGGAGTGAGGGAAAGGGAGAGAAGTACGGAGACGAAATTCGGGAAAATCCGCAGAGAGAGAGAAACGAGTGAGAGAGAGAGAGATTTGTAGGGAAGGGAGTACGGAGGAAAAGAGAAAGAGAGATTGGTTTCTAGCCCGTTCCCGATGCCGTTCGTGTGGGTGAGTGGCTGACTCGTGTGGTAGGGGGTAGAGAGACCCGGGACAGGGGAGTGAGGGGAGAAATAATTAATGTGCGACCGTACCTCTCCCCTCGCAGTACTGGGCACCCTTCTCCCCCTTCCACAGTCTTGTACCGCTACGCTTAGCTGCCATTGTGCCGAGACGCCACTTCCGAAGCATCAAATTCAATTCTTCGATTTTCGTCACCGCCATCAAATTCTTCCTTCCGAGATACAAGTTTTCGGTAAAGAAAGATTGAAAGGAAAGGGCACGCAGTGTATAGTGCTGCCGGCAGCCTCAGCAAAGCGCGCCAATATCCTCGTGCACGATCTCGAACCACCGATATATTCCCTTTGAACGTCTTTGAATATCACGAGAGGTTAGGTTAGAACATTTGCTTCCGTGGATATCGGCCGATCGCCTTGCAAACCGAACACGATCTTTTTATCAACCGTTTTAAGTACCGCGAAATTAATCGCGTTACCGGTGGTGCTCTACTGTGGTGTTGTGATTGCGTCCTTTGCAAGCGGAGACGCAACTTGCCTTTGAAATAAAAAGAGGGAAGAGCAGAGAACCACGATGCTCCGGTGCATATGAAACGGAATGGTCGAACGGAAATTTTTGGTAACCCAGTTATTTTTATTCCGCGCTGTGAATCTTTTTCTATGAGCTTTGAAATTATTTCGGTATCATGAAACGCTCTGTCTCATTACTTTCGTAGTCTCATCTTGTCCTTTGTAATGTTTTTTTTTTTATTCTTTTTTTCTAGTCCTTTGTAAGTGTATACGCATTCGTCGTGTGTGTCGTTATTGTTACAGAATCGATCGAATCGAAACGAACCACATAAATCGTGTTATAAATAAGCACTTGTGTGTTTTTGTAGAGTTGCTGAATTTGAAAGAATGGAAGCCATGGATTTGGACGGGGATGCGGTTGTTGACTTGAGTGTTAGGTAAATTGAAAGAAACTTCGACTTTTTCCCTCTCTTTTTTTTAAATTTTGTGTTGGTTGATTATAATGTTGTATATTGATACAGGGTTGAGAACTATGTCAGTATTAAGTTGCTGTTGTTTACGTCATTCTGATTACGGAATAAGGCTACTGTTTTACATTATAGTTATGAAAACTGGATGTTAATAATGCATTGTAATATTTTATGATAACATACCTTTTAAAGAAAACAAGTTCTTATCACTAATGTAAAATAGAAGTTCTTACATAAAAGTAGATTATTCTTTTTTCAAATGAAATTCTTTACAGTCCTCACTCTTTATTTGATATATATAGTTTTATTTTTTTTTTTATTACATTATAAAATTTATCATAATATCAGTTTTGTCACTAAGTAATGTGTGTTTTCAGCAGCAGTAGCAGGAGAAATTCTCCATCGATAACTGTTAACTCTGGTGATGTAGGAGTTCCATTAGATTTAGGTGTCCACTTTTCTTCAAGTCCTAATGTGGACAACAACATGCCAGAAGCACGTAATATTCAGAATGCAGCAAGAGGCATTTTGGCTCCCAAGTCTGGCGATGATAGGAAAACTCGTCGTAATCTTAGACCTAGAATTGAAATAAGTTATGCAGAAACTCCTGATGAACGTAGAATAAATGGTTATGTGAATGGAAATGCAGACAGCGATGAAGGTTAATTAGAAAAATAGTATAATTATTTATAATTTCAGTACTATGCCTAAATATATTCCTTTCTTACATAAGTATACCTAATAACATTAAAAACTTCTATCTATTAGGTGATATGCCTCCTTTGCCTCCAATAAAAGAATTATCATCGGATGAGTTGGCTGAACGTGAGAGAACACTTAGAAAGTTAAGAGAGGAACTTAGATCTGAGGAAATGAAATTGGTATTACTGAAGAAATTAAGGCAATCTCAGCAACTGAAAGAGAACATTGCTGCTGTCCCTAAAGTACCAAGTAAATTACCTCCACCAGTTACAGTACAACCAGCTCCTCATAGGTAATATTCTACTTGAATTTTGTTGCATACATGTATAATAAAACGTATGTTTACGTCCGATTATCGAAGTAACGTACCTGTTTCCAGTCATAGGACAGGCAAGGCACCACCACCTTTGCTTAGGGGACAACCTGCACCCAGTAGAAGCAGTAGTTTACATGCACCACCACCTGGAATGTTATTACCTCCCACAGTTGGACGAAGTTCTACTTCTAGTACTGGAATGCCACCTAACATGGTCATACCACAACCACCTCATCCTAGAGGCAGGCCACCTAGTGCGACACCAAATGTGTCAAATTATCATGCACCTGCAGACAGAACTGAGAGGTCCACGAAAGATCCAACACCCACTCCAGCACATCAAGTAAGTAAGGTACAAAATATCATTTATTATTTTATATATATATAGAATTTTTATGAATAAATATTCAAAGTATTATACTTTATATGTATATATTATATTTTACAAATACTTGTTTACATTATTTGTGAACTATGTAAATAACCATAATTGTGTTTTTGTAAACACAAAGCTGCTTGTTGGACCTCAAGAAAATAAAACCACCGCATCCTTAAGCACACCTGTGATTTCAGAGCAGGTATATCCACTAGTCAAAGTATATGTTTAGTCTCTTGTCAATCTAACTTTTTATTAAATATTGTGTCGACTTTCTGTTGTCTTCCTAACAGTCACAGCATTTTGTGTTTCTATATTTAATCCACTTATACTTCCATTTTCCTTCCTGTCTCTTCTTTTCTTTTTGTTTCTGTATTTCTTGTAACATTAATATTTTATTTTATAGAGAATTTACAATCGAATTTATTAAAGACCTTGTCTTTTTCTATAAATCTAATGTTTATTTTTAAAACCACAGGAAAGACCAAGGGATGATAATCAGACACCTGCACAACGTCAGGCTGCTGCTAAATTGGCTTTAAGAAAACAACTCGAAAAGACCTTGTTACAAATACCGCCTCCGAAACCTCCGCCACCGGAGATGCACTTCGTGCCAAATCCGTCTAATACGGAATTTATATACTTGGTGGGTCTGGAGCATGTAGTTGATTTTATCACTAAAGAACCAGCTATTCCACCACCTCCAGAACCGTTTGAGTGTACTCAATGTAAAACGGATTTCACACCAGTGTGGAAATGGGAAAAGCCTGTGACTGGTGGTAAAAAGGAAGGTCCAAGAGGGCAACATGCAACTTTCCAAAGACCTCCAGCAGGTCGTGATCCTCGAGTTATATGCGAACATTGTGTAACGACCAATGTTAAAAAGGCTCTTAAAGCAGAGCATACTAATCGGTTGGTAAACTTTAAATTTACAAAATAGAAATTTAATGATATATCTTATTAAGATGATTAACACGATGTATGTATTTAAAGGTTAAAAACAGCATTTGTAAAAGCACTGCAGCAGGAACAAGAAATAGAGCAAAGGTTGGCGCAAGCAGCGTGCCCTAGCCCAGACCCACCAGCTCCTAAACCAGTTCCTAAAGCAGCTACTCCTACGAGAAGAGTAGCAACACCGCCAGCCCCTCCACCGCAAGTTCCACCGGCACCGACACTAGCACCAACTCCACCAGCACCCAAGTTACAAGAGCATCCTCTTGTTAAATTGGCAGAAAGCGGAAAATTCAGCCCACATCACGCTGCTGCGGCTGCCTTACAACAACAGTTGCTCAGAGGTAATTTCCAAATACTTTCCTGTTGAAAAATTTACATGTCGCGTGTTAAAAATAAAAATGTGGTCGATCCTATTTTCAGAACTGGCAAAAAATCCTGTACCAGGCCTGCCACCTCATCAACCTCTTCCTGCTCACATGATGCCACCATTTACCTCGATATTATATCCCTACCAAATAGCAATGGCGCAAGCTGGCGGGAAAGGTCTCGCAGAATTACAACGACAAGCGGCAGACTTGCAACGCCAATATTTGCTTGATATGATTCCATCACAAGCATCTCAAGCACAGGGCAACCAGGCACCACCTCGAGCCCATCCACATAATTGGAAAACGTAACCGGACGCATTTAAAGATCGACCATTAAACACAAATAAATAAAACTGTGCAGAACTGTGTTAGAAAATATTGAGAAATAAGGATACTCGTATTCTTTTTCCATGATAATGTACTAAATGGAAATTTTTCAATGGAGTGTGATTGTTACACTTTCATGACAGTTTTAGAATAATGTACCGATCTGTGTACGATTGGTATCTTTATTTACAATATGAAGCTCAAACTTGGAACAATGGAACAAGACACTTCCTGTATTATTGTGAAAATGGAAGAATTTTAACCATCATTTTGTGGATATGCATTGACGTGTGAGTGTGAGTTTTGATTGTTGCCCGGAAGGTTCGATGTTTTGTCGTCTCGAACAAATCTAAACTTTCAGTTAATAATACACAAATGATAATTAGCGCAATTCCCTTGGTGATTTTCAAAGGGAGAGAGAGAATTAAATGTTCACGTTTAACTCAAAGGTCAACAATTAAAAAATTCTCTAATTGGTTTCTTCTAAGAGCAATATCTGTTATTTTGTTTTTCGTGCTACATTATGTTGGTACTAACAATATTGCAAAAGAATAATAGGTGAATGTCAATCAAAGTAAGTGCATAATAACTTGGACGCACATAAATGAATATAATTGCTTCAATTATTACATTATATATATTGTATCTACATAAAGAACCAAGTGGACATTTATAAGGCACTAAAGACAGTACTAAGTGTTACATGATCATAAAAAAAATTGGTTGATCCACAATAGTAGACATAATCGGAGAGGAAGAGAGTGAACGAACGAGCGAGAGAGGGAAAGAAAGAAAGTGAGAATGAGAAAGTGAACACGTATAAGTACGTGAGGTAAAGTAAAATTGAGAAGAAAATGGGATCTTTTTTAGACCCTTGATATATTATAGTTAAGCCAACCTTTGTCGCTGGTTTGAATAATTTTTTTAACCATCAGCGGTACCTGTGCTATGTGTATATCTCTTTATTTTCTTCAAACTGTGAGTATTTTTAAGACAATTATAATAATTACGAAAGAAAAAAGTGCGAGAGCAAGAGCGAATGAGAGAGAAAGTTGTAGATTACTGATGAGAGAAAACGAAAAAGAAACAAACAATCTTTATAAAAAAAATGTGTGTCACTGATATTGCGAAAAAAACGAATGTGGGTGTGATAGCGATGTTTTCCGTTTTTTTCTTTTTTTATTTTTCTTTTTTTGTCGTTATTACGGAAGAACAGAGAATGAGTATTCAACATGTTTAAAAGAATAGATAGAGTGACACGAATGTCATTCGCGCACAAATCGTAGGAATTTCGTGATAAGACTTTTTCAGGCTCATTTTGATGCAGGATGTATTTAAAAAAGGAAAAGTAAAAAAGTAAAAAAAAAAAAGACGTGGAACGAAGAAGAATATATAAAAAAAATGGAGAAAAGAAAGAAAGAAAATCTATCGATTAAGATGTAAATTACTAATGATAGCGCGATTGATTTCATGTGTCACGTTGATGTAAAAGTATTTAATGAATTTAAACAGATCGTATGTATCCGAAGTTTTTCCTGAAGGAAGAAACAAAAGAAAAACGATTTATGTGGCAGATCGCCGAATTTTTATGAAATCCTCTCTTCTGAAAAAAAGAACAAAACGAAAAAAAAAGTTTATCTGCACATTAAAAAGAGAAAAAGAAAAAAGAAAGAAAGAACGAGTTTAACAAAGCAAAATCTCTCCGGCACACATCCCAAGCAATACTTATTACCACTTCCACTTTTAAATAATCTGATTTTTCATTGATTACCGGCTAATTAACCGATCTTGGTCACAATTTCCGAATCACTAAATATATAGTTAACTGTAGTCTTGATATTTCTCGGTATATGATACAAGTTAATAAACTAAAAATAGCATAATCAATCTCTCTTTGTACTACGTGATAGATTTTGAACTCATACTTGATATACATGTACACCGTAATAAGTCTATCGATCGCATAATAGATCAAGATCTGTGTTTTTTGTGTAAGAAGAATCGAAGTAATGTCATTGTTGTCAATTGTCATTTTTGCCAGGACGCTACCGCTGTCATTCTCTTGATCGTAAACAAAAGAAAAAATAGACAAAAAAAAAATGAAAAAGAAATGTAGAAACGAAAAAAAGCGGAGTATTTCATCGTTACGATCACACATATGAAGCGAGGGAGTGCATGGTATCTTAACGCACAAGAATCATATACAATCGATATATCTTAATTTAATTATTGTATCTTATTAATTATTTGTAACATACATCTATGTCTTCACCTTCTTAATTTCATAAATTTTACATTAAGTTAAAAATACATTAAGTTAAAAATAGTGAGAATATTTTAACCCTAAATTGGCATCGTTGGGCCTTACTTTGGGTAACCTATGACGGAAAGGTTTTGAGTTAAGTTATTTAATTTCAAAATACATCATTATAGTATTTGTAAGACACTTTATTGTAAAATATGTTTGCTTTAGTTTATACTCCGTATATTGTGTGATAAATATAATCAGTTTATCGCACAAGATGCAAAATATCAAAGAAAATTGATTACATTAACATTTAATAATTTACCTTAAATTTTTGGACCAAACGATATTTGTATATAAAGGATTATTTCTAAATTTATTGCTATTATCATATTATGTATATACCAGATATCTGCGTTTTGTTACCAACCTCCCTTTCTTCAACAAATGTATAATTGTTCCATTAAGAAAAAAGAAACAGAATAAAAGAAAAAGTGAAGATGCATGCAGCATCGTCAATCTCATGACTGCCGAAATCACGTAAGACGTTTCGCGTGATCGACGATTTATCAGATTGATCGTCGATTACGATTGCTTTGAATTTTACGCGATAGTGGGAGAACGTTCAAAATAATTACATTGCATTTTTTCACATGGTAACGCGAAACGAGTGTTCGAAAAGAAAAGAACGAATAACGCAAACAACAAAAGAAAAGAAATGAAAATGAAAAAACAACTAATACGTTTCTTCCTATCTTCCTTTCTAGTCTTGTCTTTCACCTCTGTGTGGTGCTGATTTAAGAATTGAAAGTACTCTGTAGTACGAAAGTATAATTTTATATTCTAAACAGGAAAGAAGAAAATGGAAAAAATGAGGAAAAAATGGAAACAAATTTTTTTCGCTTCGAGAAGAATACGGAAAAACAAATGAAGGAAAAAAACACATATACTGCATTTGCAGGGCGGTAGTGTAAAATATATGGAATAAGAAACAACAAAGAAAACGAAACGAATCCAAGTTTCGATCTGATATATAGGTAAAGCAATATAGAACTTCGAACATCGCGGAATAGTATTCTATATAAGGTATTTGGAACAGAAAATAAAATGTGTAAACGAAAACGAGGTCCGATATTTCGTGGGGACACAGAAAACACGCTGAAATGATTCGAAAAAGAACATGTGAAAACGGAAAATACAAATTAAGAATGTACAAAATGGTTTGTTAGGCACATTATTAAATTTATTACGTCTAAAGATAGAAAAGAAGAGAAATGAAACTGAATTCAAATGATTGTATCTTTTAAGTCTGACTACCTGATGAGAATCTCTGCCCCCACAATTTATAGGATTAGTAGTTTTAACAAAAAAAAAAAAAAAAAAAAAGTACAGATTACCGAATACTCTGGAGACTACACGAATAAAGCTTATCAATGATTGTATCTCGAGTGATGATTTATTATTTGTACTCTCGAAAAACGTTGTCAGCTTTTAATGTTACATGTAAAAGAAAAAAATGAATGAAAAAAAACAAAGTGAAAACAAATCCGTCGAAGAGAAGAATTTTCTCGAAGCAAGTGTTTGTGTCATTTTCGTGCGTTTCGAATCTCGACGAGACACTTTTGTAAATGTGTAACTTATCGAACCGTCTGTGTTACTTCTTGTCTATCGCTTGGACAGTAACTCGCGTAACTCGAACACGTTTTCGATAATCGTTAAGATACCTATAAAGCGGCGGATTAAATGGCCTGCGATCGTTTAGTCTTTAGGAGGTACCATTAATTTTTTACTATGTTTGTACATTGATCTATGAACGCTCAAGAATTTCGTCATTACAAACTCTAATACTCCTTTTGTTCTTATTATCTTTTTTTTATTGATTCTTTTTTCTCTGTACACGGACACGTTTTCTCATCGTTGAGCCTTAGTACAAAGATATCGGACGATGTAATGGTTCCCTTTCCGTTGTTACACTCTCCTCTGCAATGAATCCGCTATGTTGCTTTTCCTCTTCATACGCCGTCCCGCAAATGAAAACGAAGCATGCGTTTTTTAGCCATGTTCTAGCACGAGTTCAGGTACGATTTTATCGCTGCGTCTCGTTTCTCGCACTGCCCTGGCCGGTACGAAATGTAACGTGGCAAAAAATTGAAACTGGGGACCAGTTTAGCAAGTCGAAAGATAAGCGCTATATTTAGAAACTCGGCGTAAAACTTTCAACTTATGCAAGAATACGATACCGATTTAGTTAGCCTACGCGAACTTGCCTTCTTTCCTGTTGCGTTACTATTTTCTACGAATTCCTTTTCCTGCTTTGTATCCTAGTGTGATTATAGTATATATTTAGTCACGATATATAGTACATATCGCTGCAGAGAGATGTATCTTCGTTTGTCACAATCTCTCTCTTTCTCTCTTATTTCTGGTTCAAAGTTTAGAAAGTATTACCATTTACGTACAGTGGTTGGCAAAAGTATTACAATAGTTGTCATGAAAAATTTTTATGGATATATTAGGTGCGTTATACGAAATTTGTCAAAACTGGTAGCACTGTAATGAGATATGATTATTGCGAATCTATTGGTAAAATTTGGAACCAATTTGAAAATTTATATAAAACTTACAAGATACACCAAAATAATTAAACAATTAGTTATTTATTATATTACTAAGCTACAATATTTTGTGGGATTATGTTTAACATTTGAGGAAAGGAAAAATATGATCCCTATTTTTGCTGATTTTCTGACTAATATTATGAATAATAGATTGTTTAATTACTTTGGTATATTTTTAACTTGTATATACATTTTTAAATTCCAAATTTTATTAATATAATCATAATTGTCGTATCATCTGATTATTAGACTACGGATTTTTATACAGATCCGTATTTTTACAAATCTAATTAAAGAAATGATATTTAAGTAGGAATTTTCATCTTTCAATTATTGTATATTATAATAAGTATACTTTGTTTTATAGCAACTATACTAACTAAATGATAGTTTTATAATAACTATACTTTGAATATGTTGCATGTCATATGCATCTCGTGCGTTTTTGCAATTTTAAATTTTCTATAAATGAATAAAAATTCGCATCCTACTCATTACAGTGCTAATGAAATTTCAAATTCTTTTGTATTGCGCGCATAATGTATTCATGAAGAGTCTCTATAAGTGTTCAATTATCTTCACGAGCCACTGTATAATGATTTATCCTGTTTTCTTATATTTCATAGAATCATTATTTTGTTTCAATTGAAACGCGGGAAACTAGGATTCATCAAGATATAGAGAAACAAATATTAATTTTGCTTCTCTACATTGAACTCGACCAGACATTTCTTAAAGTGTTTTGAGCAAAACGGATACAACGTCGGATGGTCGCAGGTTCGACAGGCCGCCGCGAGATGTGAACAGCATCGCAAGCTTTCACGACAACAGGATGCCCATAACTCAGGACCAGCTGCGGCGCAATTGTAGCAGTAACAGTCACCTGGAAAACGCAAAAAGAATTAATTGACCCATAGATGAAATTTGCGAATCGTTTATTTATAATCGGTACTCTTACCGATCTAATAAATTATATGAAAATAAGGTATAAACTATTAAACAAATTAGTAATTGCATGAAGCCAATTACGTGAATTACCGATAATGGCAATGAACTCCAGATCATGATGCTTTAGATTCAAACTCCATGGATAGCGTAAAATGGTAACTTTGATTATGTTTACTTTTTGACAATCTGATCCAATTGAATCATTGGAAAATTTAATTATTCGACATCCTTTATCTAGATTTCTTAATACGATGGGAAAATCATAGTAGAGTAAGTCGACATTTTGAGAATTTAAATACAATCACGCATTTCAACCTATCATTACTGCAATTCATCTACACTTTCATAATTAAGTGAGTTATAACCTTTTTCTCTGCTACGACATATTTTCATGACCTTAAAATTAATAACGAGTTGACTAATACCACTATGATTTATTACATTCATTTATTACACGTTACTTAATCTTACATTTATTGATTTTACATATTACTATCAAAAATGGTACTACATAGTGTTTTAATATTTTGAAATAGGCCCTCTTTGATAGTTATTCGACTTTTCTATCTGCCTCTTCATCTCGATTGCAATTCCATTACCTACGCAACGCACTTGCATCACGAGACACTTGACTCTTTACGTTAAATAAGCGTAACGCGAAAGGGGGAACAGAGGAACAGAAGCAAAGCGTATCGCGTATCATATATGCCGCACGTGTGTATTTTTCATGTAGTAACTGGTTCAGAATTGAGACAAATCGTTGTTCTTTTAGATACGACTAGTTCGATAATAGAACATTGCTTTTTATTCTGTCATAATAGTATCAGTTTATGATTCAACTTCCTACATTTTTTACAATCTGCATTGCCTATTTTCTAAAATAAAATAATTTCTAATCATTATTTATAGTAACAAGTAATTCAAATGAATTAAAAAATGAATATAGATATATATGCGGAAAAATTAAAGAGGTTTGATCCATTTATATATGAATGCAAATTTTAGTGAGGAAATTCAAGGTATACTGTCATCAGTAGTAATTCTATCTTCGATTAATTTTCCATTTTTAGGTTAGTAAAAATTCTATATTAGACTAATTTTTAACTAAAGGACTTCTACTTTTATCTGCACTAGGTAATTAAAATTAAGACTAATTTTATTAAGGTAAGTTTTTTTTAATATCTGCATATATACAATTTACCATCCAATGGTAATGAACGTGATTATGACGGCTTAGGTTGACTTAAATGTAAATACACACAATGGTATACTACAATAACATTGTTTAGCTGTTATGCAGAAAATGAAATCTCTTCAGTCTTTCACGTACTTCGTAGGAATCCAGCAGATTTGTGGCCAGGTTGTTGGAGTGGTTTTTCAGTCGTTGTTGATACAATTTGCTGCGTCGTAACATAAGCTAACAGCTTAAATTATAGTTATATAATATCAGAGAAAAAATTCCCTCTTTGATAATACCAAGATTCTGGATCAGTTCTAGATACAGAGACGAGCAAAAGTGTAAACACGCTCCGCTGATTTTATGTAGAAGACGATAATACGACTAATTTTTCAAGTAATCGGTAAAGATTAGGTAACAGTAACTACAAGCTGCATCTGATTAACAAAATGTAATAGTTCGTTTTCATTAACATTAATAATGTACAGAACATTTTACAAAAATGGATATCTCAAACCATGTTTACAGTTCTGCACTTTAATTATACTCGTCGAATTAAGGTTTCAACCTAGTATTTCGTCCACTTTCCTTTACTTTTTTTTAATGTTTTTAATTTACGAGGCATACTGTCAATTAAATTTTTAATTATTTGTGGTTCAATATTATACCATTCCTGTTGTGTTCTTTCCCATAATTCATGAACCCCTGAAGGTGGATTATTATATTTTGCCAGCCTTCTTTTCAAAATGGACCACAAATTTTCGATCGGATTCATATCCGGACTTTGTGCTGGCCACTTTATCACAGAAAAATTTTGATTTTCTAGCCAAGTTTTAACTATTTTCGCAGTATGCTTAGAATCCCCGTCTTGTTGAAATACTACTTCGCGTTCATTATATCCAATAGAATTAACTACAGAAGGTAAATTACTGTAGAATTGTCAAATAATGCTCTTTTCGCATTATACCTTCGATTCGAACCAAGGGACCAACACCTCTGTGAGTAAAGCAACCCCAACACATAATTGAGCCACCTCCAAACTTCATAGTTTGTTTTATACCACCTGGTTGATCATTATTCTCGGACGAAGTTCAATACCAGGACCTTCTGTCGGATTCGAATCTGTTAATTCTTGTTTCGTCACTCCATATAACTCTTTTCCAATCTTCGATCGTCCATTCTTTGTAGGTGTCAACAAATTGTTTTCGTAATTTAATATTTTTGTTTGAAAGAGCTGGTTTACTGTCTTTTTTCCGAAATAAGTCGCGGTCTACCGTTTTGTGAAGAATTTGGTGCACTAACATACTTTTTTCTTATTCTTGCAACTGTCGTATGACTGACACCACATTTCTCTGCAATTTGCCACAACGACAAATCTTTATCACACAAACAAATAATACTGTTCTTTTTATCTTCACTAAGTGGCTTCATCTTGGATCAAGCATATCAAACTGAAAAGTAATCTAACAATGGTGTGGTACAGTTGACTGTGAAACAATGGACAATCAGTGCTTATTGACAGTTTCGTTTCCCTGACATTTACATTCTATCATAAATGTTTCTGACGAAACGTGCAAAACTTTAAACATTGTTTCAAAACACAATTATTATAAAATATTCTGTACATTATTAATGTTAATGAAAATGAACTATTACATTTCGTTAATCAGATGTAGCTTGTAGTTACTATTAAAAATTAGTCGTAGTATCGCCTTTTACATAAAATCAGCGGAGTGTGTTTACACTTTTGCTCATCACTGCATATACAGTTTTAAATCTCAATTCTAATCTCGCAGTTTACATCTTCCTCAAAAGCAGCGAAGAGTGTGTTACAGCGTCACCTATGTGTGCATCTTTTCATCAAAAAAGAATACAGAATAGGAAAGAAAAGAGGTAAGGAGAAAAAACTTTATATTCAAAGAAAGTAAGCATGTTGTTAATTTTTCGCAGTTGTGTACATTCTAACTGAGATGATTAGAAGGTTAAATTATTGTTGCTCTGATTGTCGAAAGGTGAAAGGAGTGACGCGAGATGGCACAAATGCTCGGCCGATACAAATTATTGCGGACGTTAGACGAGGTTTCCTCTTGGAAAAGAATCGCAAGGACACGTGTGGTAAAAGTAAACGTTCCTCTTGATTTTCTATTTTTGCACTGTCTGCTAGTTCTATGAAATTGGAATTTCCTTGGTCTAGAGATAATTCTAAGTATAACTAACGAACAAATTGAAATTTATTAAAATTGATCCCACATTCTCACATTGATTGCAGAATGTTATTCATCATCGATAAATTAGACACGTGTTTTTATTCAGTAGAATACGATTAAAGGCATTGATTCTTTGTTGTACAAGCAATTCTGATTTTTATGCATTTATGAGAAATTTTGAAGATGCAAAAATATACAGAGTGCATATCATATGCAAAAATATATTAAGTATATAAGGTATAGATATACTCTTTACAACATCTATTAAGTACAATTTTTCTACATAAATCCTATTTTTTAAATTACACGTATAAAATATGAATTTACATAAATTCTGTAGTCTACAAATATTTCTTTTAGATGAAGTCCTACATTCTTCAGAAAAGAATTTACTTTTTGCAGACTATTTTGTTAATATTTCCTAGAGTCAATTTCACGTTAGACTGTAATAATCATAATTTCTACAAAATTGCAAATAATTTTAAGCAGAAAAATTCATAATATATAAGTGAAGTATTTTTATGGTGATGAGAGATTAGTGAAAGTACATCTTCAAACTTTCAAACGACTGTCCTCCTTCGTCATGAGGGTTAATATTATGCCCGCATCTTCAAAGCAAAAGTAGAAACGTTTCCAAAGTAGTTAAACATCACTCCGCGGAAAGTGATTTATCGCGTCTCGGTGAATCACCATCGTTATAGGAACTGAATTTCATCGAATTTCAATCGCTTTCTATTCGATTCACTGCAATCCAATGCTGTCCATTTGATTCACGAAAGAATGTTCCCGAGCAATAATAATATGCAAACAATGTGCGTCTAGGAGTGGCGGTAATATATGTTTCGATTACGTTTAATAAAACCTTGCTAAGTAAATTATACAAGTGGTGTTAAAGTTGTTGTTAGTGAAAGTGTGCTGCCAGGCCGGTATCCAAGCCTTCAACCGCGAAGGGTTAATGTTACATTGCTTAAAATAATTAGAGCATCAGTTAGGGGAATGCTTTTATAAAGAAAATTAGGAACAATGATATACTATATAGAACATTTTTTATAAACTGGTTAGTTAAAAAAAAAACAAAAGATATTGTTTGATAAAATTTTTGTAGGTATTATTTTCTGTTATTATTATTTTGTTATTATTATACATTATGTCTTTTTACATTGGCGTACATATGCAACAGTGTAATTGTACTATTTACACAAAACAACTAGCCTATTAAAAACAATGAATAGAGAATAAAAAGAGATTTCATTTAGTCAGAATCGCATCAAAATGATGCACCTGCATTTTTCAATTACAAGAATGCACATGATTGCACAATAAAAGATTAGTTTATGCCTCAAACACATTCTTCGTCATTTCCGTCAGTCATTAAACTTTCCTTAAGACAGAAATTTACTACAAAAATTATTTTACTTTTTTCGTTATGACCCCCCCCCCCCCAAATGACCATAAACCTATATACGCTCACGTTCTCAAAGTAAAAGCAGAAATGTTTCCTAACCGGTACGAGCATCATTCCTGGGAAAGTGATTTATTGCGCCACGATGAATACGGTTGAATGCGAAAAAAATCAAGAGACAACGTTCGATCCAACGCTGCGCCGGATCTAATTCGTAGATTAACGCTCTCGCGCGTTTGTGTGCATTTAACGTGGGCAAACAATGTCTGGGAGTGGCTATGTCAAGGTCAGAATCTCTATTATACATCGCGCATAGTGGTATATGTTTTTCCATAACAGTGATTACGCCGGCTTTGTTGGAATGCAAAGATGTATGCATGTATTGATTTTACATGCGTGTGTGTACAGTGGCCCAAGAAAGTATTCAGACATTTGTAGAAAGCATTTATGAATATATCATATATTGAAATTTCATTACCACTGAAATGAGATTCGATTACAGATTACAGATTACAGATTATGATTACATCGGTAAAATTTGAAACAAATCTGAAAATGTACATACATAGAAGCTACAAGATATTCAGTACCAGTGAACATTTCGCGAAGATCATAAATGTATTTAAACAGTCAGTCATCCACTATTAATCAGTAAATTGCAGATATTTATACAAGTTCATATCTTTGTGAACCTAATTAAACAGACGTAAAATAGGTACAGTTTGTATTCACCGACTAAATATTATGTTGTTTATTTTGGATATTTTATATATTTTTGACTATCATATACATTCTGCAAATATACAACCTTCAAATTTTCTATAAATACTTAAACATTCGCAATCTACTAATATGTTACAAAATTTTGTGGGGCCATCTTTAACACTTATTATTTATTTAAGGTAGCTATGCATGCTTTATATATACGTATTCATTTTTTACTGAAAATATACTTGCAATAAATGCCTTGTAACTTTTATACACATTTCAGATTGGTAAGTTCAAATACTTTCATGAGCAACTGTATACTGTATGTGTGTTTACGAGTGTACGTGCATAAAATTTTGGAATCCTTGGTCGATTACCTTCAGGACAGTCAACGGATCGTCTGGCCTCGGCTCTTCTGCATTCGAGACCCTCCTCGCCTTTCGGGCAAGACGTGTACAGCTCCTCGATCGAATTTTCACCGAATATTGCGTTAATCTGAAAGTTAATCGGATAAGCTTTATCGCATCCGCAAAACTAGCAATGCGCGTTTTCTTTTTTAATTCTGAATTCTAGGAAATATCGAGAAAGATTTAACGTGTAATTATTTATGCTATTTGAAATATGTAATGTAATGATCTAATTCTATATAATTATTATTCAATTTAAAATAATAGAATAGTGATACAATTTCTTGTTTTGACTTTTAAATGTTTACAGTTTTGTGTTGAAAAAAGAGTTAGATAAAATATTTGTTAGAACAATGTCTATTGATTTCTGCGTGGCATCCTTGTGGTTATTGCAATTCGGAAACATGTAATCGTGAGTACATAAATATTCTTCGATTACGATTTTCGTTACGCAACGAGAAGTGTCGAGAAGTGCCGGCACTTTTATCAGCCTCGTCCTTAGCGTGTTTATTCAATGCGCATGCGTATTTTTGTTAATTAGAGTGCAAAAGTCAAGATTCAAAAACATTTCTAAATCTGAATTTTTAATTTTACTTTCTCTAAAAAAAAAAAAAAAAAAAGGAGAGAAAAATAATCACTCGACAAACAACATCACCGCGTCTGTCACTTGAGATTATACAATTTTTAAAAAATTACCTATCAAGAAAAAAAGAAAATAATGAAGAAGTTAATTATTATGATATGAAATAATGTAATCTGCTATACATCGCTTCTATTATTATTATTACATTGTTTTATGAAGACAGATAAAATTAAACTACTAAAGTTTTAATGTTTAAATCTTACTCGTTTAAACGCTCCAGGCTTGGAGAACATTTTAACCAATTTTGCTAGCGCGTTCTCCTCCGTGACGGTGCTGACATTTTCCTCGTGACAGTGGCCAGCCAGTATCAAGAACAAGCAACAAAGTAGCAGCAACGCACCGCGAGAATACATCACGTTGTCATGGAAACACGCGCGACGAAAAAAAAGCTCACACCTCGTCCTGGATAATTTAAAATCACAACTGGTGGTCAGGTGGCAGAGAAACGCACCGACAGTTTGACTTCTCCAGCGTATTTGCCTCCTGGAGGGGATATCCTACATTGCGGTACGAATACAAGATAGAGCCGAATCATAGCTAGTGATTAATAGCTAAAGCTCATATTCAAATTTGCTCCTGCAAATTAAAATAAATAGATTAATTATTTTATTAATTTTTATCGGTATTTATTTCCTTAACAAAGGATTGATATAGTTTACTTTTTATAATTTAATCTAATAAATAGACTGCAGTTTTTTTTGCATTTATGAAAAATGTGTAAGTGCAAAAATACAAAAAATGCATTAATATATAGAAATATAAAAAATATTCAAGGTGAAGTTGTCTTGTTTCTATTTATTTTTCACATACTGTGACATGCTTAGATGGCGCTTTTAATATTTGGATGTTTTTGTAATTTTTTTAAATTATAATTGGACATTATAGTTATACCTGCTACAGTATTTAGTTTATCGATGTTAAAATTTTTTTGATGGTTCTATGCATCTTGATTTTTTGTTTGTCTGAACCTTTTTGCACAATAATTTGATTCTTTATAATTTTATAATTTTTCATCAAGTGGGATAATTAGATAACTGCTACTTGTAAAATTTCATTAATATTACCTCAATTATAAAGCATCAAAGAATATTTACACATACATACGTAAAATGCAAATTTCATGCACAAAAGTTGTTCGGTAATTAAGTGCAATTTGTGCGTATATCATACAAATATAAAATTTTTCTTTGTGCTACTATAATCAAATATTCAAGCAAAATATATATTTGGAAATGTATTGTATTCTACATTCGTATATAAAAAGAAAATAAAGACAATTTATGTAACACGCGTGATAAAATATATTCGTATTAAATGAAAGAAAAGAAAACCGCGTTATATTGTGTGTCACATGGTATGATTCATGCGTACCATTCTCATAATGTTTTTATTCCCTAGGATCTAGGGGATATATTTGAATTAAAAAAATTTTGAAAAGTGAAAAAAAAAATAAAGAAGAATATTCGTATTATAATTTCTATCATACATTCTACATATTTATGTATCTTTTATATAATATCATATATATTTATATTATAGGAATATATTTCTATTTGCTACGTCCACGAGAAAGTCGTGTATACATCAGCGGTCTGGTAACTTCCATGGTAGGGATAAGGCTTTAATGCAATAGTAGAGGAGAAATGAGAGTTCACACGCACAATACAGATATTGCACCACGCGGTCAAGTGCTGAAGGTATTCTATGCTAATCTATACAAGAATTTACAAAGTTAGACATCTGCCTTGTTTAGTTCCACGTTACAAGAACCTATTTCATTGTACAATTCTGCGGAATACTTTTCTATTCAATATAAACAAGTATGAGAATAACGAAATCGCGCAATAATTAAACTTAGTTGTTAATTTTTCAGTATGTGGCGGAGGAAGGGGCATGAGTTTGAACAATTTTTTTCTATACACGTGTGTAACCGGCGGTTTCTCTTACTTTCCGAGATACGAAAATATGCAATAATTGCAAGGATTTTGAATTCAAAGTTTTGTAATTATGCAGATGTAGAAACAATTCTATTTCTGGAAACTGAGATCTTAGACGTGCCGAATTTAGAAAAGGACAATGAAAATGAAAGAGATAGAGAGACTGAGAATCGAAGCGTTCGGTAACATGTAAATACTTACAAGCTAAGACCTTTAATTCAAAATTCAAACTTTCTTTTCTTTTGATTTGTGATTACTAGAAAATGCAATGGGATGATGGTTTTATGATACAGAGAAGCATCGTGTATTTCTAGTTCACTATTAGCAAATTTCCTTAGCAAACCAGCCTGCAGCTCATATACGGCACTTAGCGAACATTTGTTTGTTAATAAAATTATTAAAATAGTAGATAGTAAAATTATTAAAACTATTCATTTCGGGCATTTTGTAATGCTAGCTCTTGACTTACGGGAGTCACCCTATTACCAACCCGCCGTTTACCAGCGATTAACTCCCTTACCCTAGTTCAAGAGTATACAGCGCTACGGACGCGATTTATAATTAGATTTATTAGTCAGCACACCATGTGCAAACGCCAACCAACCCCAAACGATCACAACATTTGATCAACCACGGGGAATAAACAGTGATGAATGAAATTCGTACCAATATACTTATTATATTTTTTTAAATAAAATGGGACCAAATACGATATAATTTGGAACATATTTGCTTATTTAATAAATGATAATTAAATACATATCAATAAGTAACTGTAATTCAAAATATATCGTATTTGATCTCATTTTATTCAGAAAGCTCTCACAAATATGTTAGTAAAAATTTAATTTAGAAAGAGTTAAAAATAAAAAAATTTCATTTTTGAATGAGTACCTACATACATTGTCTCAGCGATATTTGACATTGAATTATGTTATATTACTCAACTACGACGGGTCGTCGAACTTCACGAAGCATAGAGAGGCATCTCTCCCCTGTGAAGGGGATGTCGACCATGCAATTAGCGAGAGATTCTTTTTCTGCAGATATATCACGTCAGAAATATTATTTGCAGTCTATCTATTGCAGTAAACTATTGAAATTACTAATAAAATGAAATTTAGATTTTATTATAACAAAAACATTATCGCGAGGAAAGTAAATTTTGTGTTAAATCTAAAAAGTTATCGTGTATAGAGAATATATTAAAATTATTGTATCATTTCATTAATCCATTACCGTTTGAAGGAAACGATTCTCTTTTCTTCTCTAAAAAAGATATAATGATTTCTTTCTAAAGCAACTAATTTTAATTATTGTGCGATTTTGTTATTCTCATACTTGTCTGTTTCAAATAGAAAAGTAGCTTTTTCATAGAATCATACAATGAAATGAAATCTTGTATATAAGTTCTTGTATTTACTATATAGAACACCTTCAGAATTTGGCCGCTGAAAGCAGCAATAGTCCGGAAACAACCGGAATCACAAATGTGAGCATTCTCATTTCCTCTCTGATAATAAGGTGTGCTTTACAAATCAGCTGCTAGCCATAGAGAGCTGTGTTCTAGTAGGTTAGTGAAAACAAACTATACAAATGTATAGTATCAAATTGATAATGTATAATATAGTATAGTATAAACAGGGAGGAAATTTCCTCTTTGAAAGTACATATATATGTAACCATAGGTGAGCTATTTCGTTAATGATTTAACAGGTGGAGCCACTATTTTGTCGACACCTACAAAACGCTACTATATCTAATGATGTATCTACTGTATGAATTTAGTAAATATAAATTTAGTGAATGAATTTAGTAGCATTTCCAATATTGTTTAATTTACTTTTGATTTTACCTAATAACGAAGGTTGTGTGTGATTATAGAAATCTTATTAAATACGATTAGAAACAATGGATGCATATGAACTATTTCGAAAACTTTCTACTGGTGTAAAATTTGATAAGAAGCGTTTTCAAGTTGATGCAGAAAGATTTCAGGTATTCTTTGAAAATAAAACATTACATTTGAAGATGCAAATATATTTTAAATAAATTTCTTATTTGATACAGCTTGTCAACAAACAATCTGGAAATGGAGTTAATGATGATAAAATAAACATTAAAGCCTTTGATAACATAAATCATTCAATATTATGTGAGAAAAGAAAATATGATGAGGTCGAGAAAGAAACTGAAAATATTAATGACTTGACGTTGCTTGATGGAATGTCTATTCCTCAAAATAAAAATAAAAAGTGTAAAGTAGCCTTAACTGAAGAGAAACGGTTAAAGTTAGAAAAAGAAAAGGTTTACAATATTTTATTGATATAAGTTAATGTAAGAGACAATAATTGTTTTAAAATACTATATTTCTTCATTTAGATTAATCAGTTTCGCAATCATCATCACATAAGTGTCACAGGCAATTGTATACCTAAACCTATCTCAGAATTTATTGAACTATCAACAACTTACAATATATCTCAAAAATTAATATATAATATTACAAATTGTGGTTATAAATGTCCTACTCCAATTCAAATGCAGGCTATACCCGTCATGCTGCAAGTAAGATTACTATAGTTATTACTGAGATTTTATTTATATCAATGCTTTTAGCTAAAAATAAAACATTGATGTTTTTATAATTATGATTAAAATAGGGTAGAAATGTACTAGCTTGCGCCCCAACTGGATCTGGAAAAACAGCTGCATTTCTGTTACCTATAATTCATTATTTAGGTGGACCAGAGAAGAAAGGATTTAGAGCTGTTATATTAAGCCCAACAAGAGAATTAGCAAAACAAACATATAGAGAATGTTTGCGTCTTAGCGAAGGATGTAATTTTAGAGTTCATATTATAAGTAAAGTGAATCAAGCATTAAACAAATATGGACTTAAAAGTTCACAGAAATTTGGTTAGTATAAATTGTATGGAAAATTATACATCAAAGTAATATGATATACAATTGTATTTTTATTTATTGTAGATATATTAATCACTACACCAAAAAGAATAATATACCTGTTGAATCAGGATCCACCAGCTATTTCTTTTAGCAAGTAATTATATATATATATATTGTTATATCTTAATCTTATCAAAGTTATGTATAATGCATGAAACATTAAAAATGTTATAGTGTTGAATGGTTAATTGTGGATGAAGTAGATAAACTCTTTGAGGATGGGACAAGGTGCTTCAGAGACCAGTTAGAAACAATTTCAAAGTCATGTACAAATGAAAACTTACATAAAGCAATGTTTAGTGCAACCAATACTCCTATAGTGACCAAATGGTGTAGACGTAATCTGAAAGGTCTTATAACAGTTACTGTTGGACACAGGTTTAATTTTCTTTTTTTATATGTGTAACAAATTATATACTGTTTCTTTAAACAAGTGATTATTGGTATTACATCTATCATAGGAATGCTGCAACAGACTTAGTAGAACAAGAATTGTTATTTGTTGGCGCAGAGAGAGGAAAACTTGTGGCACTTAGAAATATTATTCAAAAGGTATCATCTTTATTTATCAATACATTTGTGAAATCTATTTTAATAAATTGTCACGTAAATAATTGCATTTGATAAAGGGAGTATTACCACCTGTACTAGTATTTGTGCAAAGCAAGGAAAGAGCACAAGAATTATTTAACGAACTTATATATGATGGAGTCAATGTTGATGTTATTCACGCTGATAGAACACAAACGCAGGTATATTTTACATAGATGATAACTTATTAACCAAATAATATTAAATATAATACACTTTTTTTCTTTTCAGCGAGACAATGTCGTTCGTTGTTTTAGAGAGGGAAAAATATGGGTATTAATATGTACAGAATTAATGGCAAGAGGTATTGATTTCAAAGGTGTAAATCTTGTTATTAATTACGATTTCCCACCATCTGCTATTTCTTATGTTCATAGAATTGGTATGTATTTCCAAATTTGATGAAAAAATTAAATATCTCAAAACTCTCAATATGTATTGTTTTAAATAGGTCGCACTGGTAGAGCTGGACATAAAGGAAAAGCAATTACTTTTTTTACTGTACAAGACACTACAAATTTGAGGAGGTAAATGTTGTTGAAGCATTATATTAAAACATGTAAATATGATAAAATTATTTTATGTAAATATCTACAAATAGTTTTTAACATTTTAGTATAGCTACTATCATGCGTGAATCTGGTTGTAATGTTCCTGATTATATGTTAGCCATGAAAAAACATAGTAAAAGGGAAAGACGGAAACATGAATGCAAGGCTCCTATTAGAGAAAGTATATCAACTCTACCTACATTCAAACGCGTACAAACATTTAAAAAAAGGTATGATGTATGTAGTTATACTTGCTTCTAGTAAATATCTAGTAATTAGAATATTATTTCTTAAAATTACTATTCTTTATTTGCATGTTACAGAAAAGTTGCTGTAAACGATTCCAAAAAGAAATCTGAACTAAAAAGTGAAGAGAATAAAGATAAAAAAATAAATACAAAACATTTAAAAAAAGAGAAATAGATAAACAACGTACAATTTAAAAAAGAAAGAATGACTTAAAAAATTTCTGAATAAAATGTGAGTAAAAGAAATAGTCTTATATATACTTAATATCGTGTATATTAACCGATACATATTGTAAACTAGTAAAAAATTTATAATCATATTACATGTGAAGTAAATATATTGTATGAATGATAAAATATTTTAAATACATATGTATAAACGCTTACGTATATATAAATATATGTTATATATATCCATCAATCATCATCAAAGGATAAACTATTAAGTAAGTATGTTAAATATATTTGTATGGCCTGATATGGTTTATTACAATACTATATTATATTGTCTGTATAATAGGATAATTATTGATTTTATATGTACACTTACACACTCATACATATCATATAAAAATATTATATATTTAAAAATATATTATTAACAATATTATATTCTTAATTAGCATATTTTCATTATGAAATAGTAATTGAGATATTGAATACAATATTTAATACAAAATATCACATCTTTATTACACATGGCAATATATTAAATTTGTGTATCTGATATGTATTAGCCTATACGGATCAATTTATATGAACACACATTATAAGATAGTTGTATTAGATGAATATTGATTATTATGGTATTCATTAAAATAAATTGCTTTTGATAAGAAAAAGTTATCATTACTTTTTAAGAATTATGTTACAATTATGATGTTATAAACTTGAGTATACATGAATTTTATTTTGTACTTTTGAATATTAATCACAAAAAGATACTTAAAAATCATGGCACTAGCTCATTTCTTTTATTTAAAATGTTGAAATCTGAGTAATTGTATTTGACTACTATGTATTTACCGTTTAAGTAATTATATATTTTTGTACAATATACACATAAGTTAATATACACATCAGTTAAAACATTTCATACCCTATTTGTGTATATTTTACATATCCACAAGAACATGTTTTTTTAATTTTATAGAAATATTAAAATTCATTTTCTTTCGGTAAAACATATGGTACAAATGAAATATAAAAAATATATTATTACGTTTCACATAGCCAATCACAAGGTAGTTTCGGCATTTTATTTGCTGGCCATGGAAGGTAGCCTGCCGTTTTAAAAATCCAATAATCATAAGATACTTTAGCTATCAAGCTTATCAATAGCACGACTTCTGTAGCAATAATATAATAAATATAATCTGTCCAATCACCAGGATAAACGCACATTTTTGAAGGTTCTAAGTCAACAACTTTTTCCTTTACATTTTCGCACAATACTTCATCAGAATCTAATATGCGAGTTTGTAACCATACCTGAGTTATAATATATAACATTAAACATTAGAAAAAATGCAGATCAATATTAAATTATAGTCAAAATATTACCTTTAGGTACTTGGCCGTGTTACAATCACAATGTAATTCATTTCCTCCAAGCTTTACTAATCGCGAACTGATAAAACTTTTGTCATGAGTATTAGGGCTTAAAATGTATGTTGGAAGCTGCGCATTTAAAATATCATGCATAATATTGAAATATTCTTATTTACTACTTACCAAACTTCTTTGAATTCTACTTACAGATTTAATTTTATTGTATCGTAAACTAAGGAAAGCATAATTATCTAAAAATTTGGACCCTTCTAATTTATTTATAGACGATATATGATTATAGTCTGCATAAAACTCTCTTATATCTTCATAACATGGATTGGTACTCAGATCATCTAATGCAGTGATCTATAACAATTAATGATAATAATAATAACATATCACTTAATGATATAATAAAAATGATAAAAATATTATTTTCATATTATATTTTTATATAATTAATCTTTAATTTTTATCGATGAGATAAGCATCAACAAATAGCAATCAAGTAAATTAACATACTTTATTGATTTAGACAACGTAAAAAAATATAATATTTACGTACATTATTATATGATACATTCAGGGATATAGTATTGCGTGGTAATTTTTCAGGTAATTCGGTAATTTGAATTCCGCTACAATCTACATTTACCGCTAAAGTCGGTGGTTTACCTTCGACAATATCCAATCTTTTGAAGTTGCATTGACATTGCCATGTATCACCTTTTGGACATTCTGTTTGCAACTATCGATCCATGAAATAAAATTGGATAATAAATATCACGTTAGATTAATTGAATTGCTACTTATATTGCATGATACTGGACTCTAAAAATATAATTTTTGTCTTTAAACTATTACCAAACTAAGATATCGAACTTGTTTCAATGGAACTTGTTCTGTAGTGTTGAACCAATGCCAAGTCTTACTAGCTGAACATACAGTTTCATTTTCATGATTGAAATTAATTTGCTTTTCTCCTGTTTTATTAATATATTGGTAAATGTCGTGACACCAAAGTGTATTTGTTCCTAAACATAAAAGCTATGTTATATCTTAAACAATCTGTACAATGTTGATATTGAAATCTATCACCAGTTCCTACTTACCTGAAATATCAAGCCAAAATTCTCGGCCATTCATTGTATTTAAGGCTGGTAAATGTGTGAGATTATTATAAGACAAATCCAAAGTAGTGAGTTGAGCTAATCGAGTAAGTGAATTATTCTCTACTTCAATGAGAGCATTGTTTGAAAGATTCAAGCAAACTGTTGGTGTCATCATTCGAAATTGTCCCTTCACTCTATTAATTTTACCATCGGTAATTGCAAGTGACTTTAGCCTTCTCCACCGAATTTCACTTACATTGAATACATCCAATGTTGCATTTCTTATATGTATGTATGATATGTTTGATGGAAATCCTGTAATGATCAAAATATTATTAAAATACTTGCAATAAACCTTGAAACATATGTCAAATACTTGTGTATGTAATGTATCAATAAAATAATCGTATTTCACTTGTCATTAATATAATTTTATAATAACCTGCACAGGAAAGTTCCAATTCAAAGTTCTGAACATCCAAGTTGCAACAAAGTACAGCATTGCCCTCGGGATTATTATGGGCCAAAACAATTTTCTTACAAGAACATCGAGTTGTTTTAACATCAGGACATTCACTAGATAGCCGGTAAAAGCATTGTTCTAAAAGACCATCAGATATCCCAATAATCGAAGTTGAAGAGGATGTTTGTTGATCTTCTTCTGTCCTTGCACTTGCTACACCAGCATATAAACACATCATTATGGCAAACCACTGCATCTGCAAATCCAATTGATCCTTTTAAAAAAAATATTAATTAATTAATAACTTTATACCTTACACAGTTATTTTAATACGCAAATAAAATGCAAATTTTTCATTATAAAATTAGCACAAATATTTCCACTGTGACAATATATTAAATTAAACTTAAAACAAAATTTTTTATCATACAAAATCATTAACATTTCATAATACATATATTGTTAAAATTAGTAATTCAATTGTCATAATACTTTGTTGTCTAATAATATTAATATTAACAACATTTCTCAAGTCATAAACAGAGATTGAACGCCCAAATATTACTTAGCTTATAAATAAAAAGAGAAAATTTTCATAAAAATTTCATATATAAGTTACTATTATTATTTTACTTATAATTGAACTTAATGCTAACAATTATTTATCTAATTATAAAAATAGTTTGTATTATTTTGCTGCTGCTTCTGATTTCTTATTTTAATAAAAACTAATCATAATAAGGGTATTGAAAAAGTACAAAATTTAACACAATAATTTAATTAATGTAATGTCGTTTTAATTGGATTCTATGTAAAATATTACATATCTTCGTAAGAAGATATAAAATTAATTTTCTTTTCGCAAAATATACGTATACTATATTTATTCACATATGGGCTTATGAATTTGTATAATTAAAAATAAAAATTGTAAGTAAGACAGAAAACGTATAACTTAAAAATCTATACGTTGTAAAATAAAAATCTATCCTTTGGAAATCTATCTCTAGTTTTCGCAAAAATTAACTGGAAACGATATTGTAATTGTATTTTAAAAAAGGATTATATTCATAATAATTAATTGATAAAATAGTGTATTCCTATAATTTTACATTAACTAAAAATATTAGTGCTGTAACGTCATACAGATTTAGAAATAAATACGAAATAAACTGTAAGCATTTCAAGTTTTCGTAAGTAAAAACTTCATTTTCATGGTTTAACCATGTTTATAAGCAGAGATAAAGTATACATATATACACATACGGTCATACAACATATTGAAAAGAAAACTTTTTGAAAAATATGTATATCATATAATTTATTCGTTATTATAATAAATTTTGGATACAGTTAAGGCTGCAGCAATAATTTTAACAAAGAATGAAAACTAATATCGAAACTTACTCTCGAACATAACTCGAACATACATTGCCGTGTTTCACTGAGAAAGAATTGAAAAAGTTGCTTATTATGTACATATATATACATACATATGGATAAGGCATGGGATTTATACTTAAATTACTAATATCGAGTAAAAATTTGAAAAAATGTATTTTTTTCTCAAATTTCAGTTACCTTCATCTTGCACAGTTTTATAATAAAACTGGCAAAAAATTCTTCTACATTGCGAAGTAATTTTTAAGTTGTATTGTTTTCCATTCGATGTAGAACAACGTTATGTATGCAACTGATAGAGATAACTCACGGATAAAAATAATCACAATTGAGAATAAACAAAATTTTGTTCCTGTGTAAGAAAGGCACACATATTGCGTATTCGCACTAAAAGAATGTGGGTAAATTAATTCGTTTAGCAGTCTCCGACACTTTAGGTCATACAGGTCGACCTATTAATGAATCAAAATTGGTTAGCTAGTGGCAGAACGCGTCGCTTATTACACTCGGTGGCCCTGTACAAACGATAAATTACTCCATCACTAGAATCACTGTTATCCTCCTTTCCTAACTTTGCTTTCATCTTT
This sequence comes from Bombus bifarius, assembly GCF_011952205.1. Lineage (NCBI taxonomy): Eukaryota > Metazoa > Arthropoda > Insecta > Hymenoptera > Apidae > Bombus > Bombus bifarius. The sequence continues at coordinate 2,198,582 of NW_022884487.1, forward strand.
TGTTTTTTTATGTTTCTGATATTTAATTATTTACATATCTACATATCATGTAATATACCTAGTAGAATAATAAATATTACAAAAATATTCGTAATCTAACATTCCATTAAATACATATGCATGTATGCTTCATCTTAATTAGTTCTTATAAAAGTTAAGTATTAATCCTGTGTACATACATATATATATACATAAGTACATATATATATATACATAAGTACATATGTATATATGTATTATGATGTTACTACTGACTATTAATGTAGTTATATAGATTTGTAATATTTTTCATTTCTGTGACATTCATTATTTACAATTAATCGAATTAATAACATATAAACAAGGTTCGGTCTACACGCGCTTTAACATATCTAAATAATTCGAGAAATTTATTACATTTCGATTAATCAACTTAACGTTGTTTTAACATATTTTATGCTTATATTAGGTAACTTTATGAACTATAAAAGAAATATAATGTATAATTAAATGTTAATTTTCAAAATTGAAAATTCCTAACGATAATGGTATTTACCTATATATATGAATATACGATACCAAGTTATTGTATTGTGATGCTTAAACAAAGCATGTCCTAACAGTTCCTAATAACTATGAAATAAGATGATAATGATTCAATATTCAATACAATACCATTAAATCAATCGCATAAAAATGTTCAATATGTAATCAATGATACAAATATGTTAATGATATTTATTTCTTACTGCACAAAGTACGGATTATAGATCTGATCTTTCTTACTGCATTGATGGTAAAAAATGATTGAATCTGTTGGATAATTGTAAAAACAAGTTGGTGAAACTATTTACATTATTATTAAATTCTTATTTCTTCAAAATATAATATAACTAATGATATCATTTTATAATTATTTAGCTTTGTAATTAGAAATATATGTACGTATATAAAACATAATATTTAAATAAAGTTAAAAAATTAAATTTAACACACTTCTATTTTCTTGTAAAATGTTATTTTCTTTTAATATTACTCAGGTTCCTTTAACAGAAGAATATAATGATTTTAAATAACTTAACAAATAGTAATAAAATTAATATATATAATATATATATTAATATATATATATGTTGACATATCTTTTTAACAAAGTAATTTTTTTGTGGAAAAATATCACTTTGGGAATAGTATAACTCTAAATTTGATTTCCTCTTTAATTTAACATATTAAAGTTTGAAAATTAATAGCTTGGTTTCTACAAATTTGTATGTTTACTATCCTAAATGACAAGTGACAAAGAAGAATAGCAGGAGTAATTGGTCATGATTAAGCACATATTAAAGACAAAACGTTATCCGAAAGTAAAATTAAAATTAAAGATAAAAATTTCTATTCCATTAGACGACAAATTAAAATAATATATAATATAATATTTTAGGTGACATATATTTATGTGTTAATCGTAGAGAGTCTTTTAAGTGAGTTAACCTTCTTCGTATCGAATAATCTTTGCATTTTGCATATACACTTATTGCTGTTTGTCAGTGTTTTAAGATGGCGGACTTAAACGAGAAGTTGTTAGCAGAACTCCTCAAAAAACCTGGAAATAATGTATGTGCGGATTGTGGGGCAAAGAGTGAGTGGGTTTTCTAAGAAGCATTACCGTATCGTAATGTAGAAGACATTAACGGGGATTTATTTTATTCTATTATATTACAAACTATTCACTAGTTGAATACGAAATCTTGTTTTCCTAACTTTATTCAGGATAAATCCCAAAATAATTTAATTATAACTCTAGTATTAGAAATGATAATGTTGAAACTGTTATTTTTATTTGCCTTTACTTTGTTACAACTAACTGAAAAAATTTGCTTTGTACAACATCGTTGTTCTAAAGTGATATTATTAATTCAGCAATTAGTTTACGTTTATGCATATAGTATAAGGCTTATGATGTTGTGTGATTACAAATTTTTGTATGAATTATATTTAAAATAGGCAATATTGTATTTGTTTTAAAGAATCTTGAAATTGTTTCATTTGGAATGCTTTTTATGTAAGGAATTTAAAGGTGTCGCTATAATATCTGGTACCAGTTCAGTTTATAATTGTATATAGTAATAAAGAGATTTCATGCATCTAGATTGTGTTACTTCTTACGTTTATTTACCTCTCTTGCTATAATCTTTCTGGAATGATATATAGCATTATGTGTTATTCTTTTAAAATGAGTAGCTAGCTTGTTTTGTCATTTTAAAAGTAATGCATATCATATTTCTTTATTTATTGAAATCTTTTTCACAGTCATATGTGTTTATGTTTATCTATATTTGAATAAATTATAGCTATGTCAGAAAATCAGAAAATAAAATATTTTCATAAGGTTAATCGGAATTAAATTCCAGATCCAGAATGGGCTTCTTATAACATAGGAATATTTGTATGCACAAGGTGTGCAGGTATACATAGATCAATGGGTGCACATATTTCTAAAGTTAAGCATTTAAAACTGGACAGGTGGGAAGATTCTCAAGTAAATAGAATTAGAGAAGTTGGTAATATCACAGCTAGGCTTCATTATGAAGAACGTGTACCTCCATGTTATCGCAGACCAAATCCGGATGCACCACAGTACGTTGTTATATATGTATTTGTAACGATAAGTTAGAAACAAATATATTCTAAAAATCATCCTTTTCGATTAACAGAGTATTGGTAGAGCAATGGATAAGAGCAAAATATGAAAGAGAAGAATTTTGTCATCCAGAGAGGCAAAATCATTATGTGTCAGGATTTATGGAAGGATTTTTAATGAAACGTGGTAAAGAAGATTCGCGATATCATCCTCGAAAATTTGTTCTTTGTGAGGCAGATGATACTCTCAAGTATCATGTTAAAGAAAATAAGGTTTATGAACATTAATTATAAATATTTATTTAATATTTGGTATGTACTATTTCTATTCTTACCAGTTTTATTATGTTTTAAGGAACCCAAAGCTGTCCTTAGAATATCGGAGTTAAACGTGGCTTTTGCTCCTCCTAAAACTTGTAATCAAAACAGTCTACAAATATCATTTATGAAAGATGGAACCACAAGACATATCTATGTATATCATGAAGATCCAGAAGTAATTACAAATTGGTATTTGGCAATACGATGCGCTAAGTTACATCGTCTGCAAGTTGCATATCCAGGAGCAACCGAGGCTGAATTACTTTCACAACTTACTAGAGACTTCCCACGTGAAGGGTTTTTATGGAAAACTGGACCTAGGTATACGGATGCTTACAAGAAAAGATGGTTCACATTAGATGGACGAAAACTAATGTATCATGACGATCCCATGGTCTGCACATACTTATTTACTAGATACAAGTATATTATTACTATTGAAAGATAATTAATAAGTTTATTTTGTGTCAATTTGAAGGATGCACATCCAAAAGGTGAAATCTTCTTGGGACACAGTTCAGATGGTTTTGCAGTAAAAACAGGAGTACCTCCGGGTGCAAGGGATCAAGGGTTTTCATTTACTCTTGAAACACCAGATAGAACCTATCTCCTTTCTGCTCAAAGCGATGATGATAGATCACAATGGATAAGTGTAATTCAAAAAGTGATAGACAAACCACTTACTCCACAAGATGCAACTGGTAAGTCTTACCAAAATAAAGAGAAAAATTCAAAAAAGGGAAAGTTAAAAACGTTGCATAATGTTGTTTTTAATTAAACGTTTACAGTGGCAGCACGTCTTATAAGAAAACGCACAGCCAGTGGAACAATGAATATATTTTCATCTACAAGGTAGGGCTGGATCCCTCTTAGGTGCCTTTCCTAATTGTTAAAAGTGAATATTAGATGAACCAATTAAGTCGTTTTATTAAGACTGTTGAGGAAGTAGATCAATCGATCCGATAGCAAATAGACAATGTTTTGTAATCGCACAATGCTATCGAATGCCGTACGCATATTTATTCATAAAAATACACGTTATATCTTATACATACATATAACGTTATAAAAAATACTTTTTAAGTAAACACGATGTAATTTTTAATATTCTCGTATGATCATTATCAACAAATTTAGAAAGTTTAATATGGTCAAATAGTAAATTCAATTGATCTAAATACATATATCGAATAAGTGGTTCTTTCTGATAACATAATATGAAAATGAAATAAATATAACAAAGTTGATATACTCTTTGAAGATACTTTTATCTTGAAATGCTTTTTGCTTACTGTCAAATCAAGGTGACAGTATTATATATTACATTATGAACAATTTTTACTTAATAATATTACTATGTAATATTTATTTGCGGATTAATGGAAACGTATAAAATTCTAACAAAATACATAATATCCTTTTTGGAAATTTAAACTAAGTATTGTATAGTAATGTAATGTGTGGAAAAAAGAAGTAATGAAAGTAGAGCATACTGAATGAATGTCTAAGTGTTTAAATTTTGTTCAATACTTGAATTCAATATTATTTGCAGTATTTTTGTTCTGTGATGATTATCAATCACTTAGATTTCCAAAATAAGTGTAAAACTATAAATAGTGCTATATTCTATATGGAAGTAGTAAACTTCCATGGCCTATCCTTTTATGCATTCTTTTATACAATCACAGTAGGTATAATGTAAGCTAAATCAGTCAGATTCTACATACATAATGGTACATACATACATATTGTGTTGCTACAAATATATGTATTATATAATTAATATATTATAACATTTATATGAACAATATTTATTATAGAAACGTGAAATGCATATAATCTTTCATTGCCTTGAACATGAAATAAGCTTTTTCTTATAAAATACATGTTTGTACAATGATCAAATCTTTTTCATAAAACTGTGTCAAATGAAGAGACTAGTTCATTTTACATACGTATATGTGTCATGAACATACATGCAAATTAAGAGTAATAAAAATATTTTACTTGTTTCAAAAATGGAAGGTAATATTTTCATACCAGTGCATTGTATTATTGAAAACACATTTCAATGATAATAATAGTATGAAATTTTTCTTTAACGTGATATATCTCTTTTTGTATTCCAAATTTAATTCTATTTAAAAGTTAAAAGCAATATTGGAATATTATTTGTTTACTGATAGAAATCGTATTGTTATATCGAAATAATGTGATTTCCTCCCTTCCTTGTTTCAGAATATTTTCTTTGCAATACTAATCAGAGTATTACTTATCTATTAGATTAAATATCAGTTTGAGGGTGTACATTTTCTGTGAAAAAATGAAAATATTTTCCTAGATATAGCAATATTCCACTATGCATATGTATAACTTATATACATCATATATTTAATGTTGATATACTGTATATACACTAAATTCACTATATACATACAGGTGACTTATTTATTTCACAATTTTATCAAGTTTTTGATTGGTTTATATAAATTAAAGTTGGAAATTTTTATTTTTAATGGTTTGGAATATAATAATTATATCATAAGGTAATCTTTAATTTCTCCTCATAAAAATTGATAACATTGCAACAGAATATTCCATTAAATTACTTGTCATAGTGCAATTGATTGTAGCTTTCCATTTTCGAATGTAACATTATATTTACTACAATACATATTAAAAATATAAACGCGTTATACTTTTACATTTCAAATTATTCTGGCACTTTCTAATATTAAGCTAATGAGTTTTTTTACGGAACCTACATGAAAGAAATTAAAAATATTTCAATTATTAATGCTCTTAATGCTCTTTGACAAATACTTAAGTTTACGTATTATATATATTAAACTAAACTAAATTACAATTATTTAAATATGTCATGCTCATTGTTATACTAAGATTTTAGTGAACTTTAACATGCAGAAACAAAGATATTAACGCAGGAAATCAATATTTTATTTGATTATTATTACATTCGGATACAGGTATACTTTTCAAATAACAGAGTATGTTTACCCAACAAAAGGCCGCGATACTAACGAAGGAGACTCGTAGTGCTGACGGTACTAGTAGAAAATTTAAAAATTGAACTGGTAACCAGTACATGCAGGAAGTCTAAAAATAAAAAAGAAATCCAACTAGATTGAAAACTAGAATCAATTGACTGTTAAGAATAAAATAATTTAAATTACCTTGAACGTTTGCAAAAATTTTGCTTTACATTCATCCAATGGATTCAATTTACCCTCCATCAAACTCATACCTAAAACATTAAGGAATATGATAACGAGATGTGTAATGTTATTTAAAAGGATTGAAAAAATATGAATACTATATATAAAATTTATATATATATATATATGTGATACAGAGAAATTGAATACAAACTGATGAAAAACAGCGTAATTAATGGCGGTGTAAGAATAAATTGGTCGACCAAAAGTTTTGTGAGGACAATTTTTATAGTTTGGCCCTTATAAAATATATCCAACCATTTGTACCTGATGAAAACACAACATTGAATAATTTAATTGATTTTTAGTTGATTCTTAAACGTTAGCTTAAATGTTAATTTAAAATTAATAAATATTATGGAAAGATATGATTTCGATCGATTGATAGTAAGATACAGTAATTTTTAATGTTTATTATTTTATCATGATAGTTCATGATAACATTGGCATTAACAAATACAATACAAGCAAGTTTTGCAAATCACAAAATAGAATAAGCTCACCGAAGGTGACAAGTCGACAGAAGACCAGCGTGCCGATGAATGCAATCGTGCGATCGTCATCCAGTGGACAGACAATTTATTTCATGTTGATATTTATAATAACAAGCGTCTACGAAAGATCAACGTTATCAAAATCAAATAAAACCAACCAATTACTTGACAACTTTTTTATATATCGATATAGGATTTATATATATATATATATATATACATAATTCCTTTTTTAACTTTCTAATATCAATATCAAGTGCTTTAATTTTTAATATCGTTGTCGTTATTGTTGTTATTGTTATTATTTATATTTTAATTTATTTTAAATGTTCAATTTTTATTTAAAGAAAAAATATATTTGTATGATCAAAAAAAATTTAGTCGTTTAATGATATTGTAATTATTAAATTAGACATTTTCAATAACTTTCGTGTTCCATTTGTTACAAACACAATTGCATATATATGTATAGACACATATATAAGCACATATGCATATGCATGCGCCTAATACATAAAGTGCCTTACTATGTAACCAGAAAAGCATAATGTGATAGATGATAAGTGATAAAAACGGATAAATAGCATAAAGCATTGTATAAAAAGATAAAGTGATACGCGGTACCATCCATGTAGTATAGGTCCTGCAATGAAACAACCATAAATAGCATATCGTTTAAGTTGAGCCCAATTGTAACTTCTCGATTGCGCTGAGTTATTCTCATCCAATAAACCCAACTTTTGATTAAAGTTTCTTATCCAAAGAGATAGTGGTTTCTTAATTTCAAATGTGTTCGTCTCTTCAATGTTTGCTGATACCGGTGATAACGAAAACTACAATCGCAACAATTAATCAATTAAAAACGTTAACAAATATTATACAATAACATATTTTTGTGATATAGTAGTATATATTATACTACTATACCTTTCGTAGTTGCTTTGTCTTTCATTTTTATTGAAGAAATTTGTTTGTTATTCTGTTAACTTTCTTTATATATGTATTCATTATATGCTTCTTCTGTATATATTGTTTATTTTTTACGTAATATTATTTTTAGTTAAAATATTTTTCCCGAAATTTTGATCCTTACAATCGTATACCTTGATCGTACAAAAAGAGATATTACCTTGAATATTTTACTATAAGTTTGTTGTGCGAATTCAGCACCGGTATAAAAAGAACCGTATATCATTGAATTGAAGAGTAATGGTCTTTTCTGCGCGGAACTTTTCAACTTTTGGAATACTTTTAATAGAGACATAATTGTGAAAAGTTTTCCACGGGTTTCCAATTTCAATTTCACTTCTGCTTTATTATCTGAAATTTGATGCGTTATGTTACATATATAAAAATGATAAGATTTTTTAATATAGATATTCAAAGAATTTGAAGCAACGAATATTATTAAGAATTCTAAAAATTCTAAAATTTGATTATAACGAACATGGTACAATTAATTGGAACTAGAAATATGTATCTACTATACATTGCAATATTATCAGAATTATTTTCTTCTTTGTAAACTCACCGTGCTCATTGTATAACGAAATTTATTATCATCGATCACTGAAATTTCGATTTTTTACAAAAAAGTAAACCAGCAAGTGATTAATACGTAGTTAAATTATTATTTAGGCTCTGCACTATCTAAATATAATTGCAGGAGATACATTGATAGATGTAGATAGAATAAGGCGAAGAAGGCAAAACGGTGCCGCAATGCGGTATATTTTTACAGGTAATAAAATAGGAAAAATTTTTCCGAATTTTCATAAACGCAATACTAATGTAGAAATCTGGCGAATAATTCTTAGATATCTTGTAAGAGGAATGCAAAAGTTAATTGTTTTAAATTTAGAGTTTTTTGGGGTCAAACAGTTTCTTATCTTATACAACGTTTGTTTTTTATACTTATACCTTCTTCCAAATCTGTATACGCGTTGAAATATAATACATATCTCTGCGTACGTGTTGAATAATAGTAGATAGCTGTCGTCCTTCGGTACACATTTTCTAATCCGTTTCTGTTTCAAATTATCGCTTAACCTACCTACGATCTTTTTCGAATATTATACACTTTTTTATTCTACAATGATTAGAAAGAACATATTCCGAAATAATTACATAAATGCACTTATCAGGGAAAAAAACTTATAAACTTGAAAGAATATCTTTAACTTCTATCACTTTCATTGTTGTTGCCAATATTTATTTGCATATTGAGTAACATTTGCAGATTTTTGTAATAGTTTTCGAATAACAATAATTATATATATATAAATAACATAAATTAAATATATTATATAATAACACTATTATTTTTCTATATTTGTATAGAGTTATAAGACGAAGATGTACAAAGATAGATGCATGTAAATTTCAATTTGTATTATAATTTAGATAACATAAACATTCGTGCTGTAAAAAATCTTTCATCTTAAATAATCAATAAAGTTTTCGAGTCATTCCATAATGACAAATCGACATGACAACAAGATTCATTCAGTTTAAGTCTATTTTTCCATTATTTTTGGGCAAACTTTTTCTACGTTATCAATAAAATCAAACTTAATGTAAGCGAACGAAAAAAGAATAAAATGTAAATAAAGTTAATTACTTACGTATATTTTGGATTACATCAAATATATTATTAGATATATTTTTAATTAATTGAACACGTAAAAAAGTTTTACGTTCAAAACAGCTTTTCGTCGAAGTTGCGTACACCACACACGTGTAGTCAACTATGATCACTTAGAGACAATCAAAAGCAATCATGGCTTAGTTATATCAATTGTAACTAACTACGCTATTGAGAATTATTTAATATCATAAAATGATATAACATATTAGTTACAAATGTTTGAACGTTTTTAGAATTCCATGATTTAATAATTCGTGATATAAGAAAATTATGAAAAAACATTTAATACTACTGATTCTGTTATAAATATATTACAAATCATGGACAGGGTTATTCTCTCTCTCTCTCTTTATCATACTCTTCATAAGTAATTACATCCATATTAGTGTCAGAATATAACCAGTCTATCCAATCTCGATTTACTATTTTTTCAAAAGTATATTCTTGGAAAACTTGGCTTCTTTCTATCTATTTTACAATATAAATTATATATATTTTGACAATAAAGTATTATTCCTATTAAATGAATACTTTAAGAAACAGGTTACCTTGTGAAATCCCAATTTTTCGAACATTTTTATACTCTTTTCATTGTCAAATTTAATTTTTGCAATGTATTTAGTGACATTTAATACGCTGATTCCTAATTTGAGAAAAGTATTTTAATTTTTATTAAAATAAAAAAAGACGCATAAATGACAGAAAAAAGAGACATCATAAAGCATATACCATAAAGAAGCATTAGAATCATAGCTTCCCAACCTCTTTTTTTTCTCCTATAAGTAACATTTGCTATCATAATTTCAACTTCTGCAGTATTTGGCTGATCTGATTCGTTAAAAAATAAATTTGTATCTCCAATCATAGCTTCTAAAAAATTCATTGATATTGATACATAATGAAAAGAATAGCGTTAAACATAGAATAATGTTTTATGTACCTATCTCGTTTCCAGATGTAGTAAAAACAGTTTTTTCCAAAATGATAAAAGTACATTCTAAAACAAATAAAAATATATCAGCAGTAGAACTGAACATGTAGTTTAAAAATAAAGTTACTTACTGTCTTGATCCTGATGCCATCGCTGTTGCATTTGAAATTCTTCTTCCAATGTTAACATCTCTGAACCAGTAAAATATCGTAATTCTGCGGACTTCATCCATTCATGATACCTGAAAATAAACTAATATAATACAAAATGTCAGTGATATTAAATAATTATTGAAGAACAAATTATATTAATTTGCCAACTATTTCAAAGAAACATAAGGAACGATTTAAAAATGGCGGATATTTTTGCTAACGTAAATTGATGTCGACAATCGATAACAGGTAAACGATACCAGCCTTTCAACGTGCTTCTTCTTATACGGTACTAAAATTACATTCGATCCGATAATTTTAGTACACTCGTTGTCTCTCATGGCACAAGATTAATTAACATCAAAATTATCGAAGAAATGAGCCGATTGAGAAATTTAAAACTAAAGAGGTTACATTCGCTTTCCTGCCATATTGGATGCAGAGCTTGCAACGATATGATCTAGAATCCCGAAAGAGTAAACTTATTTTCTTCAATCTCTTTTACTATTTGTAATTTGTCAAAGAATAATTGCAGCACTGTGAAAAGTTTAATAGAAAATGGCTTACAATTTTCCGGGTGTACCAGCGGCCGCTATGCCACCAATGGGTATGCTTGAAAGTCATAACCATATACTTTACATTATAATACATTTACATCTGTCGAAACACGTATTCCTTATTACTGTATTTAAAGTTTCATTTATCTTATTATAATTAGAAAAATCCTCGTACTTAAGGATATCATGTATGTCTTTAGGTATAGGACCGATGGGACCTCTTGCTCCAATCGCAGGTCCACAAAGTTTTATGGAGTTGGCAGGCCAAGGATTTCCTCCTTTACCTCCACCGATACCACTGCCAGGAATGAATGATTCTCCATTAGAATTTAGTACAAATAAAAACCAACCACCGGTAGTTAGAGAAGCTTCTGAAGATAATAGTGATAAAAGAAATGAAAAAAGTGACATTCGACGTGAAAGAGAAAACCGAGACAATAGAGATAATCGAGACAATAGAAGGTTGTTTTCTCGCTTACTGTTTCACGTAATTAAGTTATAGAATTGTGTTAACATCATAATCATATTATGCATTTTTTCTGCATTTATTATATTATACAATATTTTTGAAGTAGATCTAGAAGTGATCGAAGCGATCGAAGGGAACGTGATAGAGAAAGAAGGGAAGAAAGAAGCGAAAGAGATAGAAGAGAAGAACGAAGACCAGATGATCGAAACAGTATAAATTCTACCAGTAACAATAACAGTCATACTAGTAATTCGAATAGTAATGAAATTCCATCATCATCAAATACTGGTAATACTCCGAATTTGGGAACACAAATGGAACAAGCAACAGGAGTTTGGGGAATGGGAGTAGGATATCCAGTGATGGGAATGGGTCCAATGGGTCCAATGGGACCTATGATGAGTGAAATGACACTTGGGCCACATATGGGTCATACTCATAGTTATGGGCCTATGAGTATGGGAATGATGTCACACGATGGTAGTATGATAGGTGCACAAATATTAGGACCAGAACAAATAATGAACGATGCTGCCCAAATTATGAGTGGTGCCTTACCTCCTCCACCTACAACGCCACAAGGTACCAAAGAAATTATACATTGTAAAAGTTGTACACTGTTTCCACCAAATCCAAATGCTCCACCTCCAACAACCCGTGAAAGGCCTCCAGGATGCAGAACAATTTTTGTCGGAGGTATTTTCAATTTATTCCGTCTATATATTGTACACAAACTCAAAATTAATATAAAACTAATAACTTCTTGTAAATATTATCACGTAGGTTTGCCGGAAAACATCACAGAAACGATTATTCAAGAAATATTTGAGCGATGCGGAGAAATAACTACTTTACGACTTTCTAAAAAAAATTTTTGTCATATACGTTTCGTACTGGAGAGTAGTGTTGATGCTGCAATTTATTTATCTGGATATAGAGTTAGAATAGGATCCAGTGGTGACCCTGCAAACACAGGCAGGCTTCATGTAGATTTTGCTCAGGTTTGTACATAGTGCTCAGTATCTTTTAATATATAAAAAATTAAGTAAATACATAAATACTAGTTTATTTACTTATACCGTGATAAAAAATATAGGCTAGGGATGACCAATATGAATGGGAATGTAGACAACGTCAACTACAGAGAGAACAACGCCACAGAGAAAGAGTTGAAAAAGAAAGACAGAGGGCACCGTCCAGTCCTCCTCCAGTAGTACATTATACAGATCATGAAGCATCAAATATTTGCGAGAAAATTAAGCAGGACGATACTTTTATGAAAGCGGTGCAAGTAAGTAATTATCATTGTGAACGTATTTATTATGTAAAATATTTTAAGCGTTGTTAAGCGTTTCTGCAGACTAAAACTTTTGAATTCCAGAAAACGCGTTCTGTCACGTTACAAAACAAGCGCATTAAATCATTCCAGGTTGTCGTAACATGGCTCGAGCGTGGAGACTGCACCAAACGCAACGCTAACACTTTTTATTCGATGATTCAGTCAACGAATTCTCACGTTCGAAGGTTACTCACAGAAAAAGTCGCATACGAAGAGGAACTTCAGAAGGCAAAGGAACTTATGAAAGGAAGGATGCAAGGACTCTTAATACAATGTACGTTTTTATAAACTATATACATGTTTATATATATATTTTTTTCTATAACATGGCTCTGTACCACTGTACATTATTTATGTACACAAGAGCAAATCTACATACATATTGCTTTTCCTGGTAAGTTTTTTTACCATAAAGTAAGGGTCCTAAAATTCTTTAAGTATTCGATACGAGAAATGATAAAATGCGGTTGCATCAGAATTTCGCTTATCTTGTAATAACAGAAGTGCGTACTTTCTGTTGTTGTATATCTAGTAAATTCTTAGCTACTACCTATTAGCTAAATTAGACTACACATACATATATAATAAATGCAGAATTTATTGTTATAATAATTGTAAAAGTACGTCACTTTTGATATTAAAGATTCTGACATTTCCAATGGCAAATACATGAAATTAAATAAAATTTTTAACATTGAAAGTTACATCGTCGATCGTTTTGTATCGAATCTCAGTTGTGGAAAAATTTCATTCTTATTAAGATCAGAACATCAGATGTATTGTAAGAAATTTATTATGTAACGAGTGTATTGTGGTCAATGCACGATCGGGACAACTCGATAGAAGGATCAAAGACAGTAGGAGAAAATAAGGTGGGTGAAGATATCCTGTCTTCTGATTCTAGGCTCTGATGATTGAACAAAAGAGCACAAATACTACAAAAATTCATTTTATAGAAACATAGTGTACCTAAAAATTGCATGCTTGCAATGCTAAGGATTAAGGGTGATGGGCTAAATATTCGTTGCGGAGATGACATTATGCTATGATTCTCAATATGGTATATTAATCTATCAGTTAACCTGATGTAGCAATTTTATATGAATACGATTATAAAAGAAGTAGTCGACAAATAGCTTAGTGTATTATTTAGTGCAAAATAAGACATGTGGAATCGTAGCGTAAGATCATCGTTTTAACGTCGGAAGCCTCTACATGTTGTAAGTTGTTAGGAAAATAGTGCAGACTTTCTTAAAGAAAACAAGCACTAATCGTGATCCATTGAAAAGACTGATTGACAGCCGAATTGCAACACCTCCGATAAGGATCCCTGATCGACGGTGAAAGCAGTTTTTGAAAATATTATACTTGGATAAGTAATTTCATGATTATTTTCTATTGCTTTATTTGCTATATAGAAGATTTTCCTAAAGACAAAAAAAGTGAGAGATAATAAATATTCAAGTAACATTAAAATCACAAATGTATTTTGAAAAGAAACGTTCGAATTTGAAAGATATAGAAAAATTGTTGAAGGGGGTACAGATAACACTTGCGATACTGTGACTGAATATTGCAAAGAATATGTCAAAAAATGTGTATAAATTACATGACATACGCGTGATATACACTAGATGATTTTAACGAGAGTTACGTATTAGATCAACACGAATGTAGAGTTTAAAGCAGGGTATACAACAGAAGATTTGTTGTGTTTTTGTATGCAACATGCGACCATGTCATCAACAGTCAGTCAGATTGAACGCGTCTTTACTGCGGCCAGCCACAAGAAGGTCTGGGATCACTTCACAAAGGCTCAACGGAAGAACATCGAAATGTGGAAGAAACAATCCTCGGTATGTATTTGCATTCCCATGTTAGTAGCCCGTGTCCAGTATGTTACTTTTTTTACAATTAGACAACAGTAATCATCGACAAAGTCTTACGAGTCACAAAGCGCTTCTTTATGCGAATGCACGTTCATCCATGCGCCAGGCACACGCGTTTTGCAAACACATTTTTTCAAAAAGGAAGGTAAGTAGTGATCAAAGAGTATGAATGACTTTGTTGCGTCTTGTCAGACATACTCTATACAAACAATGTATAATTGATGTTTAAACTTTTTGGGAATTATGGAACGTGAAAGGTAAAGAATAGACTTTTTCATTTGAATTGGCCAGGTACCATTGACTGGAGTTTAAACAGGTAACAATCGAACCAACAACAATTTCTAATCTAAAATATAATTTTCACTTTTATTAAGCGGATTTCTCATCTTACGCTAATACAAATGAAATTGTGAGAACAAGGACATAGATATATAGTTAAGAAATAAACCTATTCATTTTTGTATTTTAAAGATAGGTATGCTTGATCGAGACACATACAACCCCTACACACGTATACACAAAGGCATATCATATATGCCTTACTATACTTGTTTTCTTATTAGTTTGTTCTTTAGTTTGTTTACTTCTTTATTTATGTAAACTATTCTATGAAATTTTACTCAGGTAAGCATCTTTTGGGTGATTTCTGAAAACATCAATTTTTATTTAAGAAGTGAACTGTCGTCATCCATTATAAGGATTATCTTATGTGCATAATATTTAAACTGACTTTTACATTATAGAAATGCATTTTTTGAAATACATTAGATTATGAGAAATGGTTGAAGTTAAAACTATATTCTATCAACTTTTTACCTATAGTGATATTAAAAAAAAACAGATATATACATACATATGTATGTGTACATATATATAAATATATATATATATATATATACACACACACACATACATATGTATATATAGGCATGTTTTTTGATGTTGTCTTTATTGATAAATTTGAATAGGGATGAACTCAGTGATGATTTTTCATTGCAATAGGAGATTAAAGCAGTACAGCTGGAAGAATCTCTAATGGAAGGTGAAGGAGAAATGGAAGTTTCTGACTCAGAAGAGGAACCACAACGCAAAAAAACACGCAATCAATCGGATGCACACAATGATATTGAAAGATTACAAGTATTAAAGGAGGAAAATGATAGTCTTCGGTGTCAATTAGAGGCATATAAAAATGAAGTATGTGATGACTTTGATTTAATGTTTAAGTTGTAATGCGAGAAAATTGTTATAAAGAAAAAGAAATAGTAAAACAAACAAGAATACATTTTTATTTTATTTTGTAGGTAGATTTGCTAAAATCCGAAACAAAAAGTGAAATAGATGCGAAGGATAAACAAATGAAGATGTTGCAACAAACTTTAAAAGGCATGCAGGAACAATTGATGCAATCAAGGAAACAACAAGCACAAGATGACCAGAAAATTAAAGATTTAACTGTCAAACTGAATGCCACGAAAAAAGAAGAACCTCGTGAGAGCGAGATTATAACGTTAGATAAAGATGATGACGTCAGTGAGGAGCCCCGAACTCCGAAGCAATTAGTCTTAACGTCTAACTTCGTACAAATTACCCAGAAGGATGCCAAGCTGATAGGTAGTTTCCATGAATCATTCTATGAATTTCCAACTATTTCAAATATTATTTATTTGATAAATACATTTTTTATGATTATAGGATTAATAGCAACCTTTTTACATATTCATCCATTTGGTGCAAGTGTAGATTATTTATGGTCCTATTTACAAAAAATGGAACCAGGTATCAAACCCAATGAAGTAGAAGCACTGATGCAACGATTTCCTCAAGTCTTTAAACAGGACTTATTCGGAATCGGAGCGAACATGGAAAGGCGTTGGCAATTTTCAGGTTTTAATGTTTACCGTAATCACTGATTCATATGTATCGATGATTATCTTTGAGAAAATTAATAAGATATCTATTAAAGGATTTTGTAATACCATCATGTTATGGTGTCTTGTCATGTTAATTTTCATTGTGATACTTATAATTCTTGTAGCGAGACTTTACTTCGCAATGTCGTCCTTGAGCAAAACACTTGTAAATAAAATTAAGCAATTTCAAATAATCTAAAAGAAAATGACTGTATTTTTATTTGAAAGCTTAAAAGCAACATATTACTTAATAATATAAAAATTGATTTCGGATTTCTTATAAAAAAATTCATAAAAATGAATATATCATTGACGTAAAATGAAATTCGAATTAATCTTACCTTAAGTGATGTCTTAATTTAAAATAACAATAAAAATATAAAAATTCAGGAAACTAAAGTTTTATATTGAGCTTTCAAGTATAATTTTTACAATTAACGCAAATAAGATGAAAAATGATTAGTTTCCTATTAAATATTAATTTTATTAAATTTATCCTTAAGTGAAATAAGGCTTTACTTATTACCAAACAAATTATTTTTATACTATTTTTTATCTTTTGATTTTCAAGTTATTTAAAAATCAATTATTTATGTACATATTTTCAAATACTTTCGATGTACACATAGAAGCAGTAATCATACTTTCAATTTAGTTACTTAATTTCTATTTAATTAAAAGATTAATTGTAAAGCATTTTACCGAAAATGGTATTTTATTAAAACAAGTAAACTACATTTATATAACTTATAAAAATCAAGGTATCTATATTTAAAAAATTATAAAGTGTAATATTGGCGTCAAGTAAATGTATAAAAATATTATAACTTCAGCGAAATTGCTTATATATATACAAAGCTAAAAATTGAATTTAAATAATAATTACACGATTTATCTAAGTTTTCATTTCAATTCGGTCTTATTGGTAAAATCTCTCCAATTCTCTTTAGCGTGCACTAAACCGTATGTATATAAGTGCATACATGTATATGTGCATAAGTGCATATGTATGTACAGTATCATCAACATAACTTGGAACCTTCAAAAATGACAACATGGTCACATGTACGCTTATTACACAATCAAATACGTTGTTGTTAAAACTATAATTAATTATAGAAGAGAACACAGGAGGAGTTTGGTATCACTGACCACTATAGCGCATGATTTTTACTTGAAAAATGATGGTATAACGTTATAACGTAATATTTTATATGGTATAACGTTATAACGTATTACGTTATATGGTGTAACGTCATAACGTATTACGTTATATGGTATAACGTTATAACGTATTACGTTATATAACAAAACGTTATATGGTATAGCGTTATAACGTATTACGCTACATGGTATAACGTTATAACGTAATACGCTACATGGTATAACGTTATAACGTAATACGTTATATGGTATAACGTTATGACGTATTACGTTATATGGTATAACGTTAGAACGTATTACGTTATATAATATAACGTTATAGCGTATTACGTTATATAACATAACGTTATATGGTATAACATTATAACGTATTACGTTATGTAACATAACGTTATAACGTATTACGTTATATAATATAACGTTATATGGTATAACTGTAGTAACGTATGGATTCTTAGAGTAAGGACAAGTAATGATGTTATATTTAGGGTTTAGTGTAGTTTAATAAGCGATACTCAATAACAGCAGGACCGACTACAATATCGTCGTACGTCGAGTCGCACTCTGTGATCTCTCAACTCACACTCCGCTTCTCAACTAACTCTCTGGCCGTTGTAGCATCTCTTTTGTCTTTTGCTAGGCCCACCGCACAGGTGTTCCGCAGTCGCTCGTAGCCAGGGTCAGGTAGGTCTTTTCTAACGAAACTAGGCACTTGAAAAGACTGAGGACACATTAATAGACCCGACAGCGCCTCGGCTCTCGCGACATTGTCTATAGTTAACTCGATGTTTCTTAGGCCCTTTTCCCCGATACTACACTCGGTCATCCTGCAGTAACATCTGCCCTCAGATGTTGTGTTCATTCTCGCTGTCGTCGGGTGCGTCATCTTCGGCGTTCAGGACCCAAGGCTTCATGAAATCGGCAGTCGTCGATGTGTGCGCTGGTCCCTTATGCTCCCCTACTTTCTCCATGGTGTAGCGGTCATTCCGTATGGCTCGCAATACCCGGTACGGACCCAAAAATCTGCCTCCGAGTTTTAACTCTGAGCCGAACTGGGTTCTCTTTATGGCCACTAGGTCCCCCCTTTGGTACTGCTTCGCACTCTTTCGTCTTTTGTTGTAACTTCCCCGATTCTCTTCTTGAGTTGCGGCGATCTTCCTCTTTGCGTCCTCACGTAGCTTGCGAGAATCGACACAGACCCTGATGGAGCTATCTTTCTTTCGGACTGCAATTATAGGACTTGCATACTCCGAGTCTGATGGTTTAACGACTCCTTCGTTTGTCCACAGCTCCATCAAATCGTCCACTTCCCCTTTTTCAAACGGCGCCAGTCTTCGCGGTCTTCGTGCTACGGGTTTGTCGCTTTTCGATACGCTTTTTGAAGTTACTCCGGCGTCCCGCGTCTTCTTCGGCTTATACCCCCTAATGATATCGCGAATCGCTTCACGGTAATGCGGTTCTTGTGCGTGTGATACATCTGTCTCGTCGGTCTGTTCTACTGTATTGACTTTCAATATATTCGGCGCCTCTTCGTAACCGTCAGTCTGATCGTCAAGTCGTAAAGAGGTCACCTCGCCCCAGGTCTCATTATCAGTCGAACCCAAACCTTTAAACTTAAGCTTAGAATTACCTAGAGGTGGTGATCCTAACTTCGCATACCCGTTTGATCGTATGAGTGTGAGATCGCTACCCGTATCCACTACCGATATAAATTTACAGTCATCTATCGACACCTCTTTCACGTATTCCTTCTCCTCGGGTCTTGAAATGAAGTCAGTCTTTTTTGGTCGCACTGTATATTTCGCCGCCATATGTTCAACTTCGTTGCATTTAAAGCATTTAGCACCTTTTTCTTTCTCCGGACACTTAGCACTCAAATAATCCGCACTGACACAATTGAAACAGCTTTTGTCATTAACTCTTTGCCCCGACTGATCTCGCACTTCCGATCGTCTTCCCATATCGTCCTTGTATTCCCGAAATTCTGTTTCCGCCTTCGTATCCTTCTTCATCTCTTTATATTGCTTCAAGCGTTCTTTCAGCTGTTGCATGTTCTTAGCTCTATACAATACAGCCTTATTTGCGACCTCGTCGGGAATGCCTTGAATAATATAGCCGATTTGCGACTGTATATCGATTCTTTCTTGTCCCGCAATCTCACGCATACTATTCATGTATCGTTGTAGACTCTCATCTGGTCTCTTCGTTCTATTCGCCAACTCCTGGTGTATCTGTTGGTCACTTACTACATCTTCAAACTCGTCTTTTAGTGCCTTTCTTAGCTTTACCCAGGATTTCATGCCTCGTTCATATCGCACGAAAAATTTAGCGGAGCCTGTGAGCAGTTTGTTCGCGAAAACTACCATGTGGATGTCTGACCAACCGAACACTTTTGCCATTTCTTCGAAGTCTTCGATCCACCGACTTACACTCGGCAGATCGTCCCCGCTGAATTTCTCTAGCGAGTCCTCTACATCTCTGAACGTTAGCACCGTGCAATTAGGCTCGTCTTGTCTCGATCGTCATATCACTGGAGTTACCCGAACTCCGTCGTCTTGACTATTGAGATTGCGATTTCCTGGGCTGTTAACGTCCAAACGGTCCCCAACCACGCCAATCCCATCGTCGTCGACGTCTTCTTCTGGATCGTCGTCGTAGTAATCCTCTGGATCGTCTTCTCGTGCACCGTGTTCCCGTTCTACGAGTAACGCAGAAAGCAATCGTTCTCCCAGCTCGATTTTTCTGCCCGCTAGTCTCAGCCGTCGTCTTCTCAGTTCGTCTTTTAGCTCAGACATTAGCATCTGGGCCACCTGCTCGTCGCTCAAACCTGCTTCTCCTGTATTGTAGTCAGCCATTGTTTTGAGATATCACTTTCACGAATATAGTCACCTAAACCCTTCACTTGTCACTTGGCACTCTAAATCCCGGCTCGAACCCCAAAAATATGCAGTAACGTATGGATTCTTAGAGTAAGGACAAGTAATGATGTTATATTTACGGTTTAGTGTGGTTTAATAAGCGATACTCAATAACAATAGGACCGACTACAATATTGTCGTACGTCGAGTCACACTCTGTGATCTCTCAACTCACACTCCGCTTCACAACTAACTCTCTGGCCGCTGTAGCATCTATTTTGTCTTTTGCTAGGCCCACCGCACACGTGTTCCGCAGTCGCTCGTAGCCAGGGTCAGGTAAGTCTTTTCTAACGAAAATAGGCACTTGAAAAGACCGAGGACAGATTAATAGACCCGACAGCGCCTCCGCTCTCGTGACATTGTCTATAGTTAACTCGATGTTTCTTAGGCCCTTTTCCCCGATACTACATAACGTTATAACGTATTACGATATATAACATAACGTTATATGGTATAGCGTTATAATGTATTACGTTATATGGTATAACGTTATAACGTAATACGTTATATGGCCTAGCGTTATAACGTAATACGCTATATGGCCTAGCGTTATAACGTATGACGTTATATGGAATAACGTTATAACGTATTACTTTATCAGGTATAACGTTATAAAGTATTACGTTATATGGTATAACGTGAAAACGAATTTCGGTATATGCTATAACGTTACAACGTATTACGTTATATTACGTAATACGCTATAACGTTATACCATATAACGTTATGATATATAACGTAATATGTTATAACATTATACGATATAACGTAATACGTCATAGCGTTATACCATATAACATAATTCCTTATAGTGTTATACCATATAACGTAATACGTTTTGACGTTATACCATATAACGTTATGTTACATAACGTAATACGTTATGACGTTATACCATATAACTTAATACGTTATAACGTTATACCATATGACGTAATACGTCATAACGTTATACCATACAACGTAATACGTTATAACGTTATACCATATAACGTAATACGTTATAACGTTATAGCATATAACGTAATACGTTATACCGTTACACCATATGACGTTATACCATAATACGTAATACGTTATAACGTTATACCATATGACGTTATACCATATAACGTAATACGTTATAACGTTATACCATATGACGTTATGCCATATAACGTAATACGTTATGACGTTATACCATATAACTTAATACGTTATAACGCTATACCATATGACGTAATACGTTATAACGTTATACCATATAACGTAATACGTTATAACGTTATAGCATATAACGTAATACGTTATAACGTTACACCATATGACGTTATACCAAAATACGTAATACGTTATAACGTTATACCATATAACGTAATACGTTTTAACATTATATCATATGACGTTATGCCATATAACGTAATACGTTATGACGTTATACCATATAACGTAATACGTCATAACGTTATACCATATAACGAAATACGTGATAACGTTATACCATATAACGTAATACGTTAAAACGTTATACCATATAATGTAATACGTTATAACGTTATACCATATAACGTAATACGTGATAACGTAATACCATATAACGTAATACGTTATGACGTTATACCATATAACGTAATACGTTATAACGTAATACCATATAACGTAATACGTTATAACGTAATACCATATAACGTAATACGGTATAACGTTATACCATATAACGTAATACGTGATAACGTTATACCATATAACGTAATACGTTATAACGTAATACGTATAACGTAAAACCATATAACATAATACGGTATAACGTTACACCACATAACGTAATACGTTATAACGTTATACCCATATAACGTAATACGTTAAAACATTATCCCATATAACGTAATACGTTATAACGTTATACCATATAACGTAATACTTTAAGACGTTATACCATATAACATAATACAGTATAACGTTATACCATGTAACGTAATACGTTATAACGTAATACCTTTTAACGTAATACGTTATAACGTAATACCATACAACTTAAATCGGTATAACGTTATACCATATAACGTAATACGTTAAAACGTTATACCATATAACGTAATACGTTATAACGTTATACCATATAACGTAATACGTGATAACGTAATACCATATAACGTAATACGTTATGACGTTATACCATATAACGTAATACGTTATAACGTAATACCATATAACGTAATACGTTATAACGTTATACCATATAACGTAATACGTGATAACGTTATACCATATAACGTAATACGTTAAAACGTTATACCATATAACGTAATACGTTATAACGTTATACCATATAACGTAATACGTTATAACGTTATACCATATAACGTAATACGTTATAACGTTATACCATATAACGTAATACGTTATAACGTAATGCCATATAACGTAATTCGTTATAACGTTATACCATATAACGTAATACGTTATAACGTTATACCATATAACGTAATACGTTAAAACGTTATACCATATAACGTAATACGTTATAACGTTATACCATATAACGTAATACGTTATAACGTTATA